>NC_059188.1:8628251-8955682 GCF_020631705.1 Daphnia magna
TATTTAAGGAATGATATATTCCCAGTAAAAAAAAAAAAAAAAAAAAAAAAGAAAACAGTTGAGGGGAAATGAGCTCTTTTCGCGTTTTTTGGCGACTATTACTGAGAGATGGTACGCTTACTCATGACTTAATGCATCTTAACTATCGGTCGACAACCACGGCCTTGGTTATATCAAAGCTGAACGAATGGGGCCTCTACAAATATCATTTAATAGCACCGGCTCGAAACATGCTGTTTGTCTTGTTGAAAGCTTAGCAAAAACTGATGTCGACCAACAGCTTTTAGAAGACTATTACCAGACCACATTATTCGCTTTGCTGACCATAACAAATTAACTACCTCGGAAGAAACAAAGTCGATAGTGACTAGAGCCTCTGCGCAAGTTTTTCAATCTTGCTGGCAGTGTTGTTAAAAATTACACTTACATCAAATAGTATGCTAGAGTAAACATAATTATATAGAAATTTTTATATTGAAACCAATAAATTGTATTCCCTATCCAGAGATCGGTAAGATGATCTACACTAGGTCAATTTTATGTTGATGTCACTTAATCCATCCTAATGCCCCCAGGCTGTTTTGTTTTCTTTTTACATGTAGGTGCCTGAATTGAAAAACAAAATTCTAGAGATTGCCAACCATTTTACACTTTCAAGTTAAGTACTATTACTTTGGCTCTGTCTGCACTGTCTCAAAGCCTCATTGAATCCTTCACACAGAGTCAAATCACTCTGATTTTGGGAGCATGCAAGAAACTGCTTGATTTCCCAAGCACAAGGGCCAGTTGGCTCTTGTGGCTGAGCAGCTCCATACTGGAGGGTGCAGCAGCTTGTTGCTGAGCGAGCTGTGCAGCAGCTGCTTCAGAAGATGACCCTCCACTGAACATGCCAGTGAGTGCATGGCCTGCTACATGTCCAATGGCAGAACCAGCAACTCCCTCCAGCTGTGGCTGCCATCTGGGCAAACATTATGGCTGCTGTGGCATTTGCTGCATAGGAGCTTGGGCATGGGATTGTGGAGCATGAGCTGGGACACTTGGAGGAGGTGTGCCCTATGTAGTAGGAAAATTTTTGAAAACTGAGGAGAGAAAACAAAAACAAAATTCTGATTATTAAGGCTACTCTAGGAGCAGGAGCAGCAGCACGGAAGTTGGTGGAGGTGATACCCTGGCAGGCACGTGATCTTCCTTGACGTGGCATTGTTTTAGCAGAAGATTCAGAACTGCATAAGACAGAAGAAAATTCAGCAATTCAATGAAACCAAAGACAAAGACATGAAAATTGAAGACGCGTACGACGCTACAATAATTACGCAATAATCTTGCAAGGTTATCCACAAAGCCTGCGTTTCAGCTTTGCCTTATTAACAGTGTTATTAGTTGACTTACCGAAAGTTCTACCTCACTATTTCTATTAAATATGAATAACATTTTATGTCTGGAACTAAAAATTGTCTGTTTCTCAGTTTGATAGATTTACAATCACACGAAACAATTATGCAACTTACCACTAAAGAAAGACAGTCTAGCTGGCACTCCGTGAATAATCTGAATGTGGAGGAGCTTTCTGTTTCTAGAAATTTCTGTTCTGCTACTTCAAAGCAATGTTGCCATAGGAAATTCCAGGAACAACTAATCATGTTAATGAATCCTAAATTTCTAGTGGACTCCTTATTTTTATTAATATCCTATTATTTATCAATAAATAATAATAATTTTTCTGTTTCTGTAATATGAAATGCTATTTGTTTTCTTCAACTATGAGAACGTTGCGCCATCCACGGACATAGTGTTTCATGACAATAAAGGCTAATGACCACTGTCAACAGCGCTTTGCGTTCCTTATATCGATTGGCTCGAAAAGAAAGCTTATTTTGTTTGCCTGTCCTCACGATTGTGCATGCATGGATTTAAAGGGGAGACATGCAGTGGACTTAGTCAATCGGAAATGGAAGAATAGGAAAAGCGCAGTCTCAAACGTCGATACACACGCTCAACCGTTATGTTAATGTATCTCGTGTGTGTACATTGACTTCCCGTTCATCTACGGGAAATTTTCTTTATGGGCGTCATCTGTCAAACTCGTTAGTAAGTTCAAAAAAGCGGTAATAGGAACTTCACGCGAGATATCAAGTTTGCTTGGGGTTTTGTCTGTGTTTTTCATCCATACTTATGGACGGCATTTGCTTTGTGCGAACACAGCACCATCTCTAAGCCCTTGCCCTCTAACTGCATAGGCATCCGCCTCCGTCCACCGGGGTTCTCTACTCACGCTTCAGCACGGTGGAAAAAAAGATGTGTAACCGTGTCCGATTGTTTGGTTTTCCTGTAGGAGAGCCCAGCAGACCATAGCGGCACTTGTTCACACAGCCGTACGCAGCTTGTGGATTAAGGCTGCTTATTTCAACCCTCTTCATTCCCTCAATCACAGGTATGTTGTTTTGTTCTTCTGTCTAAAAAACCTTTCGCACTCCGTTCTGCCATATTCTTCGTTTGGCGACGTCATCTTTTCACGCTATCGTTCCATTTCCGTTGGGACAACAGACGCGTTTTTTTAGTCGCTTGACAAAGTTATATCCGTCAATTGTCCTTTGGAGGAGCTATTTGACGCTATTCCATTGTCTATATCCCATTTTCCTGTGCTATCTCCATTTATTTGTTTTCCCCGTGAAATTCTAAAACGGAAATATAAGGAAGAAAGGAAAACCCAAAATAGTACATTCAGAATTTTGTGGATTCTTACGAGAAAATCACTTGGTGGAACGGTGAGCCTTTTTCCCACAGCTGCCCTCTTGCGTCTTGCCTCACACGCATTTTGTACGCCTGCCAGTAGTTCTCGAACACGTGCAAAGAAAGAGAACTCTTGAACAATTTTATTTCACTGAAAAGTGCTGCTTTTTTGTTTCATTTTTTTTTTTTTTTGACAGGACTGATGTAAAACATGGATCACGAGTACATTGGATTCGCAAGTTTGCCGGATCAAATTCACCGGAAGACCATCATCAAAAAGGGTTTTAATTCACGCTGATGGTAGCTGGAGAATCCGGCTTAGGCAAGTCGACGCTCGTCAATACGCTCTTCTTGGCAGATCTCTACTCAAGACCGTGTCATTCCTCCCGTTGAGGGTATATAATTTTTCTCTCCTCGAGACGTGACCGACTCGAGAGAAAAATGACAGCAATCAAATGCAATGACTATTATGGCAATGATGATTATTTCAGAACGGCTGACAAAGACGACTGGCATTCAGTGCGGACGGCTGACATTGAGGAAATGGGAATTAAATTGAGGTTCACAATTGTCGACACTCCTGGTAAACGTTGCTTCCTCTTCGTCGTGTTTCAGCTTTAACAAACTTCACGATTCCTTTTGTTGAACTTCAAAGGTTTCATGATGCATTAAATAGTGAAGAGACTTGCCAAGCGCCTTTCCGATTACATTGACGTCCAATTCAAAAAATACTTTCAAGACGAAAGTGGACTCACCGCAAATCAATCGTCGACAATCGTGTTCATTGTTGTCTTTATTTTATTCCTCCCTACGGTCACGTAGGTAATGACAGTTCAAGTCAAAGCCTGCGCAACCTGTTTTTCAATGGCCTTAATCTATGGCACCCCATTTAGATTACGGAATGTTGGATGTAGCTGCCATGGAGAAAGCTTCACAAGAAAGTCAACCTCGTACCTGTGAAGTAGCCAAGAGCGACAGTCTGACTACCACAGAACTAAGTCGCTTCAAATCACAGGTTCTTCAGGGAATTAAAACAACACGACATTCAGGTTTGTCTTCTGCTGTCGGCACATTTATTAGCATGAATTTTTAAATTTAAAGTTTTGTCTTGTTTTCTATTCTTCACTGTAATATTCCTATAGATTTACCAGTTTCCTGAATGTGATCCCGATGAAGATGAAGCTTTTAAAAAGCAAGACAAGGAATTAAAGGATTCGTGCCCTTTTTGCCGTATCGGCTAATGTGTCAAATTCTCGAGGTCAACGGTCGCAGGTTTTGTGGGCAGGATTTACCCACAGGGCGTCGTTGAAGGTATGTTATTAATTCGTAGCGTGGTTTCCGTAAACAGAATTATAAGAAAATTCTAGTCACATTCCTTGTGATTTTAATGTATAAATTTTCTATAGTGGAGAGCCCACCATATAGCGACCTACAAAAACTGCGGTCAATGCATGTGATAGAGACCCATCTAGCGTAAGTGAATAAACTTCGCATTTTTCGTCAACAAATTTAAGTGTTTTATAATTTTATAATTGCATGAATGTAGCGATCTCCCGCGATCAGACTCACGAAATCCATTACGAGGCGTTCCGGTCGGCATGCATAACCAGACTTACCCACAACCTGGTCACCCAACCACCCCACAGAGAGCGAAGGTAAATTTGGAATTTCTACCTCCCACTATCAACTGAATGAAACCAGATTACGCATTATTCCTTCTCACGTTTCTTGTGCGCAGTAAACTCAAACGTGATTCTATGCTGATTGAATTACCGGAAGACGAGAATGCGGCGGGATTTGATACTCCAACAGAAAGAGGAGGAAATCCGAAAAATGCAGGATATGTTGACCAAAATTGCAACATCAGTTGTAAGTTCAGCAAAACGATCCAGATCACTAGGAGAAGCTCAGTTAAAGCACGAATTTAGTCTGTTAAACATTGACAAATCTTGGCCATGGAAGTTCCGTTTATAAATACTTGAATGAGTATTATGCTGGCAATGGTATATTGCGTGTATATTCACACTTCCACCAAAAGATTAATGCGTAAAACTTGCACGAACGTTTCGATCAACATGTTATATTGATACATTATGCACCCTCCGTCTTTACTCCCACTGTTTTTTCAAAAATATGAAGATGCACGCACATTGCATTGTTGTCTCAACTCAAAACTGATATGTTTTTCCTATGTCGGACTTGATGGGTTTTCTTTGAACGAATTCATCTGTAACGTCACGAAAAAGTGTAGTGTTTTTTCTGCTTGCTATAACCTAAATCCATGTTGAAATACCGAAACTCCTATGTTTTCGCTTTTCCATTTTCTAAAGATCTTTGAACAGCAATAAAACTGAATTAGTTCATTAACGACTTCCCTAAAGCGCTGGCATTGAAAAGGAACTAAAGAATCAGAACTTTATCCGCTTCACACCAACATAAAGAAAAATTGATGATATATTTAGAAACAAGCTGTATGGGTGGTCGTCCATTGCCTTCTGGCGCGTTTGATTACATGGGTGGTTAATCGACAGGGCGGCTTTCCGTTTCTTTGGTCTACTAGCCACAAACGTTTAGTGATTGTGCACGTCGGACGTTTTTCACCCTCACAGCGGTGGACCAGGGCAATAACACAGCGGTTTATATTAGTTTGAAAACAAAGCTTGAGAAGAAATGGCACTGTAACGTTCGGCTCTTTATTTTTTATATAGAATATAAGTCTAATTATAGTTCAGGTTGCCTAGTTCAGACCTTCAGGACCCTGAATATAGAGGGTTTTTTGTCCTGGTTTTGCCTTTGCGATGTGCCAAAGTCCCGTTTTTAGGGGCGGAGAGGTGGGAGTTGAATATTAGGACAGCTACCAAATCTATTGCATTCTGCAGTATGGCATAGCCGATTTTCTGGCCGGCATGTTTTTTAATATAACACAATTTCTACTACTGTCGTGGAGTTCTTTTTGAGTTACTTTAAGCTATTCCTGGTAAATAACTTTTCCTTGAGGTTATCTTTTCTTCGTCTGGTGAAGCGTAAATAAGCAATGACGAAATCAACCTCGAAGTCGCGTAATGGACAGACGAAAACACTTCGTCTCGAATGCTCCAACTTCTACCAAGAAAAAAACGATAGAAAGGGCAAAGGTGACGATACGAGCAACGAAAGATCGCTTGAATAACACTTCAAACGGAAAAGTCAAATACAGAACTGTGTCTCCAGTCCAGACTGGAGGAGGGGAGCGAGGTAAACCACCCCCTTCACAAGCAGCAACAAAGTAGATATATGTTGTTCAAGTAATACTCATTTTTGTAATCCGTCTAAATTGTCATAATGTTTCTCATCCATAAGGTTCAAAAGGGAGTTCAGAAAATATGAAAACCGGTGAAAGGAATGGCCTGATCTCCTCAGTCCGGAATTAATGCAATTAAAAAAATGAGGGAAGAAGAACGCCAAGAGAGAGAAGGAATCGTGATATGGAAGAGACCATTCACAACCCTGCAATATTTTACTGTTGAACTATGCTTGACTATTCAAGAATATGCCTTAAAGTAAGTGTAGCTGCCCATTACAAATGCGACTTGAAAACTAACAAGACAATCTATTGCCTGTTTTTCTCTAACAGGTTATGGGCTTACAAGTTGTCAGTATTGTTTACCATCAGCTTAATGGTGCTATGTTATAGCATATCACATCCCAGGACCTCATCAGGAACTTATAATCCTCTGTAGAAAAACAAGTCATATGGTGCCTTTATTGGCTGGGACTTGGTGTTCTTAGTTCTGTAGGCCTTGGCACAGGGTTACACACATTCTTACTTTATTTGGGACCTGCATATTGCGGCTGTTACGCTTGCCGCTTACGAATGTGGTACCTTAGATTTTCCATCTCCACCCTATCCGGACAGGTAATTACACGAGATAACTTTGTTACAAACTACTAATAATCATTTATGTCTTCTGCAGCATTATCTGTCCGGAAAATGAGACATTATCTCAGCTGCCAGTGACGCTTTGGTCTATAATGGCAAAAGTGCGGCTGGAAGTAATGATGTGGGAGCTGGAACAGCCCTAGGTGAGCTACCACCTTACTTTATGGCTAGAGCCGCCATGATTGTCAACATTAGGCAACAAAGGAAAACGGGGACGGAGGCGATCTAGTATCGAGCTTAATGACGACATCGAAAATTAATTGAATTCGAAACCCTGCAACTTAAACAACAGCACCCTGAACAGATGGTACGGTTCCTCGTTTCTATTTCTTTAATTATTCGGCATTAACTAATTGATTTTTTTTGGTAGACTTTACTTGATCGCCTAAAATCAGGCGTTGAGCGTCTGGTAGAACGTGTTGGATTCTTTGGCATCTTGGCCTGCGCATCGGTAGGAAAAATTATTGCCTACCCATGTGATTCACATACGGCTACTGTCTTGTTTATTAACTGTTTTTTATTATGGAAATTTGCTTTAGATTCCCAATCCTCTCTTCGATTTAGCAGGGATTACATGCGGCCATTTCCTAGTGCCATTCTGGACTTTCTTTGGAGCTACATTAATAGGAAAAGCTATTATTAAAACGCATTTGCAACAGTTAACAGTGATCGTGGCGTTTAATGAGAATCGGTGAACAAACTGCTGACATCTTTGGCAAATGTACGTACTTTTCCTATGCTTTTATGGAAACAAAGTTTCGCAAAAGTCTACTTTTATTTCAGGTTCCAGTAATAGGATCACGGTTAAAGGAGCCTATAGAGCAATTGTTTAGAAGCCAGAAAGCCAAATTGCATGCTAAGGAGGGTACGATACCGTCCGAAGGAGGCAGCCTGTTAGCTTCTCTTTCGAAAAGCTCGTGATGGTCATGGTGATATATTTCGTCATTTCAATCGTCAATTCACTGGCGCAAAGCTATCATCACCGGTTACAAACACGTAAGCAGAGTGTAACTGCGGCTACTCCACGCCAAGCTAACAAGAATCGCAGCAAAAGCCAGACAATCATCGCAAAACAAGCTTGAATTGACGTTATGCTAGCCATTCTGTTTTTTTTTCTGTCTTTTAAAGTAAATTGATTAAGTAGATATAAAGTCTTTTGACGATGATTTACTCAGATGATCAATTTTTGTTTTTTCCTGAAGGAAAAATGGCAGGTTTAGAGTCTTTTTTTCTTGAGCATTTCTTGGTCTGAAAGAAAAAAAATCTCTTGTTCTCCAGCCAATTTCTGTTTGCATCCTTTACATTCCCCTCCTCAACAAGGTGCCCGGCGTGTGCTTTTTTTTTTTTTTTTTTCCCGAATTAGTCTAATTTAAGGTTCCAGGAACCGTATATTCCCTTTATATATAGTGTATCAACGCCGTGCCAGGCCCCGTTTTGTCCCCAACATCCCGCCTGTCATTCACTTTCCGTGTTCGTGTGTGTGAGTGCGTATCAGTGTTATCATACTTGATCGTGTGTATCAGAATGGGTGGCAATACAAGTGGAGTTGTGTAAATTTACCAAGCGTTCAAAGTTCAGTTTGGATGCAACGCCGACCGGGCTTGCGTTTCCGTTAAAGATAACATGATCCTGCTGCCTTTTGGACAACTTAGAGCAAAGAGCAGTCAGGCGTATAAAGCTCTAACATGGCTGTGGCTTTTACCCAACTCCAATTCCTGAATTCCCTGCCAAAAATCCAATTACTGAAATCACAGCTCACGAAACAGGGGCTTGTGCTGATGCACCGATTGTTCATTCTGTTAAAATTTTTGATGTGATAGGATCTTTGAAATTAGATAACAAAACAATTATTCGTCGTCTATCAGTTGATCCATGTGTTAATAACTTGTCAGATTGGAAGGAAAATGCAACTATTCATTTTGATCGATTCCTTCGCAACAAACAATTCTACCTTTCCTATACAGGTATGTAAATTTTAACTTTGTTATTCTTTAATGGAATCAAATTATATATTCCTAACAGATGTCGAAGGGAAACCCATCGACTATAGACTCGGACGAAAACTCGCAGCAATATTAAGATTACATCAACACAAACTTTCTGCCTTTCAAGGTAATTCCTTGCCTGCTTTAGAACTGAAACTAGAGACTACAGACGAGTCCTTTATTGCTGCCTCCGTCGAACTGTTTGAAACATCTATCAGACAAGATTGCGGTAATGACAAGGACCTGGCCACCTGTGATTGTGTCGGTTGCGGAAAAACGGTCACAATGGGTTTGGCCTATAAGTGCCTTCACTGTAATAACATCTACATTTGCGATGACTGTAAAACAACAGATGAAAAGCACAGCCTTCATCTCTTGATTCCATGCCTTATTTTAATACTCGGTTCCGAATATAACTGCAATAGACAAGCTGATGTACCCGTCCAGCTTATAGAAGAGACTAATGGCAATAGCAATAGTGATCCTTCGCCAAGCTAAATACAATGGAGTTACCACGTGTAAAAGCATCCCAAAAGCTTATGCAGCTCTGTTTCCACTTCTGTTTCTATGTAAATTCAGGGCATAAAATGTTCTGTGTTCAAATGATACTGACAAAAGTGCTGCCACAAATCTCATGAAACACACAAATCAAATAAAAGATCAAATTAGCACTGTTTGCTCCATTCTGATGATTTTCATGATGTGGAACTTATCAATTCAAAGCAATTTCTTTGAATTGATATTTACCTAAAGAGCAAATTTGTACCTACAATACTATAGGCATTGACTAATGAATCTGCATAAAGCAAGCTTTTGCATGCTTACCATGTACACAATCCAAAAGGGAACTTGAAGTAATAAAGTTTCATATCATCTGAGAAACCAAACAAGTTAGCTCAGAGGAGAAATAGGGAAGACTGATTCAAAGCTTTTGGTAGATAACCAGGTTCGACATACAATCACTAATGACAAATTGATTCTTCTTTCCCACTAATACATTTATTTCATCAAATCCTCTATGGTAACACTGAGACCTGAATCTGTTTGTCTAATCAGGGATAGATTCCAAACCCTAGGTGAGAAAAAAAAATTAATTTACTAATACTGAAACATATTTCCATTACTGAAATGGTACCTTCCAGCACATAAGGGTTACCAGTCAAACGAGTATCCCTTCTATAGAAAAACCTATCATGGGTTTTATTTTGAAGCCTTGAATATGCCTCCAAAATTAGAATAGATATTAGTTGTAATTCATCTTTTACATATAAAAAAAACTTTACTTACATTCCCATTTTGGAAGATTTTATGAATAACCGGAACAAGGCCATATGGGAGGCATACAAAGAAACCGGTCAAAAACAAACTAGGTAATGCTTCGTACCACATTTCTCTCCTGCGATTTAGAACACTTATAACTAAAATCAAATATATAACATTTGTTATTTTTACCTAAAGAACTATCGAAGTTGTTGGAGCAGCTGAGTTCTTCCAAATGCAGAATCACGATGTTGCCAGAGGAAATTTTCGAAGGTTATTTGAAAAATCCCATTTTATTTTTCGACAAAAGTTTCGAAGTATGTAATTATTTTTGAAAAAAAATTTAACAAAATATTCAGCTGGAATAGATTAAATTTAAAATTTTCTAAAATAAAATAATTTTTTATTATTCAACGACGTTGCCATTTTCCACGCTTGTTATGGTTCCAATGGCTTGCACAAGTACCATAGTAATTTACTGACTTTATTCAAGTTATAAGTTTATCTTAAAGTGTTAAAGTTAGATTTGGGATATTAAAAATATATAACATACGAGCAACTGGATATCACTTCAACTTTTCCCGTTCTTCGATGTCTTCAAGTAAAAAAAGTCGTGACGGTGGCAAAAAAGCCGAGTGTTTTCGAAAGGTTGGGATCGAAACCGTCTTCGGTGACGGACGACTATTGTAAGCAATGGGCTCACAAAGGTACTTGCTCCTATTCAAATAAGTGTAAATTTCTCGATACGCACAACAGTAAGAACTTTAAACCAGTAAACTCATCTGGTAAAGAAGGCAGGAAGAGAAGTTGTAGCAGGACACCACCTAACCGAAAAGATGTGGCTGGTAATAAACCAAAACTCACAATGAAACAAAGCTCTAAATCTGCTGATAGTGGAGACTGGGAGAAATCACTAGAGCATGAAGATGAAATGGCTTTAGAGCGCAAGTTGGAAATGCTGCAGAGAGAGCTGGCAAAACAAGAAGAGCAAGAGCATAAAGGCAAAATAAAAAACCAGTAGCTAAGAAAAGAGAAAGAAGTTCAAGTTCTTCCTCAACTTCAAGCAGCTCTTCTTCAGAAAGTTCTTCAGAATCATCAGGTTCATCTTCAACATCAAGTGCCAGTTCCTCCAGCAGCTCTTCCTCTTCATCAGATTCAGATGGCGAAGTATTAAAAAAATATGGCCTTGGAGAACTTGTTTCTGAATTATAGTTGTTTTTTTTAGGTGAAGGATAAGAAAATGGGTAAAAAGAAAGTCAACAGGGTTACTAAAAGAAGTCAAAGTTCTTCTAGCAGAAACCAAGTGGCTAAAGAAAAGGCCAAAGCTAAAGCTAGGAAGATTGCAAAGCTCTCTTCTGCAAGCCAAATTGCCAGAAAAAGGATTCGTCATACACTTCCAAAAACTAATTCGGAATACCTCACCGAAGCGTCAGCACGGTATGTTCATGTTTGTTTGAAGCTATGATCTCATGAAATGTTTAAGTGTCTGACAGCTCAAAATCCTTAACAGTTTCGAGTTCTAGTGTAAAACATTCACGCGATTCTCCGCCCTATTCAGCGATGGTGCAGAGTCGCTCCCCACGTGTCAAAGACCCCGAACCCCTAAGCAGGGATCGAAGGCAGCGCAGATCTCCAGAATCTTCTCCAAGTGAGGCAAAACGAAAATTGCTCGTTCCAGTGGTCAGACGCAGAGTTGACGAGGGCTCGCCTCCGGGAAGTAGATCACGTGAACGCAAAGCTGCAACCGGCACCAGCATTTACGACGCTCGCGGAAAAGTTGAGAAGTCACGAGACAGATTATTGGAGCCAGGATATCTCGTTCGTCCTCGATCACCTGTGTATCGTGAACCATATCCTGTTCGTGATCTCTCCCCGACCAGCTCCTCCTACAGAGAACGGCAGCGAGCCGAGCCATACGAGCCCCGACGTGTTTATAGTCCACAAACCTTGTTACCCAAACTTGAACGAAAAGAGGATATTTACGATAGTCGACTTCGGCGGCCTGCTTCTCCCGTCCCAGTCCGTCGCCCAATCGGTGGGAGAACTAAAGATTACAGTGATTATGAACATGAGTGGCCAGTTGTTCCTGAAACGACAAAAATCGGCGACTGGGATCATCCTGAATTTCGACGACGCAACCGCCCAATCGATGGTTTGCTTTAGAAATTTTTTTAGAAATTATTATTATTATCATTATATTAAATTTTGTATTTTTTATTTGAAAATGGATTATTCATTCATTGCATACTTTGTTTACTGCTTAAGTCCACTTTGCTCTTTTATTTTAAAGAAATCGGCTGGGGTTAGAACATTGAGCTCTGCGGAAATGTCATGGAAAAAATCATACTCACCGCCCCCGTAAGCAATCATTCGTATCCTGAGCAGATCCATCCTAGCCGAAATACAGCGTGGGATCCTATATCAAAGCTACCGTCTACGAGAACAGAAGATAATAAAAGAGATCGTGAACGACGCCTAGGCGGAGATGGCCGTCGTTCACGTGACTCGAATCGTCGGGTTGCAGATCCTGTTGTCAATTGTCAAAGCCCCTAACACCCGCCCCTTTACCAGAAGAACCCCGGTCGCCAGTTCCAAGTGAACCGTCCTCTGTTACTGCGCCTAAGGTACAAGATGAAACGGAGGAAACAGTGCGGCCTTCTTCGTCAGCAGCAGATGCTGAAGAAAACTTCAGTGATTTCAGTGACGATGTCGACGAAATTCTCAATCGCGATCTTCAGGTTTGTATCGAAAGAGCTTTATTTGGAATGATAAATAATTCCATTACTTACATGTCAATGTTTTCAACAAATAAAATCCACAGGATACGGAAAGCGTGAAAACAGAAGAAGCAGCGCCAGTGGACACGGAATTGGAACCAATAAAAACTCCAGTCGAAACCGAATTGAGTGTAAGCGTGGAACCTGTTGTTCAGTTGTCCGACGCTCAGCCGTCGCCGAAGATTGTGTCGCCTGTTGCCTCAGCTATTGAGAGCCGTAGCACGGACGAAGATTTGCTAGGTGGAATGGATATAGAACAGATCTCCGACGAAGAACTTGAGGATGAAGCGAGAAGCGGTAATTTGCGTTATATTATTCGGAATTAAGCTTAACTTAGTTGTTTTTGGTTTGTTTCTTATGTTCTTAAATCATTTTTAGCACCAATCGATGCCCTTGAAGTGGATTGGACAAGCCTGGCTTGTAAGCGGGAGAAAAAAGCAGATTCTGGAACTGTCAGAGCACGTCAGCGTTGGCAGAGTAAAGCAGTGTTCGCACGCTTAGGTATCGCTCAAGTGATGGGCAGTCACCAACGTCTGACGTTGCGACTGACAAAAAACCCTTATTCGACTATTCATCACTCTTTCGACGTGCACTGTGTGCTCGAATGGACCTTGCTTTCAGGTGAGTTACACTTTTAGTAAGTTGTAGGTAAATCATTAAGTCAATTGTGTTGCATTTTGCAGAAGACGACTGTGCAATTTACCTGTGCGCGAGCTAGTGATCGAATACTGCGATGACGATTTGAGCTTATATAAAGCATCCGTGGATTTATTTTTGAAGGACCGAGTATTAGCTAACTAGCGTAGCGTAATACGAGCGAAATTTAAAAGGTCGCCTTTATTTTACATCGATTGCCATATCGTGTCATAGGCATCAGAACTCGAAATTGTACATATTTTCATTTTTCCTGTTCATGCTCTATGTCTTTGTTGTTTAAATGCCTGTCGTTTACATAATAAAGAAGTCTTGTCTCTTGTGTGTAGCAAGTGTAAATGCCATCGGAGATTCTTCAGTAATGCCAACTTGGTTTGGGATTTCCTCTGCATAATTTCGCAGAAATATTTTAATTTAGGTCGAATTAAAACGAGGATTTTTCACACAATGGATTTTCTCAAGTGTCTAAGGGTCTTTCAATAATGCCTTAGCCTCATGACATAGTACAGACGCTGCTTCGGTGTTCTTTTTGACGATTTGTTGCACTCCACTCTATCCATTCTTCACCATCTAGGAGCGGGGTGTTAAAGAAAATTAATCAAGTTACATAATAGCAGTGATAAAGTCTAGTACCTTCTCCGGCCTGTAGCTGTTGAACAATGTCACGAGCCTCTTCTGAGTTATTAACATTTAGCATTGCATCAAGCAATGTTGTCGGAATACTTTGCTGTCCGATAAGAAGACAGTGCTCGGTCATCTGTCGGACAAAATCCAAGCGCTGCTCAAGTCGAATTTGTTTGTGTTTTAATAGCTGTAGCTCCGATATCAGTTCTTGCTTTCTCCCGTGTACCGTTTCGAAAACGCCTTCGAAACTGTTTGTCACAGGGTTTTGAGCCAGTAATTCACCTTTCCTGATCAACGTACATTTGATTATTTGTATAGTTATGAGCAAAAAGTAACATTCGGATTGGTCACCGAGTAAAAATTCTGTGATCTTCTACACCGTGGAGTTGCCTGGTGTTCAGAGGATTGGACATTGGAAGTGGCTGGTTAAGAGGATCGTGGTTGATGATATGCCTTCCAAGAACTTCCACTACTACGGAACCATGATTCAAATATTCTACAAACTAAGCAAACGATAATGTGGAGTCTTTATCAGATGTTGGTGAAAACTAACTAGAAACTAACCTCTCGTGTTGCGGGTTCAAAGTGCAAGATTCGGATGTGATTAAATTTCACATTAGTCGAATATGGATACATTTCTGTTTTGCTATCAACTTTATCATCGTAAAATCTGTACTTGCAGTGAATGTCCTTTTGTTTACCAAAAATTATTGAATAATTTAGAAGTTTAGAAATGTTGTTTTGCAATTATTTATGAGCTACTAACTCTGAATTTAGGTGGTAGGTTACGACAACTTATTATGTTGAACTTAAAAAAAAGATTTCTTCCAATCAGTTGGCCTGAAGAATTGATCAAATCTTCTTCTTGAAGCTCATGCCCTTGGCTGTCAGCACAAGGAATCAAAGCTAGTTTCATAAACCCAATCTTACTTCCACGCAAGTCGGTCACAGGTACATGCTCTTGTAGCTCCACCTGAAATTCAATAATACTCTTCAAACTGATTATCAAATTTATTTTTGAGTTGTTTTTGCTGCCAGTAATGTCAACTAAGAGGATTTTCTGTTTACCAAGTAAGCTAGTGATTGCAGAAATATTCGAGCCATCCCTATTATTACCACAGCATCGGATGGTTCAGAAAATGGATCACGTTCCTATTCTCACATAAGAGACAGATGAAAACAGAGATAAACAGAAAGATTACGTGAAAAGCGCCAACTGATAAAAGAAAAATCTAAACAAAAATCCAAAAAGATACATCCATGATGTGGAGGTCGTCGTTGTCATCTTCTTCTCCATTGATTCCCATTTGATGTTGCCTATACATTTCCTTCATGTAATCGAACCGTGCCAAGAATTTGTCTTTAGACCAAATGTAATCTGTTCCATGGTCTAAATTCTTCATCTTGATGTACACCTTTTAAACGCGGACATAATAAGAAAAGCCTCTTATGCATCGATTGTTTTTCCTAGAAAACTTACTTGGTTAGGTACCGTTTTGCCACCTGGATCAATAAAGTCCTTGGGGGCAACGAGCACAATCTCGAATTGGACGTGCTTATTCATTTCGGCGCTGATTCCATTAGCCTCCTCAACCGCGGGTACAATGACACTCAATTCTTCCTGTAGTAAATCTGCCATCCCATGTGAATTAGTAATGCTTATAAACGTTACATGTTATGTTTAACAATATTGTTGTGAAGGCCATATGTCTACCTTGATTGTCTGAAAAGCTTGAAAATATTGTTGAACCTGATTTGGTAGCCATTTCGTGCAAAACAAAATCATAATTAATCATGGGACTATCCGAGACGCCGGCTTCTGTTTCTAATGCTGGATGACGAAAGAGCCACATTTGAGTAGCGCCAAAAACCAGACGATCGTTTGGATGGAGAACCGTTTCGAATTGAGGCTCGATTGGCATTCCGTTAACCAAAACTCTACCATCAAATGTCAGTGGACGAAGCGTAACTTCATTATTCTCGTGAACTGACATTTCAGCGTGATTCTCCTTCATCCTATCGTAAGGAAGGAAGGAGTAGTGAAAGAAGCAAAAATGTAATTTTAGAGAACTATATCTAATATGAACAGAGATGGAATTACCCCGGACCGATCATTTCGATAGTCGATCTGCCAGCTTGCGTTTTCCGATGAATGTGATGCCTTTATTCAAATGATGGATCCATCGTCCATTCAGCAAAGGATCCATGTTGATATTTTGTAGATGAGGTCCATTGTATTCATTATTCACTTGACTTTCAATCGACTTAAGAGACGTTAATGTTGTTTGTTATTTTCCGTGCCTTATTTCATTATAGGTACCAAGAAAATTTTCGTACCGTATCTGTTGCAACATGCTTTAACTCCTTATGCTGTGGAGATCGCAATTGTTGCATTTCACGTTCATTTTCCGTTAATTGAGCTCGGAGTTCATTTTCCCATTTTTTTCTGGCCTCTTTCATGGCTGTTGATTGCAATTGTAAAAGGCTCATCAGTAAAACAGATTGTCATCGACAGTCTGACATGTTAATTTATACCTTGCGGATTGGTTTGGCGGCCGTTTACTATTGTTTTTAACCATTGTGGATCAATGTTACCACGGGCTAAAATGGCTTTCAGCCGCTGGTTTTCGCCCTCCAAATCACGAACTAATTTTTCGGTTGAATTCTTATTAACTATAGGCCGCGTCCGGATTTGCTTCGCTCGATCAGCTAATTGTTGAACAAATAATAGAAAATCAACGTGTATGCATCATTTATCAATCTAGACTGGATATATTGCCATAACGTAATGTTGACAACGTCTCTTCGTAATGGATATCGGCAGGACTGATCGAAGCCAACTAAAATTAAAAACATTTGATTTAAAAATTCATTCTTTTGCAATCAAATTTGACATGAAATGGTTTACCATGATCGTTTTGCTATTTCCTCCTAAAGCATGCATCAGTAATTTTGTGAGCACCGAATCTCGATAGGGAACCCGTGGGCCTTTCTGGCTATGACTAGGGAAATGTGACGATGATCCAGGTGAAGATTCGGCTAATATATGGATTGCATTCCCCAGGCTCTGCAGCGATTTGTTGATGGAGACTCCTTCACGAAACCGTTCTCCGCTCGCGTTCCCACTTCCTTGCCCAGCAATCACACCTTTATCACCTGTGTTTCTAATCCGCTCGCTAAAAAGGATTATGAGTCAGCATTTTTTTATTACGTTGTCATGGTGTTTGTTTTTTTCGCTCGTTTTCAGGGCTGTAAAATGTTTTTCTAGCATTCATGCGCAGTCACTTAACAAATAAGCTGGATATTAGGGGATTTAATGAGAGAACGATAAGTTTTTCGTTTACCTTAGGCATATCACTACTGATTATGGAATCTTTTGAAACTCTTTTCCTAGCATTCATAAGCCAAGCACCATTGTTGCAAATAATACCGGAAAGCATGACATTAAAATAGTGGCCGTTATCATGTAAAATTTAAAAACTACTGTATACAATTCGTCTACAGTTTAATTGTAGTTGATAATTTCCACAGGACAATTTTGTCTACCAAAATCCTTGGTTACAATACACGAACGGCACTAAGTAAATATAAACAGAGCATTAAATTATTTCACTGACCTGCCAGCTAAATCAACAATATTGACAACTGATGTAGTAGTCATTTCGCCACCGTTAATCGTCCCCTTCTGGATGAGACGAATGGTAACAATCATGTGCGAGCGGCTGCTGGTAGAGTTCATATTGGTCGCTACCACAGTCCTAGATTAATTTATTGTCATTTTATTATATTGTAATAAAGCACTTGCGTATTCTGAGCTTTTTCTCAAGGGTATATACGAGTAGGTCTAATAATGTCACATAGCTGATAACATTTATATTTGCAATTCCTTTTAAGGACAGTCTACGTAAATTTTGATAAAGTAGACTATACCGACACGAACAATCTAAAGAAAAAAGGTACCAACCGCTTGAGTGCCCCTTGTTCGAGAAGCCGTTCGATGTCTGAGTAATTCGACACTTGGAAATCTGACAAACCATCCGCTGTACAAAATACAACGTAATTAATGTTCTTTTGTGAATTTTAAAAATAGAATCATGTACAACAAATTGATCTAGTAATAGCTAGGCCTACCATAGAAGCCTTTTTTTGGATGTTCGCGCACTTTTAGTCCTCTGCCGTTTTTCGATGCTGTCAGTAGGTCGTTTACAGTTTCATTGTATATTTCCTTTACAAATACAATTTTATGTATTTTAATAAAAAAAAAAAAATGCCAAAACTTTTATTTTACCAGCATAGAGAGACGCACTTCGAACTGGGCAGTATTGGTCGGCGAAATGTATGTTTTTTCTTCTATGATACGGAAAACTTGATGACAGAATTGTGGAATAATACCTACATTGTTGTGTTTCATAAATGCTCATACCAACAACCAGTATATACTAGCACATAAAACTAGGGATTAACGTGTAACAAAAGATTTAAGGCGAGTTATAATCACCTTGATTAGGGCCGTACCCAATAACCGAATAGGATTTTCCCGAACCCGTCTGTCCGTACGAAAACAGCGTCGTGTTGTAACCTTCAAAAGTGTCAGCCAACATTACCCGACCAAGATCGGAAAATAAACGCTCCTTTATCAGCAAGTAAATATCCAAACATAAAGGGAAACAACTGCATTAATCACTACCCTAAAATAAAAATGGTTTTATTCGTGCGCACTTGATCGCAGTAAATATGGCCTCGAGGATGTTTAGGATCGGGAATATTCCTACCGCTAACCGGGTCTTGGTTAAACCCGTCAAACGACCAGTAAGAATGATCGAAAGTGAAACTCTTACGGTCTGCTTGATCAGTCGGATGAGTCAAAACAGTTTCGGCTCCATCCATGTTGACGATGCGTTTACATTTTCTATTCACCTCTCGTTGACTGTGCAAAACGTATTGAGTTAAGGCTTTTCAAAAATAAGTGGCAATAACAAAAACAAGAGATTTAATGAGAAATTTAAGTTCTGAAAGGATATGAATGGTCGAATGCGAACTGCGACCCGGAGACGATCTTTGGACTCTGACATCCTTCTTGCCTTGGTAGAAAAAGACTAATGCTACAACCTAAAAAAGAAAAACCATCTGAACTAGCTCGTAATAATCAACTTTGCAGCCGTTCTACGCATGAAAACTTCCGGTTTTGCCAATGAATGTCCTATTTCTTTTCAGTAGTTTTCATATTTGCGTAAGTGTGTTTTGTTTCGCCTATTGGTAACCATGGCAATACGACGAAGGGATGTGGATGAGTTTTTTCCACCCACTATTTCATAGAAGCGCAAAAGTAGGCTACTACTTATTCTATGATCGATTTGTTGGTTTCAACACCTTTTTGTTCTGTGTTCTTTGTCGGAATATCATAAATTATTCAGCCGTTCATTGTCGTTTATTTCCAAGCATCATAATAAACGATGTTGACACGCGCTGTTATTCCCGTTCCAAGTTCAACCTCGTCGGCTTAATGCAAAGTGCGTGCGTGCGTCAATAAAAAAAAGGAAACTGAAATAAACAGAACACATTTACAAGACGGCTATAGGACAAAAGTCACAGTTCCATTGTTGCCGACCACGATATTGTAGCCAATAAAACGTTTTCATGGGACTATTATGACGCAGGAAACTGCTGCATATTTCCGCCACGACAATTAAACGTGGTGATCAAGAGTTTTTCATTAACGCATATTCTTTTGTCCTTGTTTTACGACATTCGCGATAGCGCTTGCTTTGTGTATATCTGATCTGAAATCTACATGGCGAAAGGTCGGCAGACAAAAGGGCAATTGTACCGTTTTAATTACAGAGAATTAAGAGATTAAGCCGTAAACAACCTGAGATATTGCATTTTTCTACACAGATGCCTAGCAAGACGAGGTGCGATATAAAGACACCGTGGCATTAAAACCGTTCACTGTTGTCCCCAAGTTCTGCAACGAGACGGCAACCATTTAAGCTGAAGACTGAAAAACAAAACTCAAAAACAAGCAAACAACAGAGAACACAATGTCATTCAATTGCTCGTACTTCTTGCAAAGCGACATCGAGGAACCGGTAACAACAATTGAACATCTAGCAGGTAGGTTACATTTTAGCCATAGGCTGAGCCCAATTCAAACGGTTAAGTTGACTCAAATATCTTCGCAGCTCTAGGAGCTTTTGGCACGGCATTTGGTATTTTCGGTATAATCTCCACAGTAACCGTTACGGCCATTTTCGTGTTAAGCATTTTCCATGTTGTCAGAAAACACCCATCGCAATGGAGGTATGTCATATTTTAAATGCCAACAAATTTGTGCCATTTATTCCCAACAACCTAAAATATAAAATTTTTTTAGACGTCTGGTAACATGGATCGTTTCAATGCCTATGATTGTTTCTATCCTCTCTTTGGTGACATTCCTCGTTCCTGGAGCTGCCATATTGTGCGATACTGTCAAACAATCGTAAGAATTTCGCGATAACATTGTCAAGTGTTTTGAAAAAAGTGTCACTTTGATCTAAAACTGTTTCTTATGCACGTGCAATCGTGACAGGTATTTGCCATTTGTGTTAATGCACTTCATCGACCTGTCATTGCTGATAGAGGGTGGTCATCGGGATACTGTTCAAGATCTAAAAGATAAGGATATTCCAATCAATTTTTGCCGACCACCTTGGTGCTGTGTTGGTCTCTGCTACCGCAACGTAAACTATAACAAGTAAAGAGCAATTTCAACGATAAATTAAACGTAAACACGTTTGACTAATTGGCTAAAAATAGGAAAAATCTACGGATCATGAAAAGTTTGGTGTACCAGACACCGTTGTTTCAATTACTTATTAATCTCTTGATGGCAATTTTGGAGTCAGCTGGCGTCCTAGAGAGAGTGGTAAGCTCAAAAATAACAAAGTTTTTTTTTTTGGTTTTTTTTCACAAATTTCTTTTTTGGGTGACCATTTGGTGATTTGTTTTTAAAACTAGATACGCAACAATGCCTTTGCCACCCTCGGCATAATCAACATAATATTTTTTACCATCGGAATGTACGGTTACAACGTTTTGACAACTGGTTAGCCACGCAAAAATTTCTAAGTAGCCTAATTACAAATCATGTTAATTCTTTTCATTTTTAATTGGAGGTTTTTCCCAAATTTCGGAATGGAAAAATTATCCCGTAAGTAAATTATATAATTTTGCTGAATAACTTTATATGACAATTTTTTTTTACAAATCAACAGTTGAAAGCCAGAGTACTATTTGTATGCGTAGTATTGTTAAAAGTTCAAACGCTTATTTTACTGCTCCTGGGAGTCGGTGGATCAATTCCTTGTGTTGAGCCTTACATTTCTCCAGTTGTCATGAGGAAATGTAAGTAACTTATTTTTTTATCTTAAAATTGTTACCAAGTTAACATGGACTGATCGATCATTATATAATATGTTTCATGTTACAGCGATTGAATCAGCGCTTTGCTTGGTCGAAGCGTTGATATTCGGTGTAATTTTCTACCCTGTATTCCGAGTTGTCGACAGTAGTGCCAGTCGGCTAGGATTGCATACAAGTCCTACAACAATTTCCGTGGTTTCTTTGGACGATGTTCAAGCATAAAGTTAACCGAAGTTTCGACTATGTACAGTATACATATTTAAAAGAACGGATTTGATAACACCATAAAAAAGATTTATAATGTACATATCTAATCAAATACAAATTAATGTAAAAACAGCTTCCTATTTTTGCAAGAAGAAAAGTAGCCTACAGTTTGCATTTCCGCTACGCCCATTAGGACGTATTATCTTTCAAATAATTTGCGTGTGAGACTATAATGACGCTGACGAGATGTAAACGCATAATCAGCGAAATTCAGCAAAGCTGAGTGATGTCTGCTGTCTTGCAAGATGAGATGATTTAAAAAGTTCACTGGAATAATACAGTTAAAACACCCTTGGAAAAATGATTAGCGTAGCTCGCTAGTTGCATGGTCCCTATATGTTCCTCACAGTCTGGACTTGCTGAAATCGGAGTAACTGGAGGAGCTGAAGTAGCTGGAGGAGCTGAAGGAGCTGGAGGAGAAGCTGGGGGAGCTGGTGTATCTGTATTTGCTGGAGGAACCGAAGTGACTGGAGTAACTGGAATTGCTGGAATAGCCGAAAAAACTGTGGGAAAATCTAAAAACGAGACTCAAAACGAAAAAAGCAAAGGATCTGATAGCTCATCAGAGGAGGATGAATGAAGTTCTTCCCAGGAATCTCATTTGTTATTTACCGAAATGTAACGGGAAAGTTCAGTTCTTAACTTCCTTAACCGACCAGTGATAAATATATCCAATTGCATGTGTATCAAAATCGTTAGACTCTTTTCGATTGGCGGTGAAATAGGACCAAAACCAAATAGGACTGGAGAAATAGGACTGGAAATTTTCAGTCCTATTTAAATTTTTCTTGCAGAATATTAACCATCATTTTTGACTGAATACAGTTCATTTAACAAATAATTAAATTTAATAAATCTAAATGTTGTTTAACTTTTTCTATTGTAAATTCTTCGTACATCTTGCAACACAGAGGGGGTTGCGGGGGATTCTTCGTATCTTGGAATCTCAGCCCCTTTGGTGAATCATCCCCCTCCCTAGAAGGGTGAGGACCATACCCATCGTAGCCCCTCAATGATGCAAGTCGTAAGAAGAATAAATAATAACCAAAGTAAAATCGCAGTCACATTTATGAAATGATAAATTTTTTGATAAATGAACTATGTATTGTAAAAAATTTCGGTTAAAATACGGAATTTTTTTTATCATAAGAAGTTCTTAAGCTGCAAGTGAATTAAGCGTTGAAATTTTGTCAACGGTAATTTTCAAGGACTGAAGGATATAAGCCAACCCGCTTGTAATAATACCCTTCCATCTTGCCTACCGATTTGGAAGCTCATTGTCCATGAATATGATAGAGTAGGAATAAGGAAATAGGCCTAACCCTAAAGAGAAATTGGACTGGCAAAAGAAGAAATAGGAGTTCTTTAAAGATTTTAAAAAATCAGTCCTACTTCTCCCAGTCCCAATTCTACAGGAGAAATAGGACTGGAAATTTTCAGTCCTATTTCTCCAGTCCTATTTCGTTTCGGTCCTATTTCACCGGCTACCGTAATTTCTGCACCAAGTCCCAAGTAGATTGGTAATTTCGGCTCGCGTCCATAGAGGAGAAAGAATGGAGAATATCCTGTGGACTCTTGCCTGGCTGTGTTGTACGCGAAACACACGTACTGTAGGGTCTCATCCCTATCACGCTACTCAGTACTAACCTACATGGAAAGCATTGCTGCTAACGTATGATTCATTCTTTCCACAGCTCCGGTTGCTTGAGAATGATAAGTGGATGTCGTTTTGTGGTTGGTGTGTAACTTTTTGCCCACTGCTTGAGTTAACTCAGCAACGAAGCATTTTCCTCGATCCGTGATAATTTGCTCTGGAGCTCCATGGGGTAGAAAAATTTAGTTATCGAAGAATTCAGTGACATCATCTGCTTTGCCAGTTGGCTTAGCTTTCAGCTCCACCCATTTAGTCAGGTAATCTACTGCAACAATTATCATTTTGTTATCCTTGTCAGATAGAGGGGATGACCCTAGCAGGTTCATACACATTTTCTCAAAAGGTCTTTCTGCTTTAATGCACTGCAGGAATCCCGGAGGTCCATCTGGGACTCCTTTTCATCCTTGACAGCTCACGCAACTCTGAACGTAGCGAGTTATGTCAAGGATATATCCGGATTGGAGATCCATGCTCCATGATCCATGATGATCCATGAGAAAATTGTAGCCCCATCCAGGCGGCTCAATGTGTCAGCTACACGAGGCAGCGAGTAAGAATCCTTTACGGTCACTGCATTAAGTTTGCGAAAATCAACACAAAAACACCAAGTTCCATCTTTCTTCTTTACTGGAACCACAGGCGAAGACCAAGGGCTGTCAGGGTGTTCAATTATTCCCTGACGTAGCATTCCTTCCACTTGCTCTTGGATCTCGGCTCGTTCCTTCCAGGCACTCTTATAAGGAAGCTGGTGAATTGGAGGGCTAATTCCAGTGTTAATGTCACATTCCATCAACGTACAGTGCCCCAAATCATCTTCACTAAATGCTAAACAACTAAACAACAAGGTTTTTCCAATTCTGCTTTTCAAATTATTTAATAATTTTTCTACTTTTTGATCCATTTTCTCAATCGCAGCATCTGTTCCTGGAGCTTTACCAGATTCTTCTGTGTTTTCCACTTCTTGAAATTCTTCTAAAGTCCCCAATGTTACACTTTTTTACAGACTTTTTGGAGACAGATTTACTACAGGAATATTTTCTAGGTTCTTCTGCACGAGGGCGTGACCCGTAGACAGACTTGTCGAAGCCACCAGCGAATCTGACGGTTTCAAGACACAAGCGCCTTCCAGTTTGCTAGAAACTTTTGCTGAAACTGGTTTAATTAAATACGCTGGAATTTCCTGGCGTTCATTGGACACTAACGCGGTATCTTCTGATTCTTGTTCCGCAGGGAGGGAAATTGCCGCAAGCGCTAAATAACCCATAGTGAGAAGAGGTTTCTCCGCTTGGTAATTAATCTGTATACATGCCAAATTGCTTGAGAAAATCATTTTCCATCAAAAGTTCCATTCCTGACATTGCCATAACGATTGCTTTTTCTTTCACAGATCTGTTTTTGTGCATCACCAGGATTTTGGCTGCTCCTTGAGGCATTACTCGTGAACCGTTCGCGAGAATAATTCCGGAATCATCCCATGGTTGCTGAACGAATTGTGTGTTCATCCATAATTCGGAAGAGATCACTGTCACTGCTGAACCAGTATCAATCACTGCCGTTGCATTCACCTCACCGCAAAACACAGGTTCTTTAATCAAGTTGTTTCCATCGAAGTTTACAGGTTTTTTTCCTCCTTTACGTTAGGAGCTTGGGTTGCCAGATTTACTTCTGCATTCACCGTTGACTTCGTAGCTGGTGCTGCATCCCGTGTAGGAGCTTTAAAATTGGGAGATTCTAGATTTTTGAAACAGTATCGGGCGACGTGTGTGTGTTTCTTGCAATGGAAACAGTATGGTTTGCCGTCAGTAGTGCGTCCTTTTGGCTTGAAGGGTCCTTTTGTTTTCTCATGCTAGTTTTTCTCCTTCGCCATTAATTTCTCACAGGTGTCTTGGATTAACTCAGGCATTGAGTTCATAAATTCTACTTGTTGGTATGGATAGAGAACGAAAAGGTTTGGTGACTGCTCACCCGAGTAGAACGAGATATCTTTTGGATATCTTGGATATATGTTTCTGTCTCTCTACTGTCTTTTTTGTTTTTTGATATCTTATCTACATCTAAATTCTAAAACATATGTACAAAGACATAACTTTTTACACATTTATAAAAAATCAATGGGAAATATCTTCCTCAAATAACTTTATACAGGAAATCTAAAAAATATGTTAAACATATGTTATTTGAAACGTGTCAACATACCATGAAAAATGAAAATGAAACAACATTTTCCAAAAAAAAATTATATTGCAATTCAACAAAGAAATTATTACAAGATTAATGAATTTTGAAGGTCGATTTCGCATCATCGATTGAGGGCGGGAGGTGCTCACGATTTCAGTGAAGATGCAATTGATGAAATATGAAAAAAATAAAACGTCGATTATTTAAGAACATAGTTTGCTATGAAATAAAGTTGTGAAAGGCCGATTCCGCATTGTCGATTGAAGGCTAACCAGGCCGTGCGCACGATTACAATGAAGAGGCAATGGATGAAATATATATAAAAAAAGAAAAGACAATTAATAAAGAACACATTCTACTACAAATCAAAGTTCAGCAACGTAGCAACTCCAAAACAATTTGCCATTGTGATTTGAATAATTGGAATTTTGAGTGCCTTAGCCGAAATCAAGTTCAATTTCCAACAGTAAATATTGGGAGACAATGAGTGCACAATTTGAGTCCCAATCAGTTTGGAATCTAATCCATTGAAATCATACAATGACTCAGAGTTTAATAATCTCCTAAAACATACACTTGCCCGTCGCTTTTCTCAATAAAATTATCAATCAACACAAGATAATCATTTTCCATAGTTTTGATACTTAACCTGAGTTCCTTAAAGCAAACTTTTGAAAACTGCTGCCCACGAAGACCGTTCATCATTGGACCAAATTGTTATGTTCACAAAGTAGTTTAATAATACTTGGATTTTTCGTTACAGTTTAGATTTGCGGATTAGATCACACCTCGATGGACCGATTGACTAACTGTTGTAAAGGTTTTGCGCTCTTGTGAACAAGGTTTTTTAACTTTCCAATGTGATTTTCAAACAAAAAACAGCTATACATTTCAAGTGAACCAAATCGTTTGCATTCCACTCCTAAATGTTGCAGATTATGAATACTGTAAGTTACAAATTGGTCTCCGTAAATCATTACGGACTTCTGGATAAATAAGACTAACAGACTATTGGCGTAATCCACGTTTGCTTCGTCTTCGACACTTGCTTCGCATGACAAAATTCTTATTGCTGAATGAAGCAAAAGGAAGTGCTGATAAACTTCATCTTGAAGTCTATTCTTCAAAATGATTGGCAAATTGTATAAAAGAAGTAAACGAAATTCAGTCGCTTTGAACCGTGAAAGTTCATCAAGTGTTGTAGTTTTCCTTTGAAACTCCACACTTATGAATTTTTCGATTTCCACAATAATGTCTGAAACTTCCTTCATCATTTCCCATGACAGTTTTGCTTTCATCAGTCGCCTGGCATGAACCTAAATAAAAAGCAATTTCTGGATTGCTCCCATGTGAACTACATGCATAGGATCAATACAGAATGTTTCGATCATATTTATCGGTAATGTTTCCAAAGAGATGATCCAGCATGATGCTGGACTTGTTCCCAATCACGAAACGACTCGTCAGTTCTCATCATAGCATCAATCTCTGGATATATGACTCTTCCCCCTTTCCCGGATATGTTGACAACATAGTCACCCTTTGTTTCACATTTCTTACATCCATTATTATGACCCACAAGGTTTGACATTTAAAAAAAAAACTGCATGCCGGTGCATCACAACAAAAAGCTTTGATCTTCATCTTAATATGGCATCCATTATAGTGAAACCCGTCATTGATCAAGTCTAACATTCCGTCACGGAAATGTGTGAGATAAGTGTTTACATTATGAGGCTTTGCGTTACCTTGATAAAATCCTATGTCAAAAGGTTCTGTTCCATCAAGGCAAAGTTTCCCCAATGATAGGCCAAAATTGACTGTTAGAACTCTTACCCACATTTGTACCATCACAACCCACTAACAAGCCGAGTTCACAACGTTGAGATGTAAAGGAAGCCGGAGATATAGGACCGGTCGAAATAGGCCCCGACGAAAGAGGCCCGGCAAATAGGACCGGACGACATAGGACCTTACGAAATAGGCCCACTTTAAAAATATTTTTAAAGTGGTCCTATTTCTCCGTCAAAGTGGGCCTATTTCTCCCTTTTATTTCTAAGTTCCATAAGGTACTCTGAAATAATTTCAAAAAATTCGACCTTTTCTCCATTAGAGAGAGAAGGCGGAAAAATCTACGATACTTCCGCCACCGTTTATATTCATTGCCGTAGCTCAAACCACGATGAGTGAAATTCACACATTGCCGTTTCGTTTTTCACATGTTAGGTAGCTGATTCCCTTCTTTATTTTTTGATGAACATATTCCCCGCCTTGGTCTTAACTGTAAAATTCATTTGTTACAAACGTCGTTTTCGCTTGTTAACTATCGCTAATAAAAAAAAATGAACAAATTTCCGTGTTTTCTTCGCCATTTATTTGTTCCTTAGCTCGATCAGCGACTCAGCCTTGAACGCGTCTCTCCCCTTCAGCGGCTCAGCATTGAACGCGTCTCTCCCCTTCAGCGGCTCAGCCTTGAACGCGTCTCTCCCCTTCAGCGGCTCAGCCTTGAACGCGTCTCCCCCCTCTACCGATGCCAATGCCCATTGCTTGGATGAAGTAGGAAATGAACATATTTTATGAAATAACTCTTACGGATTTATTTCAAACATTTTCATAAACAATTTTATGTTTTTTAAAGCAATAAACGAAAATTACTTTTAAGTTTTGAGTTTAACGGGGATGACGCAACGCGCTGCTCAAGCCGGCCAGAAGGGTGGTCGAGCGGGGGAGGCTGCACGCACTCATGGGAGAGGGGTGAGTGCAGCAATCTATTTTATGGCAAAGCGCCAAATTTCCTTCCCTTTCTAGCCTTTTAAAAAAATTCTAGAATTTTCCCCTTTAGGATTAAGACATTTTGGCAAAATGGACAGCACTTCTAATTTTTTTTTCTATAAAACTAAAAATATTTGAAGGCTATAACTTAATTAAAAATTCCCCAAAAATGACTTCGATGAACAAGTGCTGCCACCTACGTTCCTGAAAACGACGACACTTTGGCCGGATAGGAGTAGACGTACCTCTAAACTATTATACGATGGTGTAAAGACTCCCGCTAGAGTTAAGACGTTAATTAGAATTAAGTTAACTGCATTCAGTTTAAGTGTGTACAACCTCATATTTCTCCCCAAACCCTTGACCTCCTTTTTACGCTATCTCTTTTATTAGTTTATTGCCCCCTTCCGCTGACCAAGGTGCCAATGCCCCCACCTTATCTCTCAACCTTGTTTCCCTTTATTCGCACCAGTTCACATTTCTTCATGAACTGGTTGCTGATGTTTTCTTTTTTATTACCCCACGCCAACCTTAGCGTCCCCAAGCCAACTAGTGGTATAAAACCAAAAACACGATTTCTTTTCGCGAGTCTTCTCCTAGCTAGTGTGTGTATTAGTTCTCTTGTAGCTGTATGACCAACTGGTTAGTGCTGAGACGGTATTAGTTCTCTTGTAGCTGTGTAACCGACTTGTGAGTGTTGGAGACGAGTTGAATAAACGGTTCACACCCTACCAGCGCACGTCCTTTTCTTCATCCAGTGTTACCATACCCTCCGTGAAGCCGTCCTCAAACCGAATCACCTGGAATCGGAATGGAGTCAATTCAAGCGTAAGTACCACTCCAACGTATCCTTCATTTCTTTCCTACAATCTGTTCATTTCACATCCGTGCAGCCGACGTGACTGGCTGGCGGATCATAACTCCATAACTTGTTTACCACCCAAGACAGACTGCCAGAATACTTTCCCTTATTTGCATTAACCATATCTGTGCGTGTCTGTGTTTTATTGTGTGTGCAGTTAAATCAGTCACGTCAGACGTGACTGATCAAATATTGCATCTGGTGGCAGCGAAGTCGAACCGTGACCTCCTTCTTTTTTTTTGACCGCCTCGCGCCGCTACAGACAGATGATTCACTCGTTCAGGCTCCGTTGGGCGGACACTATGCGTCGCATGCACATTCGATGAACGGACATGCGTCGGGTAGTTTTCTGCGTTGCGTGATTGAACGTGGGGGTCGTCCTAGGTTATTTAAGTCCCACTTGGTTGACGGACGCCATTTCCCTTTTTGTCGAGTTCGTCCAGTGACGGATTTAGGATTCAGAAACCCCGCTTTTTTTGTTTAAACACCACCCCCTTATGCTGCCGTGCAGTGAACCGCGATTGCTCACGCGGGAGTAAGAATTCATGGAGAGGGATTTTTTTTTGTATTTTCAAGCCAGAAGATATTTGAGCCGATATTACTGTTCCACAGTGCCCTCACGCTAAGTCACGCTAACTCACGCCGACTCACGAACCGTAATTTTCAAAAAAAAAGAAAAACTGTTCTTTCTGATCTTTGTTACGTCACTCATGCTTGTGCATAGACTACCCAGCGAAGGTTGGGAACCGCGACTGCTCACGCGGGAGTAAGAATTCACATAGAGGGAATTTTGTGTATTTTTGAGCCAGAAGATACTTAGCCGATAATACTGTTCTATGATGCCCTCACGCTAAGTCACGCTAACTCACTCTGACTCACGCCGACTCCCGAAACCCTCAAATTGAGAGAAAAGACCGCCTCGCCCATTTAGCTTCGTTAACGCGTGCATAACATCCTTGTAAAATAGTAATGGTTAAGGACGAGAGCAGCGCGGGAAAGAAGATTCCGCTTCTTAAGCGTTGGGGGAGGTCCTTCCGTCAATCCTTCCCGTCATTCAGGACGGGCCCAGGACCAAACCAAGCCGAAGCAAACCAAAAATACATCGACGAACAATTAGAGAAGTTTGTAGATGGCTGTAAGGGTAGCCAAGGGTCAGGAGGAGGATATTTCACACCACAGGAAGTAAGGGAACACGCAAACAAAGACGAGTGGGCACACCTGGGCGCCCGACCAAAAAACCTTTACCCCCAACCAACAGCCCCACTAGTAAATTTCGATATCCCTAACAACACAGACCGCAGGGAAACACAATTGGCCCAGCAAACGAACGTTCTCCGAAACCACGCACGAATCTTAGGGCCTTCTGAAATCCCCTAGATCTCACCTCAGGACCCTTTGAGGTCTTAGGGCTAGACTTCTTAGGGCCAACTCAACCACAATCCCTGCAAGGGAACAATCACATCCTAGTAATTACCGATTACTTCACGAAATGGGTAGAAGTTATCCCTCTAGCAGACTAGACCGCCCTTTCAACGAGCAAGGCGCTAGCAGATAGTCATTTTGTATCATGGTCCCCCAAGGGCCATCGTCACCGACCGTGGTTCGAATTTTACGTCCGAGCTGTTCTCCTCACTTTGTAAGACACTTCAAAATAAACAGTTGAGGACCACTGCGTACCATCCACAGACTAATGGCTTAACCGAAAGATTCAACAAAACCGTAGTAGAAATGCTACGGAAATACATGGAACAGGGTTTCTCTAAATGGGAAGAAGTTCTAGGCCCAGTTGCTTTCGCCTACAGGAACTCTGTACACTCCTCCACCCTTGAAACCCCCTACTTCCTAAATCATGGCCGCGAACCAGTAGTGCCTATTGACCAATTTTTACAAAAGCCGGCAAACATCATCATCCCATCCGACTACAAAAGCCAGCTAATGCAACGTCTTCACGAGGCCTTCGTATTGGTTCAAGCAAACTTGACCCAAGCCAGGGAACAGCAAATGACCCAGTACGACAAGCGGGCTCATGAGCAAGCATTCAACATCGGTGACAAGGTGTTAATCGACGTAAGAACGCCAATGGCAGGCACAAGCAAGAAACTCATCCCCCGTTTTATGGGGCCATACCGCGTCACAAAAATCAACAACAACCACACCGTGGAGATTCAAGAATGCGCGGGGAAACAGACCCAGTTGGTGCACGTAAACAGGATAAAACCCCTGTATGAATCTATGATCTGGAAGAAAGAACCTTGCATGGATTTCCAAGAGAGCCGTGATCACCCAATACCACCGGAGCTCACCAACGAACTAGAAGTACCACCCCCAGCGGATGAAGAGTACGCTCTGCAGGAAGAACAGGATCTGATAGACCTCGAAGCAGGTCCATTCCCCTTACCAGAAGGAACGATAACTTCAAACCTCCACAAAGGACCAAACATAGACCTCTCTTTAACCCCGGAACGACTCTCTTTAACGGCTTTAGAGCCAGTAGCCCCACCAGTCCCCCCCGTAGCAACCCGCCCCGAGCGCTGCACTAACCTACGGCCATGGAGCGCTCTTAGACCCCCCAATGGCCATGACACGTAGCGCATCCCCTCGTATAAATGTTAGATGTTTAAATATAATTTCAGTAGCAGCCATATGAACAGTTCATTATGCGTAGTTAACCATGTGCTTTTTTACTACATACCGTGCCGTAGAAAAAATCCGTTACTTCCCTATGTATCATTGCTATGCATTTCTTGTTTTACTGTTATTTCGTGCTATTCACCGTATCGTATCTTCGATTGCCTAGATTATTGTTGATGTCCTTCCTCGCCCTCCTGTTTTTTACCCCCTTGGCTGCATTTAATGCCACCGTGTGTAACTGTGATGGTGGCGCAAACCTGGGATTCCTGGAGTTCACGGAGAAAAGCTGCACTTTCGAAGCCGCCCCCACTCCACCGGTACCCATTACGTACGCTATCTACTCTACACTACCAGAAGTTAAACGCTTTGCGGGCCACACGTGTAGCATGTGGGTAGCCACCACCACAGTGTACAAGGACTTCTTGCAATGGAATCAAGTGTCTTATGGCCGCAACCCCATCGAAATGGATGCAGCAACGTGCCGAAGGATGAGAGACACACGACAATGTCGAGGAAAGGCGATGGATATAACAGGTCCCAACTCGTTCGCCCTGGAAGGCCACCCATTCGTTGAAACCAGTTGGTTTCGGACGGCGACAGAAAAGATGACCAACTGTCGCCTCGAAGAAGTGACCTGACAGAGCGAATGCCCGGACTGTACCATCAGCTCCCCACTTGGCGACATCCCTGGAGCAATAAACGGCTCTTTCAAACACAACCTCGTGACCCTCGTCTGGAACGATTCCTGGAAGGAAGCGAAGCCGTGTGAGTTAAGGGTTATCGAAAAGGGAATGGGCGTCAAGTACTCGACCGAAAACGACACTACCTTCCGTATTCGGACCCAATTAAACAGCTGGATTTTATATATACAATGATAAACAGTTCCGTCTGCGGAGGAGGAAACCTCACTGCCTACCATCCGGTTCTAGGAATGGACAGAGTCGTCATCGCGGTTCGGGAAGCGGCCAAGGGAACCGATCTCGTCGAGATGAGACCCAATAACGTGGACGCCGCAGCCAAGATGGCGCTGTCCAAATGGCACAGGTGGAGATCGAATACGCCAGTCATACACAATACTTCAGAGACTTCGCAATGGACATTTCAAACCACCAACTTGGCCCCATCTGCTCCGGTCACCATTGTCAATATACCCCCGCCGGTTCCACAGGGCGGCTAGGATTAAACCAACAACCATACCTCATCCCACCCATTTCACATCCTCGTAGCCTAGCCCAACACAGAGAAGCAGCAGCCCTCCTCTCGCGTCCCTAGTATTAAAACCCCACGCGTTGATTGCCCCCCTTAATTTTCCATGTATCATGCAATGTCGTAGATTTTATGTTAGTGGCCTTTAGAATAAACCCACCCAGAATCGTGCAGAGTATACCATGTACCCCATAACACCCCACCAACCCTTCGATACCAGCCTTACCTAATCCTTACCACACTCTATCCCTAGGCTCCAACCCTCCCCCTTTACATCCAAGGATGATCGGGAAGACCAGAAAGGTGGACAAGCGGCCTGGATCCCCGACCCGGACGAAGAAGACATCCTCTACTGTGCAGACTACTCGTCTGACATGGAGGAATTCCGATACGTAGCGGCTTGCCCAGACGACGAAGAGGACATCCTGTACTGCGCGGACAACCCCGACGACGACGAGGTTATGTACGACGCAGACGTCTCAGATGACATCGACGACGTCTCCCTACTTTCGGTAGATGACCCCTGGGAAGAAGACTCCTTTTCCTCAGGCACCTCCACCCTCCCCTTATATACGATCGCACTACTCGAAGATAGGCCCTCACCATACTGTATGTCACCGGCCAGTGACGTTCAGGAAAGGGGCATAGACATTGCAGCGCTAAACGACAGCATCGCGAGGCTTCGTGGTGGAAAATGCAATGTCAGCTTCGTCAGCAGTCATTTCTCCCTGGACTCCGACGAAGAGGACCTGGCAGCAGCGCGGTATGTCGAACGCACCTATCGGTTACCCCCACAAAAGGAGCCGGAGTACGGATGGGAGATCGGTGAGCTGGACGCGTCCGGGAATCATTCGTGGAGCCGCGAGGAGGAGCCCTGGCGGCGGTCATCCACACCTTGTGACGAAGGTAGAACCGCCGAAGAATAACTGACCCCCTTACGACCCAACCGCCCTACGCAATGCTGATTGCGGGACGCAATCTTGTAGGAAGGGGAGCTATGCAAGGACTCCCGCTAGAGTTAAGACGTTAATTAGAATTAAGTTAACTGCATTCAGTTTAAGTGTGTACAACCTCATATTTCTCCCCAAACCCTTGACCTCCTCCTTTTTACGCTATCTCTTTTATTAGTTTATTGCCCCCTTCCGCTGACCAAGTTGCCAATGCCCCCACCTTATCTCTCAAACTTGTTTCCCTTTTTTCGCCCCAGTTCACATTTCTTCGTGAACTGGTTGCTGATGTTTTCTTTTTTATTACCCCACGCCAACCTTAGCGTCCCCAAGCCAACTAGTGGTATAAAACCCAAAACACAATTTCTTTTCGAGAGTCTTCTCCTAGCTAGTGTGTGTATTAGTTCTCTTGTAGCTGTGTGACCAATTGGTTAGTGCTGAGACGATATTAGTTCTCTTGTAGCTGTGTAACCGACTTGTGAGTGTTGGAGACGAGTTGAATAAACGGTTCACACCCTACCAGCGCACGTCCTTTTCTTCATCCAGTGTTACCATACCCTCCGTGAAGCCGTCCTCAAACCGAATCACCTGGCATCGGAATGGAGTCAATTCAAGCGTAAGTACCACTCCAACGTATCCTTCATTTCTTTCCTACAATCTGTTCATTTCACACCCGTGCAGCCGACGTGACTGACTGGCGGATCATAACTCCATAACTTGTTTACCACCCAAGACAGACTGCCAGAATACTTTCCCTTATTTGCATTAACCATATCGGTGCGCGTCTGTGTTTTATTGTGTTCAGTTAAATCAGTCACGTCAGACGTGACTGATCAAATATTGCATCTGGTGGTAGCGAAGTCGAACCGTGACCTCCTTCTTTTTTTTTGACCGCCTCGTGCCGCTACAGACAGATGATTCACTCGTTCAGGCTCCGTTGGGCGGACACTATGCGTCGCATGCACATTCGATGAACGGACATGCGTCGGGTAGTTTTCTGCGTTGCGTGATTGAACGTGTGGGTCGTCCTAGCTTATTTAAGTCCCACTTGGTTGACGGATGCCATTTCCCTTTTTGTCGAGTTCGTCCAGCGACGGTTTTAGGATTCAGAAACCCCCGCTTTTTTTTTAACACCACCCCCTTATGCTGCCGTGCAGTGAACCGCGATTGCTCACGCAGGAGTAAGAATTCACGAAGAGGGATTTTTTTTTGGTATTTTCAAGCCAGAAGATATTTGAGCCGATATTACTGTTCCACAGTGCCCTCACGCTAAGTCACGCTAACTCACGCCGACTCCCGAACCGTAATTTTCAAAAAAAAGAAAAACCGTTCTTTCTGATCTTTGTTACGTCACTCATGCTTGTGCATAGACTACCCAGGGAAGGTTGGGAACCGCGACTGCTCACGCGGGAGTAAGAATTCACATAGAGGGAAGTTTGTGTATTTTTGAGCCAGAAGATATTTAGCCGATAATACTGTTCTATGATGCCCTCACGCTAAGTCACGCTAACTCACTCTGACTCACGCCGACTCCCGAAACCCTCAAATTGAGAGAAAAGACCGCCTCGCCCATTTAGCTTCGTTAACGCGTGCATAACATCCTTGTAAAATAGTAATGGTTAAGGACGAGAGCAGCGCGGGAAAGAAGATTCCGCTTCTTAAGCGTTGGGGGAGGTCCTTCCGTCAATCCTTCCCGTCATTCAGGACGGGCCCAGGACCAAACCAAGCCGAAGCAAACCAAAAAATACATCGACGAACAATTAGAGAAGTTTGTAGATAGCTGTAAGGGTAGCCAAGGGTCAGGAGGAGGATATTTCACACCACAGGAAGTAAGGGAACACGCAAACAAAGTGCAGCGACGAAAATCCGTGCAGCCGACGTGACTGGCTGGCGGATCATAACTCCATAACTTGTTTACCACCCAAGACAGACTGCCAGAATACTTTCCCTTATTTGCATTAACCATATCTGTTCGTGTCTGTGTTTTATTGTGTGCAGTTAAATCAGTCACGTCAGACGTGACTGATCAAATATTGCAATAGGTAGCGTCATGATTGGCCTACCCTGATGGCGTCATGATCGGCGTTCCCCGTTGGCGTCATAATCAGCGTGCTTTAATTTACCCGATTTATGCACAACCATCACTTGATGGATTGAATATCATCTGAAAACAGTCGCAATTGATGTCTCAAAGTATGTAAATTGACTTTCCTGGTGTGACATGTGTTTCTCTACTAAATGTTTTGTATAATGTTGCTCGCTATTGCAGTACGTCTTGCTGCATACTTCTACTGCATACCAACCCACTGCTTGTGGTTGCTCAACTCTGACGTTTGCAATGGTTTCCACCCAAAGTTTATTTGACTTTGGAAGGCTTCGGTTTTCCAGTGGCTACTTTCCATGGTGTCTGCGTGGAGTTACATGGCTGGTTAACATGGTAAACCTATTGTAGCTTATCATTCTCGAGTTTCTTAATCACTTATTATCACTTAACTTTCATTAGGTGTTAACTTATCCAAATTTGTTGAAACAGTGGTTGAATCATCAGCACCATTATCACCATGTTTGTGGTTGAATCATCAGTTAAGCTGGGATAGTTGAAAAGAAGTTTTAAAGAAAGACGGAAACAATTGACAAGGCAAAAGATAGTCATGCTATTCAGGTAACCACAAGAACAAATTCCTTAAAAAAACCACAAATAGAACCACGCATCGGTCTTCGAGGGTTCTTTTTTGGTCTTTTCACTTCAGTCTTCACGACAGTTTTTTTTTGTAGTATTTTTATCAATTGGGCTGTGTCTTCGCGGATCGTTTTTCATTCTCCGTCGTTGCTCATAGTTCAAAACAACATGCGGTAAATCCCAAACCCAATTTATTTAATTTTTTTAATAGTTACGTTCTTGTGGTAGTTTATACGTTCCAGGCGCGTGTAAACCATTACATTGGTGGCAGCGATCTATCTTACTCGCGCGTCTTATTTTTCAATTGTTGCATGTAATTTTTTTAGCTCCAGGATCCCCGTGTGGTTATTGCCGGATGAGTTTTACATTATACGTTTAACGTCATTCCGAAGCGGCTGTCGAAAGATTTAGCGATCGTATGTACACGGCGTGGATCCTGTCAGTCGGGTTAGGGATCGATTCTTAGTATACTGCTGGCTTTCAGTGACGTACACGAGAGTCAATCAAACACTTTCTTAATGGCTATGCCAGCAAGAAAGCAACTTTAACCACTTTACTAACTCCAATCGTGAAAAAGGGGTATAATGTGCCACATACACACGTTGTATAGCAGTTTTGTTGGTCTTCAGCCAACTCTGCCATTTTTGCCCATAACTTGTATAGCAGTTTTTTTGGTAGTCAGCCAATTCTGCAAGTTGCTCGTATCCAGTTCTGTTTTTCCTTACGTCCGCCCATCGCAGATTTTTTTTCCTCCTCAGCCATTTTTCATCAAAGCATCGCCGCCATATTTCTTTTTTCGGCGATACGATTTACAAACTCAGACCCCCCCCCCTCCCCAGAAATGAACGACCAATGTGGCGCCAGTAACCCTAAACTGAAATCGGACAAGCTAGTTTCCTTCCTCTTAAACTCACTCAAAAGGTCTATTTAAATCTTCTCCCCGAAATTAGATGGCCACGCCAATTGTTAGTGCACAGTTTCACTACCCTCTTACGCCGCCCCCAACAGTTTGCCAGCCCTTTTTTTTCAGCATCATGGTCATTTTTTTTCTTGACGATATTCTTTTGGGTGATACGATTTGCACCATCTGGATCGAATGCGTGCACCGTCTCGACAAAAAAAAAACACTCGTCAACGAATAGCCCACGCAACGCCAGTAGCCCCTAAAACAAAGCCTAGCCTAGCCTTTTCAGCGCACTCGGGAAGTCTATTTTGACCACTTTTTCTCCGAAATCAGCGTAACGATGCCAGCCCGCCGTTGACGACAACTGTTACTCAGTCGACTCCTATTACGAAGACGAGAACGACTACCTCGTCGAGCCTAGCCCTTTGCCCGTAAATCCCTCGTTCGAAGAAGACAGTGCAGCATTTTTTATTAAAGGAAAAGGCGTGTCTAGCACGGCTAATCCAAGTCAAAACTTGGTTGGGGAAACGTCCAGCCAGCGTCAAGACAATTGGGCCCACGCCGTCGGTTAATCCATACCTAGGACGCCTGTCAACCATACACGCCTTTATCCCGATTTCAACGCGGAGGTGGAAGACGTTGAACTGCTCACCGAAGAGGCGCTTGAGCAGCCTGGTCCGGTTCTAACGGTACGGAAAAATCGCAACATCCACGTGAAGGGCCAGCCACCTACCCGAGTCAGTGAACGCAATAGAAACAAAGCTCCCCATCCCCTTGTGCCAGAAACGATTGAGCCTATCGAGCCCAACTTGATTAACGACATCTATCGAAAACTCGAAAACGACCCAGAGGCAGCAGATGAGGACGACGATTTCAGCAGTGTCAAATCTCACAACGATTTAGAAGTGGAGCAGGACCTTGAACGCATCAGAGAACGCGTCAAGGCGGATTTAAGATGGACAGAGAAAGTGGAAACGTCGGCCGACGGCCAGTCACTTCCAAACCTCAAATATTCTTCAACGCCTATTAGCAGATATCAGAATTTTTATACAGACCAATCATAACAAACGACAGGGAAACTAGCTCCTATTAGTTAAGTAGGAACACAGACGACCTCCCCTCCAACTCGATTGGGGGAAACGCAGACGCCTCCCCCGTTGACTCAACAAGTAAAATCTCAAACGACCCTCCCCCTCTTCGAAAAGCTCCAGCCGTCTTCGTCAAAACAAATCGGAACAAAGTTCACACCGTATAAAAGCGTAATTAGCAAATCTATCCCCTCTCAGAAAACGGTCGACACGAACCCACATAGACCAACAATAGCGCATCTAAACCCATACGAGACCTTGCACAAATGTCTGCGGGAGACAGGGGCGTCAAGAGAAGATGCCGCAGCAGGAGCGAAAGCCGCCTTGGCGTTGACAAAAACAGCTTGTGGCGCGACAGGGTTCCCCGTTGTAGATAAAGTCGAAAAAGAGGTTAATTGCTCCGCTGTTATGAACCAGAGCTATTATAATAGCCAAAAATTATTACAGAACCAACAACAACAAACGATAGCGTTATTAGCTCAGGTACCTGCTTTCAATGGAATGGGGGCAACCAAATTTGAGGACTGGAAACAACATTTTGAAAGGGTTATCGACACCGATGAGTTTGAAGAAGGGAGGAAGATAAAACTTTAAGGATCAAAGCTGTTCGGGTCTGCAGGGGACTGTATTACAAGTTTCCAGTGAAATTATCCGAGGTAAGCACAGTCGTTCGTTAAAGTGAAACAGAATCTACATGAGCGTTTTCACGGAGGGGATAACAGAAAAATGTATTTTACAGAGTTTAAAAATTGCATGCATAATTCTGGGGAATCTACCAGGGACTATGCTTGTCGATTACAGAAGCTTTACTCGTTTGCCTACCCAACGGAAGCAGGGAAGTCAATCGAGGCAAACGTTTTTAAACTGAGAGAGACAATACTAAGGGACGGCAATTTGGGAGGTATGAAGCCGAACCTACGCGAAAGAACGAGTTTTAAGGACTATAGGAACTTAAACGACATAGTAAAAGCAACAGAAAAATGTGCAGCCTTCTTAAATGTGGCGAAACTAGAGAAACGGAGCGTCGACTTTGTTAACGCCGTTTCGGCAAAGGTCAGTACCCAGGAACTGGGGGAAACGAAAAACGAAATTGCAGAACTAAAATCGGTCATCGAGCAGCTTTCGCAGAAAATGATATTCACCCAACAGGCAGATAATGGTCAGTCAATCAATTGTATCTGTACTGAGCTCCGGGCTCGAGGGCGTCCCGCATTTCCTTCGACGGAACACGTCACGTTGAGCTCCGCGCTCTCAGACGTCCGCGTCACTACTAATTTTTTCCCATATTCATTATTTTGCTGTTTACAATCTGATTCCTTAAGATCGTCTAGGTTTAGGCACTTTTGCTTCAGATTTGTTTAATCGAGCTCCGCGCTCGAAGGCGTAAAAATTCCTTCGACGGAATGCACCGGACCGAGCTCCGCGCTCTTTCTCTTTCTAACGTCTGCGTCACCACCCTTTTTTTCATATTCTTTGTATTGCTGTTTTAAATCTTATTGAAAAAGACCGTCTTGGACACTTTATTTCAGATTTGTTTATCGAGCTCCGTCCTCGAAGGCGTACGTATTTCCTTTAACGGAACACGCCAACCTGAGCTCTGCACTTCTAGATGTCCCCGTCACTACTCGTTTAATGTTGTATCTTTTCTCCTACGCCGTATTTCATTTCATTCCAAGTAAAAAGAAAAAATTCCCCATTCCATCGGAGAAAGTGACCAACACGATTAAGCTCCTTGAATATTGTCGCGGGTGAAAAGGGAGATTGGTTATCTCTTCGCAGAGATGAGTTATCCGCTCCTTGGACAACGCTGCGATCGTGATGAAGAAATTATCAGGAGAAGTCCGCTCTAAGAAAGATACGCAGTCCGGAAGGGGAGTAATTCGCGCGACGGTATAAAACGCTGCCCCGAATCTGCGTCAGATGAGTCTCCATCGGGTGAGCTCCCGGAGCTGGGCTCCGTAAGGGTAGTTCCCTGGAGTCTTCAGACGCTCTCCGAGTTTGGTATGGTCATCCCTTATTGTTATTAGTTAAAAGTGAATAATTGTCTAGAATTTAAGTCATCACTTGTTGTATTCGTGTATTCTTGTTCCAATACAACTCGTGTGACATTTGGTGGAGATACAGTCCGTTACCCGTGAGTAACGAAATCGTGCTTTAAGTGGCAATTGTTAAGAACGCAGCTCGTTACCAGTAAGTGACGAAGTCGTGCTGCAGTTGTGGTTAGCTAATGCCGACGAAGAAAAACCCACGACTACCTAGTTGCCCAAGAGACCCCTTCTGACGATTAGATCCGCTTCGAGAACTGTCAAGCGTTCCGGTAGAAACTTCACCTATCCCAGCCTCATCGTTGGAGAGTGGAACTTCCTTTGTTGGTGAAACCCTAAATTTTGAAGGTCCTATTCCAAAGGACCATTTGACCGAAGAAGCTGACAGTCAGGGTGAATCAGTCGAGACTTCAAGAGGCTTATACCCGGATCCAGAAACCGAGGTTGATTTGAGAGCGGCGACGAGTCCAGTTGTTTCGGTCGGGGGACAACAATTTGTAGTGCCATCAAGGCATATTGAGCAGCCGCAAAGACAAGCTATGGAAGCTGTCAGAAAATTTATTAGCCCGCCAATCTTCTGAAAAAATTCAGAAGAAAGATGCGCACCAATGGATGGAGCGCTTTGAATAACATTCTATCCACAACAGATGGGGTGATATTGGAAAAAAAAATAATTTTGAAAAGTATTTTGATGACGCCGCCAGGAGCTGGTTCTATTGTGCAAGGCTCCCGAACGAGTGAATGGTAAATCTCAAACGGCCGGAAGATATGCGATTGCAGCGCCTCTTCCGTGGCCGAAGGCAGGCGGTTTAAATAAAAAAAAAAAAAAGATAAAAAAAAAAAAAAAAAAAAAAAAAAAGGAAAAGACCATCCGGGAAATACAAGAAAAATTTAAACAAGTAAGCGCAACCGGAAAGAAGAAAAAATGAAGGAGTAAAAGTCCCTTATTTGCCAAGAGGACGCAAGCTGATTTTTAGTCTCATCAACCTTCGTGGATCCCAGAAGATTAGTACAGTCAGGTCGCGTGTCTTGAAGAAGGGGGACCTGTCGCGGGTGAAAAGGGAGATTGGTTATCTCTTCGAAGAGATGAGTCATCCGCTCCTTGGACAACGCTGCGATCGTGATGAAGAAATTATCAGGAGAAGTCCGCTCTAAGAAAGATACGCAGTCCGGAAGGGGAGTAATTCGCGCGACGGTATAAAACGCTGCCCCGAATCTGCATTAGATGAGTCTCCATCGGGTGAGCTCCCGGAGCTGGGCTCCGTAAGGGTAGTTCCCTGGAGTCTTCAAACGCTCTCCGAGTTTGGTATGGTCATCCCTTATTGTTATTAGTTAAAAGTGAATAATTGTCTAGAATTTAAGTCATCACTTGTTGTATTCGTGTATTCTTGTTCCAATACAACTCGTGTGACAATATTCTTGTTTTATTTTTCTTCTCTTTAACTGCAGGTTTTACTGCCTTGAGAAAAGAGCTTGCGAGACGCAATCTATTTTGACGGGTAGCCATGTAACGATCCGCCGTCCAAATCAGGCAACGAGCTGCGTCTTCAAAAATTGCCACACTGCAGCACAAATTCGTTACTTATGGGTAACGAGCTGCGTCTCAAAAATTAAAACTCTGCAGCACTAATTCGTCACTTACGGGTAACGAGCTGCGTCTCCACCAATTGTCAATCGAGTTGTATTTGTGTTTGATCAAACACAAATGATGATGAACACACAGATGACTTAAATCTAAACAATCCCCTTTTACTTAAACAAAAAAGAGATAACCATTTACCAAAAGTTGGAGAAGCGTCTGAAGACCTCTAGGGAAACCAGGGAACTCATCTCTAACTGAATTTTACACTCGTATTTTTACTGCTATGCTAATTACGCCCCTTCCGGAGCGCATGTCTCCGTATCTACTTCTAGCGCTGATTATTTCCGATGATTCATTCCCACGGTCGCAGCGTAGTTCAATGAGCGGGTGAATCATCTCTGTGAAGAGATAAACATTTCCCCTTTTTCACCCACGACAATATTTTCCTGCTTCTTGGAACAAGGAACATAGGATGTCTTTATGTCAACCAAGGGTCATTGGAAAGATTATAAAAAGATGTTTAAGGTATTTGACAAATGTGTAATCATGTTAATAAAGTGACTTTTTGGTATTCTTAAATAAGCAGGAGAAACCTGAAGTTTGAGGAAGATACATTTGTTTCTCGTTACTAGTTTTGTAAAACAAATGGTAAATTGGTAAAATGAAACAAAATATGACCTATTACTTTAAATAAATTGTTTTTTAAAGTGGAGATTGATTCCAAATCTTCAGCTTCCCAGGCAGACACCCATCCACAAAGCCATGGGTGATAGATGATATTCACAGCGGGCACGACTGTGTTGTAAATTGGTTTCACTTTTACAAAGCCAAACAAGTATAACAAAAATGGCATTTTTACAATTTTTTATACAGACTTGTGTTGCTTCTTTGCTACATTGGACAGCAGATTAATATCACGTGTCTACTGTGAAAGAGATAAAGTGTCTCAACGAAAATGGTTCTCTCTGTTTGCGACGTCAGACCTCCCCAATGTGTCATTCTGATGCAGAGCTTTTCAAATCAAGTTGAACATTTTTAAACATCTTAGGCCAAAGCTGAAGTTTTTGGTCTGTCGGTATTTCTGCTTGTAAATCCATGATTAAAACTAATTGAAGTGCAATTTATTGTCTTGTTTGCAGAGGTATTAGAAAAGTCGTCGCTTTTTGGTTAGAGTTTCTTTGTCGTCCGATGCATCAGTTGGAATCATGTTCACTTCCTCGACACCATTGCTCAGGTAATTGAATAACTTTGTGTTTCGAAAAAAATTGTACTAATCTTCAATTTTTAAAAGAAACTTTGATGCATTATTGTTATCTCGAGGTTATATCGAAGGGGCACTTTTAATCATTGAAGTGGAAACCCACCATTTAAAGGAGTTGTTTTGAAAACTGCCATCTGGATGCACAAGAAACCCAATTCAGCTAATCAAACGTGTGTTGTAGTCACATTTAACAATGGCAAAGAGATCTGTGCATACATTAATGTTACAATTTTCAATTATATAATTCTACTGTTTTCAATTAAATTTACACCATGTTTCACATTCAAGGAAGATAATATTGTGTTGGTGTGCATCAGCCATGTCCTAGACCTTCTTGGTTTCAAACTCAAGTGAAAAAAGGAGGTAAATATGATCTTGCCCATGTAATTAAGAAAAAGTAATTGAACGTTGCAATCAAATAGAACGCAAGCATTAGAGTAAATTTGCAATGAGGCAGTTAAATGGTAAAAGGCATACAATTCCATTACACAATTTCTTACTCTGTAAACTTTTGCATCCATGTCGATAACGGTTTCTTGCATAAAAATGAATCCGAGTAGGTTGTCCCTAGTTCAAAACAACTCGGGCTCAATCTTCGGGTGATTTGAGATATTTTTCTTGACCTTTCAGAATCTTAGGATTGGCCATAATTTGATACGAGATTAATTGATTCGTCGTCCTGTCACATCTCAAATTCTTAGGTTTATAATTCACAACAACTCGGGCTCAATCTTCGGGTGATTTGAGATATTTTTCTTGACCGTTCAGAATCTTAGGATTGGCCATAATTTGATACGAGATTAATTGATTCGTCGTCCTGTCACATCTCCAATTCTTAGGTTTATAATTCACAACAACTCGGACTCAATTTTCGGGTGATTTGAGATATTTTTCTTGACCGTTCAGAATCTTAGGATTGGCCATAATTTGATACGAGATTAATTGATTCGTCGTCCTGTCACACCTCAAATTCTAAGGTTTATAATTCTTGTTCTATGACCGAGTTCTTTTACAGACAGTGGCTTCTCATGTCTTCTTCATACCAGCGATCAGATTTGATGTTTTGAATTGTTTTAGGTTGTTAAAGCAAGTTTGACTTTCTACGATGCTTCCTCCAACGTGTGTGGTCACCAAACTTCGTCTCTGTGTCGGACTGTTAATCCGGTAGAAAATCGTTGAATTATTGGCGATACATTTGTCAAAGTGGCAGATAGAACGGCTACCGATTTAAATCTCACTTGGGATAATCCAACCACTTCTCGAACAAGGTATCAACCTTCTCTTTTTTTGCATGTATTATTGCCTAATATGCAATGTGATATATGAAATATAACAGTTGCTTTCTGCTTTGATACCGGATTTAATTGAGTCCGCTTCGCATAGGCCTTCTTCGCGAAGAAACGAAAACGTCTTTTCCACTAGTGGAAAGGACGTTTTCGTTTCTTGCTAGAGCCGTAGCTAGGGAAAAGAGCCAGAGGCGGCTGTGGGTCGGTGGGAGGATGCCAAACTTGAGTTCCACAGGGAGATAGCCAGCTTCCTGGCCGTTTCTATAGAAGGCTATGAGCCAGATACCAGTAGAACCCGAAACATTGTTTTGAGAAGAACTGTCATATTTCGGTTGCAGGTTTAACTAAATACCAAGGAAGTAAGGGGTTTAATCGTGTTAGATGTTTTATTTTTCGATTCAAGTCTATTTAGGTATCAGAACTGAAATTAAACTTTTAGAACTTTTAAAACACCACATAACTTTTTTAAACAATAGTTTACTTTTACAACTATCAAAATATTGTTAACCATTTAGAGGAGACCAAAGCTCATTTTTTTAGATTTCCTGAATTTCAATTTTCGGTTTTACTTACGGTTTTTAAATGCAAAATAACTCCTTATTTATTGGTCTGTCAGAAAAGATTCACATTTTCGTGATCCTCGTCAAATTTGGGATCGACTCCATGTATCACCTCAAAATAACCGAAAACCGTCAAAAATCAGTATTTTTATTTCTAGCAACACAAAAAAAAAAAGTTTTCATCAATTTTTCCCCATCGTGCCAGCATATTCTATTATTGAGCTCGTCAAGGTCAACCCGTGTTTACACAGGGGTCGAGCCCTACCACCGAGTAGCGATCGGCCCCGATTAGCCATAATCGGGTTAATCGCCCCGCCCCGGAAAAATACAATCGGGGCTGAATCGGGGTGCCATTTCGTCAGCCGGGGCGGGGCGGGAAAAAATCTAGATTAACCCGCTTGCCTCGACGCCATTTGTGAAAATGGCGCCTTAATTCAAACTACGAATTTGGGTCGGGTTTTTATCGGGGCAACCGGGTGAACTCCCCGATTTTCATTATAATAATCGATTTCGATTCAATCGATTGATTGCAATCGGGATTGCATCCCCGATTAGGCACCCCGATTTAACCCCGATTAAGATCAGGGTTTAAAAATTTCACCCTGAGCCCCGAATTTCAAAACCCGATTGGCCAAATGCTCCCCGATTAGGGTCGGGGCCGATCCCTACCACCGAGTTCGTATACAATGAGAAATTTTTACTTTAATATAATTGACAACCCTGGATGTTCACAAGCTCTATTAATGTTGATCTTTTATTTTGTTTTGAGTGAAATGAAAGGGCGCTCTCTTTCACTCAAAACAAAACAAATTCAACTTTAACAAGGGGAAATTTTTCGCCCCGAACGTAATCAGGGTTCAATCTGGGGACAGAATCGGGGATACAACCCTGATTGCATAAATGATATAGTTTTCGACCCGATTGCGCCAATCACAGTTCCGATTATACCTCATTCTACCCGACTACCCCGATTTTTAGCCTAAAACCGTAACAGCCACTATCTTTTAAAACGGTGTCGTGGCAATTGGGATAATTTTCCCCCGCACTGCCCTGTTTGACGAAACACCGATTGAGCCCCGAATGCCATTTTAAGGGCGGTTACTCTGATTAGAGCTATTCGGGGGCCGATCGCTAGAAATTACACAGGGAAAAGAAAAACACGGAATAAAGATGGCCGATTTCGGCGTTGCCTCATGGAAAATTCCATACTTTTTGCATTGCAAAAAGGGTCTACTGCTCAGGACTGGCGATAAGAGAACCGACATTTCAACTATTCGGAACGACTAGACGACGAAAACTGCTCCGAGCAACTGACTGTAAAAGACTGACAATGTTGAAAAGCACCAACATTTATACCAAGAAGCGAGGTCATTTAGGATTAGGTGTCGCACTGGGAATTTATATTTTGGTTGAAAATGCATACCTATGTGAAAAAGAAACAAGTTTGAAGGCCAAGTAATTTGGGAGGTTGAAGGCCAGAGCCATCGGCAAAAGAACTTTTAGCTGAAAAGAAGAAAAAGGGTGATAGGTGTGGGAGACAAGAGATGTGTGCAAGAAATGCGGCTTGCCATTTCTTACACGAGAAAAGGAGAAAAACCATGATCAAGCACCCAATTTCAAAACCGAGCTTAATTGTATTTAGATCTATTTTCCATTATGCATTCATCATAAACAACAGAATGGCAGTTTTTAACGAACAAATTGTTCTAGGAAGACACCGATAACGAGTGTACGTTATAATTTTTAATTTTCAACTTTTCCGTTTCGAACTCTGATTCATCTAACCCTTGTTCTTGAGAAGCTTTCGGACATAACTGGTGACGGATGGTATTCCCATTAGTTTCCATAGTTAAATCCGCTGTGTTTGTACCCTTACTGCGCCTTTGTTCAGCAGCCTGTAGGGGGAAACGAAATCGCCAAGGCATTTTTGCTTCAGTTCAGAATTTAAGAGCTTAAATAGTTTTACCTGTTTAGCCAATTCAGTTAAGTGAGTAGCAACGATAGGACCAGTTTGTTCTACTAAGCTATAAAACATGCTTTTGGGATTTTCCAAAAGAATAGCAGGCTCACCAAATTCCTTAAGTTATCAATTTAGCAGTTAAATATTTAGAGTGAGGTAGTAGCGATTCTTAAATTTGTCTTTACCTTTAGATAGCCAGCATCAAGTAACATGATTCTGTCAGAATCCATGATTGTATTCAAACGATGGGCAATCGTCAAGACAGTACAATCTCGGAACCTCTCTCGGATCGTTAGCTGGATAAGGGAATCCGTTCTACGCAAACATAAAAAGATCAACATAGATGAGTTAAAACTTCCGCTTGTAATTTTTCAAAGATTTACTTTTGATCGACGTTAGCTGTGGCTTCGTCCAAAACAAGGATACGATTTTGTCTAAGAATAGCTCGTGCCAAACAGATGAGCTGTCTTTGACCAACGGAAAAGTTAGCTCCTCCTTCAGTCATATTTGCTTCTAGTCCGGCGGATAGATCCTTAACCATCTCCTTCAGTTTAGCCCCTTCCAGAGCGTTCCAGAGGGCATCGTCACTGTGAAGACCGAAGGGATCCAAATTTTTCCTAAGTGAACCCGAAAACAAAACGGGATCTTGTGGAATGATGGCTATCTTCGATCGTAAGTCATGAAGACCGATCGATTTGCTGTCGATGCCATCAATTATAATGTGGCCGTCCGGCTCTGCCAATCGAAACAAAGCTGCAATAAGGGATGATTTACCAGCTCCCGTTCGACCGACAATGCCAATCTAAGAAATTTGGTAATAAGAACTGCGTTCGGTTGTTTAAGTTTCAATATAAAACCTTCTCATTTGCTCGAATTAAACAAGTGATGCTTTTCAAAACAGGTTGGTCAGCTTCAATATAACGAAGAGACATCCCATCAAATTGGATAGCCCCACTCAGTGGCCACGTGTCTGGAGGTTTCTTTCCTGAAGAGACAAAAATGAGAGGGGAAAAAATGCTTTAAAAAAAATTTGTGAGTAAGAGCAGAATAAAGTTTGAATCCACCTGGGGCCGAATCTAGGGGAGCCTCCGAGGGCAATTTGCTATAGTCAATAACACGTTCAACGGACGTCATTTGGTTTTCCACTTCTGCTGATTGTCTGTAATTCATTTACAATAGACATCATCATGTAACATTTTATTTTTATTTTATTTCTTTTTTCTTTTTTTGAACGAGAAAAATTTGATTTTACCTTACACCCCACTGGAACATACCCGTCAAGGCCATTGCGGAGGATATCGCAAGCCCGGCTTCACTTCCGGTCATAGCTGGAAGGATAAATAACAAGAATAAATTAATCAAACTGCTAAGTTGTTCTGTCGATAACTGAAAATAAGCCGCAAGTTAAGTTAATTGTTTTTCATACAATCACGTAGTGCTAAGCAGGCGTAGGTAACACAGCCAACATAGATGACGCAAATCCAATCCAGCCAAATGCCAAACCATCGAGTGGTCGACAAAAACATGTACCAAGCAGAGGTGTGAACATCTTGGCATTCATCGAAGATTGTTTGGAAGATCACTTCACATCGATGGGCTCTTAAGGTGGTTAGGCCAATCAATGATGAGGACAAGTGGGTAAAAACGGGACTCCGAGCTGTAATTAATCATAGGGTTTATCACAAATCAAGAGCAAAAAGCATATCACAGGATAGTAACTCACTGGTAGCTTCGAGACGCTTCACATCGCGAGCTGTTTTCAAGTAGAATTGCCGAAGATTGACAAAAACGATGGAAAGAAATAGAATTGGTAATAATAACCAAGGGTTGACTAGGCCAACCAGGAACAGAATACCAACAGCAGTCAGAGCAATCTGAAAGAGAAATTTGCAAAAATATAGATTATTGATTTACATTCATTTCACATTGAAAAGGTTTTACAGTAATAACGTCGAAGAAGGCGGAAGGTAACATCTCGTCCACGGATCCGATATCTTTGGCAAAACGATTCAAAACACGTCCTAAAAATAAAATAAAAGAATTATTATTGTAGCATGAAATTGTATGGAAAAAAAGGATGGATGTTGACTCATACCGACTGGATTTTGATCGAAGAAAAGAAGAGGTGTGCGGATAACCGACTGGAACATGCGATTGTGTAAGTTGATCGACGAGATCATGCACATCACGAAGTAATGGATAGTGCGAATAAACGAAAAGATGAAAACACAAATAATGAGGATGGTAAAAACGTATACGCCCGTGTACGTGTCGGGATTCTTCCACCATGCACCAGAAAAAACAGCAGTTTCTTCCGTGCCGGATGTGACGTTAAAGAAACCGTTTTCAGTAACAGGTGTGTATGTCGAATTTTCCGTTACATTGCTGTGCGTAGCACGAAGTTCTTCAGCATTCGTCCACAAGGTCAGCCTAGCAATCATAAAAATCACTACACATCATCCAATAGCGAAATACGATTTACTAGACTAACCAATAATCGGATCCACTGAAAAGGACTTGAGTGATGATGCAAGTGACGGTCATTGTGAAGAGTGACATGCAGCTGCCACCCGACCGAAAGTATTCCCAATAGACTTTAGGAGACACACTACCAGAGGAGCGAGATTCTTCCGCAAACGTTGGTTTCTCCTCTTTTTTCTAGGTCGAATCGAAAATTCAATTACTTGTTACAACGCAGTTAATCAAGTGAAAGCCAGACCTCTTTCACTGAAGACCTTGATGTGACAGATCCCACACGTTGCCGTATTGAGTTCGAAATAGACCCACACCTTGAAATCGAACCGTCAATGTCACATTCAGAGAAAGACCGCGTCAAGTTATCTGCCTCTAGTTCTGGCTCTTCATCTTCTATTGTTTTCGCAATATCCAACCCACTATTACTAATTTCCTTGTAGGATCCCATCGCTTCAACACGACCCTACATCACAAGAAAAACAAAATTAAACAACAGTGAAAATAAATTCGCTTTAGAAATGAGCTTACCGCTTTGAGAATGAGAATCTGGTCTACATCTTTCAAGTACTGAAGTTGGTGAGTGACTAACACTCGTATTTTGTCACGCAGGTAACCATTAATGGCTTTGTCGAACAGGTGGCGTCCTACATGAGTGTCTACTGCACTAAGAGGGTCGTCCATTAGGTAAATATCGGCATCGACGTAAAGGGATCGGGCAAGATTAACTCGCGCCTTCTGACCACCACTAAGCGAGACACCCCGCTCGCCCACTGCGGTCTGGTCACCGTTAGGGAAGAGGCTAAAATCCTTATCCAATGCACTGTTCAATGTAAAAACATACTATTATAATTGAAATAAGGTAGGGTGACACAAGAGTACAATACCAGGCTTTGATCACTTTTTTGTAGCGTTTGAGATCGTACTCCAATCCACACAAAATATTCTGACGCACCGTTCCAGAGAAGATCCAAGATTCTTGAGAAGCGTAAGCGATCTTCCCCGCAACTCGACAGGTTCCCGTTGACGGAGAAAGCTCGCCGAGAAGGACATTCAACAGCGAGCTCTATTATTTAGAAAAAAACAGTATCAAGTAAATAAAAGGAAAAATCGGGTAATAATATGAATGAATCAATTCCAAAAATACAGCATGGCGTATAGGGAACGAATTTTAAGGATTTTACTTTAATGACTGACCTTGCCAGACCCAACTTGACCAACGATGGCAAACACCTGGCCAGGACGGATGGTGAAAGAAATATTCGTCAACGTATTGTCTTCTTTCTCTCCAGCAGCTGGCCACTTGACTGTCAATTGATTCAATTCAACCAGACAATCGGATAATGCTGGGTGCACTTTTGCCTGAGAATTTTTTTCAATCTCATCCAACAATAAGAAATTCTGCATTGAGGTGGGCGATACGATTATCTGTTAGAAAGCAATTTACTCAGATGAAAAGCAAATGAAAAATACTTCGATACGCTTAGTAGAGACTCTAGCTTCTGCCGCCATAGTTATCGCACCGGGGAAAAACGATGTCATAATAATGCGAATATTATTGAACAGGGAAACAGTCACAAAAACCTGTTTAAAATATTTGATAAATTAAAAACCTAAAAATTGAGAAGAAAAAATAATGAAAGGTATTGTATACCTTTTCAGCAGTTAAATGGTTGCCGGTAAAGATAAATACCAAGAAAGTTAAAAATATAATGAGTTTCGAGGACGTAAAGAAGAGACTCATGTTGAGTGCGCGGAAGTGATTCGTCCGCTTAATAACATTTATCTCCTTTCTAAAGATAAAAAAAAAAAATGAAAATCAGAAAAAGTGCTAACACTTCTAAATGTCTTCATCAAATACCGGCGGCACTTGGAAATCAGTTTAGCAAAAGGCTTCTCCCAGGTGTACATTTTAATCACCCTCATCGCGGAAATAATCTCGTTCATCGTTCTTATCCTTTCGTCTGTACGTTTCGCAGTTTCCAGTCGGAGCTTTGAAAACACTTTACCCATCCAACCTGATAAGATAAAACGGAATATAGTTTTCTGGCAAATATCGTTGTATGCAGTATTTTTTTTTCTTTTTCAAATTTATACTTTGCAAAGGGACGAAGAGAATCAATACTGCAAGCCCGACCAAGCAAGAAGGTCCGATGACGTGAAGCAGAATAACCATACTAATTATTGTCTGCAGCGGCCCGACCTAATGAAATGCAAAAGTTTTAACATACATCGTTCAAGCTGATACGATCGCCCTTACCCAAAGATAATGAAGATAGTTGACTGATAAATCGTAGCGATTGACGTCATTGGACATGATGTTGACCATTTGCCCAATGGTTGTTTGTCCCAGAGCCTTTTGGCTGAGCAGCAGGCACTTTAAGGGAATTGAATCATAGATTTTCATGGGCGATTGAAATGAAAAGCGAAAATACCTTTTTATAAACAAGAGAACACGCTGCAACTCTGATTCGCATTCCAGTATGTTGGCATGAAAAAAAATACGGGTGATGAGTCATGGTATACAGAACGGAACCCAACACCAGCCCAGTCGCATAAAGATAAGCTTCCGTGGTGGATATTGTCTCGTTTTCACTGCCAAAGTAGTGAACCAGTTGGCCCAGACAAAGAGGTTGACCAATCCTAGGTTGTTTAGGGTTTTAATTTTTTTACAATTAGTTTAACATTGATGCATATCCTAGTACTTGCCGATTTCAAATGAAAAGGTTTAAAAAAAGAGAGGAAAAAAATTCATTGAAGCTGCATACTTAAATACACATTCTTCCAAAAACGCTAGAAAGCCCACCAGTAGAAATTTGAGTCCAAATGTTCGGACCAAAGCTTTCGTAAGGCTAGGCTTGATCTTTTTTCTTTTGTTTCCATCTTTCTTACATTTTTCTATTTGGTTGTGCCACTCCCTGCAGAGACAAAAGAGACGAAAATAGGACAATTAACGCTATATCAGGTATTATTAATCCACTTAAGTTAAGGGAGTCAAGTCGGTGAGAAAATGCTGCGACCGTTAAATTTTAATTATTTTCATTTCAGCATTGACAGTCATGATGGAAACGTAAAAGCACAATTCAAACTACTGCTTACGGCAAACTAGTATGTGCATGCATAACTAAAATATGTAACTAACACTAAACGTATGTTAGTTTTTAAGTCCTGGAGCAAAGCCGGTTCACATGCAATTTCGAATACAATTCGGGATGCAAACTATGCGACATTTGAATCTAACCTTTATTGTTATTAAAGTAACGCACGAAGGGCGATGTCTGCTCATTGTTATAATAAAAGTAGAAAAAAAACATGTTTATAACGGTAAAGTTCCTGTTTTGCGATCGCAATAGATTTAAAATCCCATGCAATCGCGTGACAGAGCGCTTTTTTACGGCAATCCGTTAACTTGCACTATTTTAGCTTACCTTTGCAATTTCAGTCCAAGCTCTTCCGAATTGTCTCCTGGCATAACATCGTACAGGTCGGTAACTTCAAGATCTTTCTTTGCCCCAACACCCATAAACGGGTTCACCCACCTTTAAAAGAAAATTAAATTAAATGCTGATTTCTAATGGAATCCTGCAGTTGGAGAATGATTTAAAAGAACTGTTTGTGGAACATTCGTATGGAATACCATTTTCCTTTTCTCTTAATAAAAATGTGTACGTTTTCGGCCTCTGAGAACTAACTATAGGACTTAATCAGTACCAGTTATTGATATGCTTTTCAAAATTAAGGTCTCCAAAGAATCAAGAAAATGATCAAATACATAGTTAATAAGCAACAAAGGCACTGCTGCTGTACTCAAAAAGGCATCCGCATCGGCGCGCTTTTGCTGTTGCCATGACAGCAGCCGTACACAAAAAGTCACGTGTCTGGCATTATCGATCCAATCACAATCAGCTGATTTCAACAAATTCTTCGAAATACTATGTTCTTGTTTTCTAACTACTTACCAGAATATAAGGACAGAAAGAAAGTTTGAGTTAAGTCTAGGATTTGGCTTCGGCATCTTGTTTTTGTTCACCTCCATGGCTCAAAACGGATAGGGTAGCCTTGGCGGTTGCGTAACTGCTGGAGGGCAGGCCTGGTTTAACGAAATTGGCCTTTGGACAAATCACGTTTCTATTCTTCACACGCTTTTTAGTTTTGCTGTTGAGTCGTGGGCAACTTCCCAAGCCATCGAACGATCTTTGGATGAGCACGGTTTCCTATATACTGTGCACCACAGACCGTGACTGCGTGGCAACCTGAGACCGAAATCTCAGAAACAAACAGACGACCAACCTTCTCTCTTGGCAGCAGCCCTGCCTTGACTGAGCTTGTGAGCTGCCTCTGCCTTAGACTTCTATTCCTTGAATCCTTCCTTCCTTTTCAGGCTTCAGAATTTGTTGCTCTCTCTTCCTCCTTTTTTCGATGCCGTTAACGGCCGGCGTCGGAACCAAACGTTGAAGTACGACTTGCTGCAGATGTTATGTAATCATACTTGCATTGTTTGAGTAGTAATATGCAATTCGATCTCGCCATAGGATATTACGTTCTTAGGGTTTTAAAAAAAGCACGTTCTTCGCAAAGTTCGATTTCAAGGAATTCGGACTTTGCTTTGTGTGCTCTAGAATTGCACCATTTATGCATTTCTGTTCGTCACAAGTGTGAGATGATTTTTTTTTTAAATCGCTACATGGCTTATTACGAGTAAAAAGCTGGATCGATTGTGCTATGCAAATCAAATGGGAAGATGAACAGACCGAAAACGGACTGGATCATTATTCGCGCGATTTAGGAAGGACTTAGTTACACACTGTCAAGGAAATGCACAAAAATGACGCTATGAATGGCAACTGCGTTACCTCTATTAGATTACTTAAGACACAAATCATCGTTCAATAACAATGATGTCCACATGCATATCATATTCACTTAAAAAATACATGAAAAATGTGTGAATGGAATAAGATAGACGGTGAAAGAAGAAATGTCGGAAAATTGCAACGCGATGAGCGCAATCGGTCTAGTCAGATAGATGTCCATCAAAGCGCAAAGTCTTTGGCACACGCAAGTGTTTCGAAATATCAAGATAAAATGAAAGTACACACGCTGTTTAGAGCTTCAAAGTTAAACAAGGGATAATGACATCAGACTGTGCAAGAATGATCGCGACAGGGAATATCATTGGTGGATTGGGTGGTCAGATAAAATGAAACAGGGAGACCAAAATAGCCTTTTAACAAGCAATCCACCACTCAAGCGCACCAAATTCATGGACCCCCCTTTTTTTCAAATTCCGCTATGGGATCTAAAATTCTGAAACAAATACAGGCCTATCCAGTTTTTGACTCCGGATTTGCCTGTTTTTTCAGAATTCATATTCCCTGCCGTTCTGGAGATACTTTATGTTAAAGTTAGGGTTTTTTCAAATTTTGGAAATTTTGGGGTCTTTGGTATCGCTTTTTGCAGTGCCGGATTAACCATAGGGCTTACCGGGGCTGAAGCCCAGGGGCGCAAGGACTGGGAGGGCGCAAATATTGTTGAAAACTGCCAAAAAAATAGTTTTACAAAAAAAAAAAAAAATTAATATTTTTTTTTATCTTTGAATTCTCTCATTTTGAAAGCAGAAGGTCAAAGCTGGGCCCCTGGGGGTCTTCTGGCAATTCTGCGCGTCACTTAAGGATTCTGGTACTCGTGGGAAAGGAAATTACATGCGCCTCATGCGGCTCAGTTTTTCTTGAGTCGTCGGTTGAGAAGAAGCTAATTTGCTAATAGACTTCTAAGTCGTACACTCGTACTAAGTTTCGAAAACAATTATGTCAAATTCAGATAATCCCACATAGCAACGGGTTATCTTTATGACATCCCAAGGATGTCCGGTTGTCTCGAGGAGGGATGTCCTAAGGATGTCTTTAAAATAATATTTAAGACTCCTTCGTTTCGTCCAAATGTCCGGGACTAGTACTATCTTTAAGACGTCTATCAAGGACAGTTTGAGGACAACTTTAAGTTGTCTTTTGGATGTATGAAAGACAACTTTTGATCGTCTTTTTGATTACTTAAAGATATTTTTTGGACATCTTAAAGATTTCCTAAAGACATCTCAATGATATCTTTCTGATTTCTTAAAGATATCCCAATGTCATCTTTCTGACTTTCTGAAGACATCTTTAAATCACCTTTCTGATTCACCAAAGATATTTTTTTGACCTCTTAAAGATTTCCTAAAGACATCTCAATGATATCTTTCTGACTTCTTTAAGATATCCCGATGCCATCTTTTTGACTTCCTGAAGACATCTTTAGGCCACCTTTCTGATTCACCAAAGATTTTTTTTGACATCTTAAAGATTTCTTAAAGACCTCTCAATGATAACTTTCTGACTTCTTAAAGATATCCCGATACCATCTTTTTGACTTCCTGAAGACATCTTTAGGTCATCTTTCTGATTCCCTAAAGATTTTTTTGGACATCTTAAAGATTTCTTAAAGACATATCAATGATATCTTTCTGATTTCTTAAAGATATCCCGATGCCATCTTTTTGACTTCCTGAAGACATCTTTAGGTCACCTTTCTGATTCACCAAAGATATTTTTTGGACATCTTAAAGACTTCTTCAAGACATCTTAATGATATCTTTATGACTTCTTAAAGCCATCTGTTTGTCATCACAAAAAAATTTCGAAATGTTTGCGGGATTGTTGCCTTATTTTTTATTTGGTCCATTTTTCAGTTCTTAATTCATCTGCACATATTTATTATATTAAAACATGTTTAAGAACGCTTGACATATATTTTTAGACTGTATTAAGACGCTTTGACATATATTTTTAGACTGTATTAAGACGAGATAATTTACTTACGTAGATTATTGGATTCGAACTGCAGACCTCTGACTTCTTGGCTAAGTATCCTAACCATTATGCCACTTTAGTACATTAATAATCAAATCAAAGTACTTATTGAAATGACCTATGGATTTGTTACTTAGGTAGTATCATTGTCAAGTCCCGACTTAGTCTTGCTCATGGATATATTTAAGAAATTTTTTTTAAGTCTTCGACAGCTTTATCCAAAGGTAATCCTGGACGGACATCTTAAAGACATCTCTATATAGTCCAAAATTGCTTTGGCTATAAGTGTCCCCTACAGGACATCTTAAAGTCTTTTCTATACATTCCTAAATTCCTTTGTCCATAACTATCTCTTAGAGGACATCTTAAAGACTTCTTTATATAGTCCTTAATTTCTTTGTCCATAAATGTCCCCTAACGGACATCATAATGACATCTCTGTATAGTCCTCAATTGCTTCGTCCATAATTATCTCTTATAGGAAATCTTAAAGACATCTTAATATTGTCCTTAATTTCTTTGTCCATAAGTATTCCTTACAAGACATCTTAAGGACATCTTTATATTGTCCTTAATTGCTTTCTCCATAAGTGTCCCTTATAGGACATCTTAAAGACATCTCTATATAGTCCTAAATGGCTTTGTCCATAACTATCCCTTAGAGGACATCTTAAAGGCATCTCTATATATAGTCCTAAATTGCTTTGTCCATAAGTATCCTTACAGGACATCTGAAAGACATCTTTATATTGTCCTTAATTGCTTTCTCCATAAGTGTCCCTTAGAGGACATCTTAAAGACATCTCTATATAGTCATAAATTGCTTTGTCCATAAGTATCCGCGACAGGACATCTTAAAGACATCTCTAAGTAGTCCTTAATTGCTTTAAAAAGATCGTTCAACGTCAAATGAAGTTAAAGTATATATAACTATATTGTTAAAAAGCACAAAACAAAAACTGATCGAAAGTAACGAATTTGTATTGCCACGGCATAAACTCTACACTTGACTCTACACTTGTTTCACAAAACAAGACCTCAAAGACCGTAGCTCTAGCTCAAACGGTTCTCCAACAGCAACTGGCGCCAAAACTGCAGGGGGGCGCCTTTTATCCGGGTTCAAGAGGGCAGGGTAGGTCAAGGGCGGGGCCAATCAGGTCAAGGTAGGGAATAATATTCTTACAAAGTACATGCCCGCGCATTCTATCGGCCAACTTAACAATTACATGAATAGATTTTGACATTTCATAACACTCGGCCATCCTTCAATTTCAAGGCTCCTGCCTTGACGGATCAATTTAATTGTACGTACATTTAATAAATTAAGGCCCTTAAATGCAACAAATACTTTTATAAATTAATTTAGATCTTGTAGTCGCCAAGCAGGTGGGTATGTTCGTCTTCCGGCTCGGGTTACGGTTCCCTCGGGTCGTGGCGTGGGTCGGACGGGTTGGTCGTCCGGGTTTCCCCTATCTTCGTTCCCATTGTCCCTGGGTTCGTTCGGTTTTTGAGCGGATTTTGTCGGTTCATGTTCTTCTTCGGTATTTTCATCCTCTGTGTCGCTTTCCGAGTCTTCAGGTCGCCATTCTGTTTGATAAGGAGCACGAAACGGCCTTATCTGAGCGACGTGCGCATTAAACCGACGCCAAATTTGCCTCTTTCTTCGGGTTGGAGAGTCTTCGACCAGGTAAGTAGTGGGGCAGACCTTCTTGACTATTTCAAATGGACCAATGAATTTTGGTAGAAACTTCTTCGTCATTCTTTTTTTTCGGTTGTTCCTTTGGACTAGGACCAGGTCGCCTTTTATATAATGTCGACCATTTCTTCTGCGTGGGTCGAGTAATCGCTTGCTTTAATTTTGTGAATCTGTGATTAATTTACTGGCTTCCGCTCGCCAGCGAGTGACTCGACGGAAGAACTGCTTGACTCTTTCGGGTCATTTGACTGGCCAGAGGAAGGCGTTTTCTCCGACTGGACCGGTGTTCTTCCGTATATCAATTCGAACGGGGAGCGCTTTGTGGTTGACTGCCGGGCTGAATTGATGGCTAGCGTCGCCATAGGAATATGGAGGTCCCAGTCATTATGGGAGAGGTTTACGTAACTTCTTATGGTGGATACTAAGGTTCTGTTGGCCCTTTCGACTGGACCGTTTGTTTGTGGTCTTTCGCAAGTTGCTAGGATATGTTGAATGCCGGATTTCTCCATTTCTAGGGCGAAAGCTTCTGAGGTGAACGCGGTACCTTGGTCCGTAATGATCCTTTTCATGAAGCCGTGCTGAGGGATTACAATTTGGTTGAGGGCGTCCACAACCGCCTTGGTTTTTACGTCAGGACATGGAACAACGATTATCCATTTGCTCAGATAATCCATCATTACTAAGGCGTGTACGTTTCCTCGAGGAGTTGTTAGGAAAGGCCCAATATGATCCATCCCTAGGGTATGGAAGGGCGTGCTAGGGGCAGGTATAGACATTAATTTGCCTTCCGTTCGGCCCGATATAGGCTTGTTGAATTGACAGACTCTGCACGAAGATACATAAGGCTTCACTGACTTCCAGGACCCTTTCCACCAGTAGCGTTCTGCTAATTTGTGATAGGTTTTTTCAATTCCCATGTGGCCTGCAGAAGGATCGTCGTGACAAGCGCTTAGCATCTCCCGTCTAAGAAATGAAGAGACCACCAGTAGAAGTTTCCTTCCAGCCTGACTTCTTTCGGTATCGCACGTCTTTTTTCAAAGCGTATGACTCGTTCGCAGCGGCTCCGTCTTCTCTTAACTGCATTCTGATGAGTCTTGTTGCCTTATCGTCGTGTTGAAGGAGCGCGATTTCTTCTGGAGGATGAAAGCTTCCTACCGCGGCACAGCACATGGCTTCCGGAAGATCCGTCTCCTCTGGATCTCCTACTGGGAAGCGAGAGAGGGTATCTGCGACGACGTTCAGGTGACCTTTGATGTGTTTTATCTGGATTTGAAATTCTTGTAGCGCTAAGATCCAGCGGGCGTATTTCCCGTCTATGTCCTTCTTTGAATAAAGCCATTTCAATGCCGAGTTGTCTGTAAAAACGGTGAAGTTTCTCCCATACACGTAGGGTTTAAGCTTATCCAAGGCCCATACTAGAGCGAGGCACTCTAGGGCATTACTATGGTAATTCATTTCTGCTTTAGAGGTCCTTCTAATGATAAAGATTATCGGCCGTTCGACCTTCTCTTTCACGCGATTTAGGACTGCCCCTAGACCAAATTTACTTGCGTCGGTTTTTAAGATCAAATCGCCGTCATCATCATCGTGGGCCAGGGTCGGCGCTGCTAGGAGGGCATCTTGTAGTTTCCTCATAGCTATTTGGTGTTCTAGTTCCCATTTCCAGGGCGCTTCTTTCTTCAGCAATTGATGCAGGGGTGCCGCCATAAGGGCAAATTGACGGATGAATCGGTGATAGTACGAGGCTAATCCGAGAAAGCTTTTCAAGGATGAGACATCCACGGGCGTAGGGAACTTGTTTATGGCTGCAATTTTCTGTGGGTCTGGTCGGAGCCCTTCGCCGTCCACTAGGTGACCCAAAAATTTCACGTGCGGGACGCAAAAGCTGCATTTTTCTACATTGAGCGTTATGTTGGAGTTCTGGAAGGCAGTGAGGACCGCTTCTAGCCGCATTTGGTGTTCCTTAAAATTGGATCCGAACACCAGGATGTCGTCTATTTATGCTAGACAGTGTGTCCATTTCAGATTGAGTAGCGCATGGTCGATTATTCTGATGAATGTCGCAGGAGAATTGCAGAGCCCGAAGGGAAGATATTTGAACTGGTAGAGGCCATCTGTAGTGACAAATGCCGTTTTCTCCCGATCGCAGCAAGAAGTCTATTCGCTAGGGCCGTCAGCACGTCTTGTTGTTGTGGCATCTGTTGTTGTTGAATTTGGAACTGCTGTTGCTGCAGTTGTTGATTAGTCATCAAATTGTCCAATGCCGCCGTTAACGCGTCTTGATCCATTGCGGTATTTTGACTATTATGGCTAACTACTGATCGATTTTGGCACTGATTTGGATTGCACTTACAGCTATCGTTACACTGTCTATTGTTTTTGGTGCATGTACACTTTTTACAGGAGGTCGATTTACAACCGCAGCTTGAACGCATAGATATCAGCTTTCTTTAGACTAAGTTTCGTCTAATGAGATCTGGAAATAGTATCTTAAGACACCAATGTGTCGATTAGGGACCAACACTGGGCTGTAAGACACTATATGTGTCGATTATACCGAGTTGGATTCATCTAAGACACCAGATGTGTCCTATGATTATGAACTGGTCTTTCGAAACACGACTGTATTAATTGGGGAACAAGCGAAGTTATTAAGACACTAAATGCGTCAATAAAATGCTGCAACTGGTTTATTTGGGTGCAAGATGTGATACACTGGGTTAAATATGTGTCAATTACGAGATTTTCCTGAAACAACAATGGAAAACTTAGTCGAGAAAATTGATTCCATCCGCATTCTCTCTATCTCTTCTTCTTCTTGCTTCTTCTTTGCCGCCTCTGCAATCTGTAGTCTTTCACACCTTTCCTTACCTCTTCTTTCTTCCCTCTCTGCAACGGGCTCCTCCTTTTCTTTCCTTATTGGCAGCATAAATTTCACCTTCCCATGCAGGTTTTGTTTCTTCTTTTCAGCTCTTTCCTTTCTTCCTCTCTCTCTTCTCTCCTTTGGGTCTTTCTCTTCTCTTTTGCTTTCTCTTCTTCCTCTCTCTTTCTCTTCTCTTTCTTTTGCCTCTCTGGCCCTTCTTTCCTCTATTGCCCTTTGCCGTGCGACCTGCTCGAGCTCCCTTTCTCTTCTCCTTTGAATAAATTTCCGGACTCTTTTTTCCTCACATGGGAAGTGATTGGCTGAATAGTAGTTGTGGCAATGTACCTTCTGGTGGTCTGGAATTCCTTTCTCCCTGACTGGTGCTGGTGGATTGGGGGTGACGAATGGAACAGTAGATGTAGTTGGAAAAATGGGACCAACAGACGGACCAACGGTAACGACGCGACGAAGGGGCAGATCGGCAGAAGTAAAAACCACAGACCTTTCAGAAACGATTGGGATTGAAGAAGTCGATCGGAGGGCTGCGGCGACTGCTGCTTCACGTTTTTTCCTTTCTTTTTCGAAGGTCTACCGATTGCGCCTTCTCTTCTGTCCTTCCGTAAGCTTTTTCTTCTTTTTCCCTTTCCCTTCTGTCCCAGGGTTAGGTATCGAGCTTGAAAACATCAGAGAAATGGGTTAGGTATAAGTTAATGACTCCAAACGAGTCAGTTAACAAACACAACTAAGTTAACAACTCCAATGAGTCAATTAACAAACTCAAGAAAATCAATAACTCCAAATGAGTCAATTAACAAACACAAATAGCTTAATGACTCAAAATGAGTCAAATTAACAATCACAAATAAGTCAATGACTCCAACGAGTCAATTAATAAACACAAATAAATTAATGACTCCAAAGAGTCAATTAACACACACAAATAAGTTAATGACTCCAACGAGTCAATTAACACACACAAATAAGTTAATGACTCCAACGAGTCAATTAACACACACAAATAAGTTAATGACTCCAACGAGTCAATTAACACACACAAATAAGTTAATGACTCCAATGAGTCAATTAACAAACATAAATAAGTTAATGACTCCAACGAGTCAATTAACACACACAAATAAGTTAATGACTCCAACGAGTCAATTAACACACACAAATAAATTAATGACTCCAACGAGTCAATTAACACACACAAATAAGTTAATACAAAACAACTTATGCTAACACTAAAGTCACCAAGTTACCTCTTTTCCATGTTGAATTTGTCTCGACGGCATGTGGTGGACACCTTTCCTTCGTCAGATCCCACTTCTGTCACCAAATGTTAAGAAGCACAAAACAAAAACTGATCGAAAGAAACGAATTTGTTTTAAATGGAAATGATAACTACGCCATAAATAAGATGTCAATACGACATCAATGGTACGAGAAATTTTTAGCATGACAACTTACAAAAACATTTAACTCTATTCCTTATACGATATTAATTGTACCCTCACAGATGGCAGGTTAACGAGTACGCTTACCATGCTAGAGGGCCCGAGTACGAATCTCGGGGAAAGTGAGCATGAAATCAGGAAAAATGAACGTTTGTCTCTATATACGGAAGGTGTGTCTCGATGTAAAAGTCAAGACCTTCCACCCCCTTCTTGTATATAGTGCGCGTACTCTTCCCAGTATAAAACCGAAGCCGTGTAACTCTTGTTGGTGGACAAGAGTTGGCCACATCGGAATTACCTACTGGTCAATGGAGATTGTTCTTCCTTGTTCAGGGGTAGTCTGGTGCTAGACTCGATCTGATGTGCGACGACGCCACTTTAAAATAAATTTCTATGTAACTTTCCGCTAGAGGGAGCCTCAAAAATTAAATGGACCTTAAACATGACAATGCTGATAAATATATCAGTTGAATAAAGTAACTAATTAAAAGATAAAATACTTACTTAACTATATACTTAACTATACTATACTATACTATATATATATATAGTTATATATACTTTAACTTCATTTGACGTTGAAGGATCTTTTTAAAGCAATTAAGGACTACTTAGAGATGTCTTTAAGATGTCCTGTGGCGGATACTCATGGACAAAGCAATTTAGGACTATATAGAGATGTCTTTAAGATGTCCTCTAAGGGACACTTATGGAGAAAGCAATTAAGGACACTATAAAGATGTCTTAAAGATGTCCTCTAAGGGATAGTTATGGACAAAGCAATTAAGAAATATATAGAGATGCCTTTAAGATGTCCTCTAAGGGATAGTTAAGAAAAAAGCAATTTAGGACTATATAGAGATGTCTTATAAGGATGTCTTATGTATTCACAGCTAACCATTCAGATGCTGACAACAACACAATTTCTTTTCCCCCAAGTGGTTGGCAAATAAAATTAGATGATTAGTCTACGTGAAATGGCAAAGGTGAATCTAGGAACTCGTAAAAATCACGCACTTCATCAGCTGCAAAAGGAATGAATTTTCTACTAATATTTCTATAATTTCTTCTTGCTAAAAAACGGCCAAATATTTGATGATTGACGAAGGTTGTACCGTGAAATTCATTTTTTAACATGCCTCCGGCATCTTCAAATATAAAGGATGAAATGGACCATGGAGCTCCCCAGCGTTCAACACGTTCGATTACATGTTGAAGAATACAGTACCCTCCCAAAATAATCAACACTTCCCCGTTTTTCGCCCTTTATAACATGGGCTCTTATGGAGAAACGTCTCCTTAGTTTTTATTTTTTTACTCATTTCCCTTTAGAGTTAAATTTTAAAAAAAATTCAGCTTACTCATTGATGAGTTTGCTTTAGAATGATGTGTGGCGCAATAATATAACGGTAATCCCCTGAACGGTTTTTATGCGTTCAGGTGTTGATAATTTTTCCCTTTTCCCCGGTTTGCGCCGCCATTAATTTAGTACTGGTTACCCCAAAAAACCCTTTTTTATTTTATTCATAGCTGCTTAACGGAGAATCACACTAACTTCTAGTTTGATTCGTCGTAATCAGCGTAAGTTAAATTTTTTATTCTTATAATTAAATATTTTTTTGTTACATTAACCCCATTCTAAAAATACTTAAATAGGGGCAACATTTTTTTCAGATAAACATGGAGGTTATGTATGGGTAACTTGTGGTACACGGCTGTTGTTTGTATAAAACAAGCTGTTTTAAATTCAAAAAACCAAAACAAAACAGCTATAGCAAATAGCCCAGCAAACGTCACTGCCTTGAATATGGCATTCAAGGAAAATATAATTATGGGAGGGAATACAAATATAAAGAGCGCTGTAACATGCGCCTCTAGTGGGAACAAAGGTTATCTCTACCCGAGTTACCCATACATAACCTCCATGTTTATCTGAAAAAAATTTTGCCCCTATTTAAGTATTTTTAGAATGGGGTTAATGTAACAAAAAAAATATTTAATTATAAGAATAAAAAATTTAACTTACGCTGATTACGACGAATCAAACTAGAAGTTAGTGTGATTCTCCGTTAAGCAGCTATGAATAAAATAAAAAAGGGTTTTTTTGGGGTAACCAGTACTAAATTAATGGCGGCGCAAACCGGGGAAAAGGGAAAAATTATCAACACCTGAACGCATAAAAACCGTTCAGGGGATTACCGTTATATTATTGCGCCACACATCATTCTAAAGCAAACTCATCAATGAGTAAGCTGAATTTTTTTTTTTAATTTAACTCTAAGGGGAAATGAGTAAAAAAATAAAAACTAAGGAGACGTTTCTCCATAAGAGCCCATGTTATAAAGGGCGAAAAACGGGGAAGTGTTGATTATTTTGGGAGGGTACTGTATATATGTTGTAGCTAGAATTCTCCTGCCCATATAAACTAGGTACTAATTCAATGAATCTGTGGATATGCATCCTTGCCGTGGCTAAATCTGAAATTGTTAAATTTTTCCCTAACAATAAGTGAAATGCATTTACCAATAATAGCCAATGATTGTAATAAGTACTACTAAGGATCCCTTTGAGAGCAATTGGAGAGTAAAATAAGAGCCAATTTCGGTGCTCACTAGCTTTCCACACCTAGAGGAATTTTGCGATCGATCTTGGGGTTCGTCTTATTTCGTTTGGCGGTTTGATTGATAATAAAACTTGGTCAATCCATTCGGCACGTTGTATATAATAAGGAGCACCAGTTGATGTTAGCCACAACTTTAGAAATTGAAATGTTGCACCCAACAACGAGCAATGCATATAGTCTGGGGCGAGCCCAGATACAACATTGAAAGACGGAGAAGAAATAGAATAGATGGCTCCTTCACCCCATGAAAATGCGTCAAGTTTCGTTCAGCACAAACGGTGGCATGTTGTAAAGTCATGGCATGAGTTCTTAGTTCGGGCAGAGGAGTTTTTTTAAGATAGACCTGAACATGACCATCTCCTTTCTTAACTCTAGTTCCGGGGTCAAGACAATACCCACAATCATATTCCCCGTTAAATTGATTAACATTTGCAACCATTGCACGTGCCGGAGCGTCCAATACACCAATAATGAATCTAACGCGAGAGACATGACTAATACCGTTTCGTATCCAGGTGAAACCTTCGTAATCTAGTTTTTGAGCCTCTTGGACAAAAGGGAGAATAAATGTTTCTGGTTTGGGCTTCGATTCAGACCACAGTGCTGTCAATGCCATAAAAGAGGGTTTCAAAAATACATTTAACTCGTTAATCGTTACAGTTACTGGCCAAAATTCCTTATTTGATGATTTTGAATAACGGACACCGTCCGTGCTGAATGTCGCCGTGAAATTGTCCCCAGCAGACAGGAACGATTTAACTTTAGACCTCTGGTACGAACCACCAGTATAATCTTCTCCTATTTTACCATTGAAATTTCCACGTAGAATGTCTTGCTTAACTATTGAAATCTGATCCCACAGATTAGTACAGATTAGTTTACTTCCTGATCGTCTCGATCAGCTAAACTAAGGTCTGATAAGTGGTTACGTGGTACTACTTTTGAGGGGGATTTAACCCTTCATTCAGCTTCATCTGGGCTGGTGGCCTGTTCATATAGTTGTAAGCGATGTTCCAGAGCTTGTATCTGGTCTTCTATTTTTTGTTGGCGGCTGGCTGTTTTAGTACGGTCGACTGCGATGGCGATTCCGGCTCCTAGTGTAAAGGAGTACACGACGTTGTCATGTTGTCTTCAATACGGAAAAATTAAATTTAATGCGGCGTCTTTACTCACAATGTCCCGTATACTTAGCAAGCATAAAACAACACATTTGCAACAGATACCCGTAGAATAATTAAACAAGCTCGTAAATTGAGGAAAGAAGACTCATGAGACTTAATTGTTACCAATGGGTACTAATTTCAAGGCATAGACGTAATAAAGTAAGATTCAAAAAGCTTATTAGTGATTACTTAAGGGGTACTTATTCTGCGGCTTGCAAGAGTTACGGTAGCGGGCTCGGCGGGAGAGTGGCAGAGGCATAAGTTGGCACACGGAACAGGCAGAGTAGATCTGACTGATTTTTGGGAGTTTGCGGTGGCTTTTTACATGTTAGTTATCACCCCGTGAGGGACATACGGTACGATGTTAAGGTATAGGCGGACAAAATCGGGCGGCATCGGGCGATTTTGGACGTCACGAAGAGGTATTGGCGGACAATTTCGAGCGGTATCGGGTAAATTTGGACGATTGTTAAAAATAGGCCGGGCAGTTTCGGGCCGTTTTGGGCAATTCCCAACAGACAAAAATATATCTATTTTTAGCCACGGCAGGTTAAGGCCATTTTGGGCGGCTTTTGACAAATCGTAAAAGTTTCTATTTATAACGGGCGGGCCGAGACTTGTTCTCTTCGCTTGTTATATTTTCTAGAAATTATAATAACTAGGTCAACTAGTGGGGTATCAAGTTAAGGAGAGTTTAGGAAATAAGGTCTTAGTCTAATTAAGCAAAGAAAAAGCAAGAAGGGGCTTCGATTGGCGTTTCGTTACAATAGCATGCATAATATCAGGATGGCGATCCACTCCCACGGGTAGCGGAGATAATTCTGCGTGTCGTCTATGTTGAGTCTGGCGTGTTCTAGGTCGGACAGCCCGTCCATTTGGTGCACCATCCCGATTGTCAAATCTCGCAGACGGTTGTTGGGGGAGCCCGTGTGCAATCCGGTCTGCTGCGTCACTACATCGTCTTTTGCGGTGATCAGTGGCCGTTGTGGTGGTCGTCCAGGTGCTTTTAGGTCGGCGAGGTGTGGGGTGGTCCTTGTAATCCATTTTTGGTGGGTATCCTTTCTGAAACTGGCCTGGAAGATCCAGTCGTCTGATTGTGCTGTACAGGACATGGGTATCTCGAAGATGGATATCGCGGGAGTGTCAAGTGTATATGACTGCGGTACTGTGGTCTGTCGTGGACATGTTACGACCAGGCGGGTCGTGTTGACTGCTGACAGGCCCCAACGGCGGTGTCTAAGGTAAACGGCATCTTGCCCCGTCCACGGGGACACTACTACGGTGCAGTCATCTTGCATCCGGTGGTTGTCGGCTAGGAATATCGCGACGCTGCATGTCCCCTTATTGTTTTTTCGGCTTACTGCTCGGCTGATAGGGCAGATTGATTTTTTCGTCGGGCGACACGGTCCAACCATTTCAGCTGAAAGCTCAATGAATGTTGGTTGGTCCGGTGATTTTGCGAGATATTGTGGGAGACCGACTTACTGTAGGCTTGTTGATCCATTCTTCGTTGCTCGTGCCATCCCGTTGACTCTGTACAGGGTGATTGCTCTAGTGAATTCGAAGATGGGAATGTGGATGAAGAGTCTGATGCCGTTTTCGATAGCTGCTGCTGTCACCGCGGCTTCTTGGTACGATTTCCACGTGTCTCCTGCCTATGTTGCAGGTGTTGGGGCCCAGCCGGTTGGTAGGTTGATCTTTATGTCTGAGATGACTGTTTGCATTTGTGCTGGAGAAAATAGGGCGGGAGAAATCTTCCCCATAGCGGCTCTTGCTAGCCCTCCGCTCAATCTCTCAACTAGTTGTTGTAGCCCCTCTATGGTGATGTCTACCGCTCTGAATGCGTTGTCTACCTTATCTCAAGATTTCCAATCCCACTTCATCTCGCGAGAAAAATTGTCAATTGTCCTTTTCGCGTTGTTCAGTTCTTTGTCGAGTGTTAGACATGACCGCTGGAGGGCGTCTGCTGCCTCTTTGCTGGCTTGCAGCTCCCACATCGACTCGTTGATCAGTGTTGTATGGGTTTCCAAGGCGTGGACAATGGCCGTCGTCTCGGTGGGTAGTTTGGCGACTTGGTTGTTGACTTGGTCTAGATCTTCTGTCGTAGACACACCGAATAGCCAATTCAAGATCTTGCCTCCTCCATTGACCAGTCCTCGTTTGTTTCTACTTTGTCTGATAGATGTTTTTAGGCCTTGGTAATTCCTCTCTATAGTTTCTAGTCTTGTCAACTCGTATACCGCTCGGTCACGGACAATTGTTGTTAACTGTTGTTGAGCTTTCTCGGCGTTGGATGGATTGTAGCTGAGTATGTCCTGAGTTTGTGTTTTGGACGGTTGGTCGTTCGTCTTTGCTGATGGTAACATACTCTGGAAATCCTTATTGCTGGAACTGCCTAATACGGGTAATTTGGTTTTTTCAATTAGCCACATCTTGAGTTCATTTGCTACTTTTTCTCCTTGGTTAAACGAGACGTCGGTGACGACAACCCATTCCGAATCGGAGAAGAAACGTTCTCCCATAGATTGGAATATAACGCCATGGGATGACAGCTTCACCTCGAGTGCGCCATCTATGGGTGTTTGTCTCGTTGCAGCCAGTAGTAATGCCATCGACCACCAGGTGGCTGGTGTTTTTGTTATCACTTGTGCTCTTGTCTCTGCCGGGGGTGTGTGTGCTGTCAGTGATAGTACCATACTGTATAGGAGTGTCGTCGCCAATGCAAATCGTTTTTTGCGTATGCGTAGTGGGTATCGTCGGTTCTGGTCGGTCTCCTCACGGGTAACGGGTTCATCTGCTTCTGCGGTGGGTTGTTGCGGCTCTTTAGGGGGTGTTGTGAACCTAACTCTCTTCTCTGTCAGTTGTTTCCTTGGGTGAGCTAGTCCTTCTACTTTGGACATCTTGTTTGTTGTTCCTTCGCTTCCCCCTCTGTCCGTTGACTGCTCTCCACCCTCTGTATTTGGTGCGGGTTGGGTGAGGTCGACGAAGCTTTTGAGGCGTTCTACATGTACCACCTCGGTGTTTTTGCTGTTGTTGAGTTAAACTTCATAGTTAAGTGGGGTTATCTGTCACAATATACTGTACGGGCCATTCCAACGGTGGAGTAGTTTTTCGGCGAGACCTACTTTCCTTGTAAGTCTGTAGACTAGCACCTGTTGTGTCGGGTGGAATTTTTCTCCTTCTCGGTGGTGTGTGTCGTAGTGTTGTTTATACTTCCGTTGTGCCCGTTGGCTCCGGTCGTCCACTTCCGCGAATACTCTCTGAAGGTTTCTGAGCATCCATATCTCGTATTTATCTGGTCCTCCGGCTTCCACTGGCACTAGCTGATGCGGATCTGGGGTCGCCCCGAAGATGGTATCCAGTGGTAGTACGGGGTGCCGGCCGTGCATTAAAAAGAAAGGAGATTTGCCGGTCGTTTCCTGTCTGCTCGTGTTGTAAGCGAACCGTACAAACGGCAGTGTGGCATCCCAATCTTTGTGATCCCTGCTCACGTACATGGACAACTTGTCCGCCAAGGTGTGGTTCAGTCGCTCTACTAGTCCGTTTGCTTGTGGGTGGTAGGCTGTCGTGGTCTGGTGATTGGTCTCCATGGCTGCAAGTACTCGTTGCATCATGGTCGCGACGAAACATTTTCCTTGGTCTGTCGTCAGTTTCCTGGGGGCTCCGTGTCGTAGCAGAATCTCCTTCACGAAGAACTCTGCAACTTGTTCTGCTCCTGCGACCGGCTGGGCTACCGCTTCCGCCCACTTGGTGACGTAGTCAACCGCTACAATAATGTAGCGATTGCCTAGCGATGAGGTGGGGAAGGGGCCAAGGATATCCATTTCTACGCGATCCCATGGTTTTTCTACTTGTGTCAGCTCTAGGAACCCGGGTGGTTTCCTGTATTTTCCTTTCTTCCGTGACTGACAGTCTGCACAGGCCTTAATGTAGTTTTCTATATCTCGGGTGATCCCATGCCAGTAGTAGCGTTGTGTAACTCTGTCGTGGGTGCGTTTCTCTCCGAGGTGTCCGGATGTAACGTCGTCGTGGCAGGCTTGTAGGATTGTGGTCTTCTGGTCTTTTGGTATGCAGAGCCGCAGTTCGACGGCCGTTTCCTCTTCTCCCGTTCTTCGCATACGATACAGAAGGTATTTTCGATCGTATAGTTGACCGTTTCCTTCCCGTTTTCTGCGTTTCTAAACACGTATGCCCATTCAGCTTGCTGGCCTCTGGTCAGTTCTTCTCGGTTGTCTTGCGTCATTACGCCGACCGTGTTGACGTGTCCCGCCCACGTGTGGTCAAGGGTCTCGTCGTGTTCGCTCACGGGGTAGTGGAGTAGGGCATCCGCATCCTTGTGTAGCTTGCCGTCTTTGTGAGCTATTACGTACTTGTACTCGGAGATTGTCATGGCCCATCTGGCTAACCTGCCTGCAAGTTCCGTTTTTGATTGGAGCCAGCATAGTGCGTGGTGGTCTGTGACAATTCTTATTGGGGATCCAAAGATGAACTGTCGGAATTTCTTGATCGCCCAAATGAGAGCCAGGCATTCTTTTTCTGTTATTGAGTAGTTCTGGTCACTGCGTTACATCAAACGGCTTGCGAATGCCAGGGGTCTCTCCGCACTATCCTGTTTTTGGAGTAGAACTGCTCCGACGCCGTAGCCGCAGGCGTCTGGGTGTATGTCGAATTCGGCCGTCGGATCCGGGTATGCTAGTGTGGCTGAGTCTGCTAGCATCTGTTTCAGCTTGTTGAAACGCTCCTGGTGTGTTGGCGTCCAGATGAACAGCGACTTTTCTCTGGTTAAGTCAAGCAGGGGTTTCGCTGCCTCGGCGAATCCTGGTATGTGTCTCCTGTAGTATGAAAATAGCCCGAGAAAGCTTTTGATGAACTTGACTTTTTCCAATCGGCTTGCTGTGGTTGGTGGTGTGGGAAAGTTTTGCATGGCTCTCACTTTCCCGGGGTCAGGGCTGATTCCATCGGCATTGATCTTGTGACTAGTGCTATGATTGCTGATTCCCCGAAACGACATTTCACGAGTTTGAGTTTCAGATTTGCTTTGCGTAGTGCGGCAAGGACTAGTCTGAGTCGTCGAATGTGTTCTTTTGTGTCTCCTGCGTATACGATGATGTCGTCAAGGTATACGAGGCACGAGGTCCATCGCAGCCCTCCTAGTACCGTGTCCATGGTCCGCTGGAATGTGCTTTGGGCTGTGCAGAGACCGAACGGCATGACGAGGAAACGGTACGATCCATCTGCGGTGGTGAAGGCTGTCTTTTATTTGTCCTCTTTCTTCATAGGTATTTTCCAGTACCCGCTTTCTAAGTCCATTACTGAGAATATTTTGGCTCCATGTAGCCTGGTCAACGCTCCGTCTATGCTTGGCATGGGGTATACGCTAAATATTGTAACATTTTTCAATGGGCGGAAGTCAAGGCAAAATCTCCAGCTTCCATCCTTTTTTTGAATCAATAGTGTCCTCGCGCTCCATAGCCCGGTGGCTTCTTCAATCACGCCTTTCTTCAGCATGTCCAGTGTCAGTTCTCTGTGGATGGCTTGTTCCTTCCACGACGCCGGGCGTTGGGTCTGGTATATGGGTCTGGCGTTGGGTGTTAGCTGGATTTCGTGCTCTGCGATGTTTCAACGTCTTAGTCGCTCGCCTTCCCTCGCGAAACAGTCGGTGTTGTCTCGTAGTGTGTCCTCGAACTCCTTCCTCTCCTCTGCCGGAAGCTCCTGGTTTATGCTGGGTGTGAGGTCAAGGATATTTGTGGTGCCTTTTTCAAGCTCGGTGTTTAATGTTCTGAGTCCGTTGGCTCTGCCTGTGGCATCTATTTCTGTGCCTATTCCAGCCACTTCGGTTCTGTGTCCTAGTGTAAAGGAGTACACGACGTTGTCATGTTGTCTCCAATACGGAAAAGTTTAATTAAATGCGGCGTCTTTACTCACAATGTCTTGTATACTTAGCAAGCATAGAACAACACGCACACAATAAATAAAAAGCCGTGTATTATAAACCGATTTGCAACAGGTCGCCGTAGAATAATTAAACAAGCTCGTAAATTGAGGGAAGAAGACTCATGACACTTTAAGGTTACCAATGGGTACTAACTTCAAGGCAAAGACGTAATAAAGTAATAGTCAATCAGCTACTTAGTGATTACTTAAAGGGTACTTATTCTGCGGCTTGCAAGAGTTACGGTAGCGGGCTCGGCGGGAGAGCGGAAGAGACCTAAGTTGGCACACGGAACAGGCAGAGTAGATCTGACTGCCTTTTGGGAGTTTGCGGTGGCTTTTTATATGTTGGTCATCATCCCGTGGGGGACATACGGGACAATGTTAAGGTATAGGCGGACAAAATCGGGCGGTATCGGGCGAATTTGGACGTCACGAAGAGGTATAGGCGGACAAATTCAAGCGGTATCGGGCGAATTTGGACGATTGTTAAAAATAGGCCGGGCAGTTTCGGGCAGTTTCGGGCAATTCCCAACAGACAAAAATGTATCTATTTTTAGCTACGGCGGGTTAAGGCCGTTTTGGGCGGCATTGGACAAATCATAAAAGTTTCTATTTATAACGGGCGTGCCGAGACTTGTTCTCTCCGCTTCTTATATTTTCTAGAAAGTCTAATAACTAGGTCAACTAGTAGGGTATTAAGTTAAGGGGAGTTTAAGAAATAAGGTCTTAGTTTAATTAAGCAAAAATAAAAGGGGCAAGAAGGGGCTTCGCTTGGCGTTTCGTTACACTAGTACCATTTTCTTGTGGATGTAAGCTGTTCTGTTTTCCAGGTTTGTCATCATGACCACCGTTCTTCGGTCACCAGGCATGAGGTCTCTTCCTGGTGTTGGTCCTGGTTTGCGGTTGGTTGCTGGTTGTATCATCCAGGGGCGGCCGTCCAATGTTGGTTTTTTCGCTTCAGTTTGTTCTATCTCCACGGCCGCCATGGATCTTGCTGGGATTCTTTCCCCGCTTTTTGCTACTATCTTTGCGGCCGGTGTTGGTGTTTGGTCTTCGATTGCCATCCGTACTGGTAGATGGCTGAATCGAATCTTTGGTTTCCCCTTGCCGTATTCGATTTCCAGTTTTTTAAAACGTCTCAACACGTCGTTGCCTAAGAGTAGGTTGATCGCTCGCATCTCCAGTACCAGCACCTTCGCTTGGACTATTGTCGTCCCAATGGTTATTGTCAGCTCCACTCTTCCTAAGGGGGGTGTCCGCTGTCCGTTTACCATTACGATTTGTGGCCCGCCCAAGGTCTTGAGTTCTAGGGCCATTTCTGCTGTTAGTTTGGGGGATATGATCGATACCGCTGCTCCTGTATCGATTACCGCTTCGGTCTTTTTTTCGTGTCGTTTGTTTTAATTGTAACTTCTTATGTCAGCAGTTATCCCGCGTCGATTTGTAGCAGGGGTATCTCCTTGTCATCTTCTTCGTCTGATGTGCTGATCATTGCGACGGTCGTGTTGTTACGTCTGCCGTCGTCTTCTTTCTTTTCCGGGCAGTATCTCTTAATGTGCCCCTTGGCTTTGCAGTAGAAACAGATCTGCCTTGTACTCACTTGCTGCTCCTGTTTTCTTGTCCACTCATTCACTTTCCTCTTTTTCTCCCTTTCTTTCACTGGGTTCCTTCTATTGAGTCAGGAAGTTGCGTCCGTAACCTTATGTTTCAGCAATTTAAGGTGCAAAACCGGCTGAGTTTTTCGCAAAGGTCTCTAAACGCAACGCGCCTCTTCCTGACCAATTAGACAAGCTCGGGATGTTTTTCAGATAGAAGTTTGTTTTGGCTTACCGTTTGAATCTCCACCATGTAACGAGGGTGTGAGAGTAGACCGTGTATTTGCGTACAACTTGCAGAAAGGAATTACAGAGACTGCCCGATTTGGATTCTCTTTATACCCTCTTGGCGCAACTACCCGATACTTTAATGTATAGAGCAGTAAAACATCCTGCGTTGCGCGTTTTCCACAAATGCGAAAATCTCATTTGTGCCCAAGTTGGTCTTCTGCGGCTGCAGCGTCTTATGGAGAAACCATCTTCTTCACGTTAAAAATTAAGTTTTTATAACTATAATTTAGATTTCCCCCTTTTCTTCCTAGCAGTGGTTACCCTATTCATCTTTTCATTTCCCAATATTTTTTTCTAGCTCCAGTTCTATCTACTTTATTTTTATTTTATTTTTGTTTGTAAGTTGCTCGTCTCTTTTAGCCGAAGAATTTCGTTTGCTGCCAGAAAGTCGTCTGCTACAAGGGGATGAACAACAAACCATTCACAAACAATAGCCAAATAAAAATAAACGAGATAGAACTAGGGCTAGAAAAAAAATTGGGAAATGAAAAAATGAATAGGGTACCCTCTGCAAGGAAGAAAAGGGGGAAAATCTTAATTATATTTATGAAAACTTATTTTTTAACATGAAGAAGTTGGTTTCTCCATAAGACGCTGCAGCCGCAGCAGACCAACTTGGACACAAATGAGATTTTCGCATTTGTGGAGAACGTGCAACGTAGGATGTTTTACTGCTCTATTGCCCTTTTTTCGAGCTCTAGTTACGTGTTATTCTACACGGCTAAAGGCTATTGATCTAGCCGTTACCATAGCTCTCACAGGCGGGACACTTGAAATGAAGAACAATGCTGTGCGACGTGAAGTTGCCAATGATTTTATCAAAGAAATAATTATTCTTTGGAACACATCCTGGCACCATTAAATTTAACAAGTGCAACAAGCTATCAAGGCAAGACTTTGACAACTTATAGTGGATGTAGAAAGCTCGAATGAGAGATAGTAATTCTCCTTTACCCTTTACCATATACGATGAATTATTACTGCACCATAATCTTCATGCTGCTATAAGCAGCTTAAGCTGCTGCTGATGCGATGACACACAAAGCTTGTTAATCATTTGTGGTATCCTGACTCAAAACAACAAATCTACCTATTGATGAATGAAAATGAGCAAAAAAAAATTATGTCAAAACGAATGATGGCGAAAAATTTCCAATTCTATTTTAAAACACACACTCCTTGAGCCTTGACAATTTGACAGTCTGTAGTAATAAGCAGATAAGACGACGCTGTGGGGTGTTGCCGTCTGGACTGCTATTGCTGCATTTCCTACTGATGTCAAAAACTCAAAACATGGCATAGTCTTATATTTGCATTTTTATATTACATATTTTCAGTGCCCCGTTCTTTATAAATTTTTTATGATTATCCTTGGATAATATCTGTAATTTAGAATGGATAAGAAATAAATATGTAATTTGATCATTTAGAAAATATGACAACGTTGAACAAACAATAGCGTCAGTGCGTCCCAGGCAACGCCATTCCTTGTCCGTACTTTTCTTCTGTAAACTGAAACGAAGCTTGAATCACTCTTCTTTGGTGTTTTAATGTGGAATTTGTATAATTATAAGCCTGAGTTATCAATATTTCATTTTCGTCTCCTGTAATCCTGATTAAGGTGAGTCAGTTGTTTTACGAAGTTCGCTCTTTTTGTTTGTCATGCTGATGGCCTGGCACTATCAGTTTTGTTTTGTTGGTGTATTTCTGAGCCGTAATATTTGATCACGATCCTGACTGTTTTTTCTTTATTATGAATCTGATTTGTATTTTTTTTTGTATATAGAATGGGCATATTAGATGGCTTCCCTGCCTTTGCCCTTTACTTGTTCGAAGATTCATATGAAGTTGGGAGCACTTCACTCATAGACTGGAATGGTTCCGAAGAAGATTAATTTGATTTTTCTCTTGAACATGTTGTGTTCTGGCCAGAGAGACGGGAAACCACCAAAGGAAGAAAACTTAAGTCAGCCCCAAAAGCTATCCAGCCAAGGTTCTTTGTTTCAATGGTACGTTACTTTTTTATTAGTGCAGAAGTTGTGTACCAGCAGTGATACAAATATATTTCTTTAATTCACAGATAGTAAGCTGAACCTTCGTGGTATTGCCAAGGACATAGCCAGTGGGGCGATTATTTTTGAAGATGTTGAAAAGAATTATCAAGTTCCTGCCGAGACCTCCTGTTTTGAGGAGTCTGACGGTGCTGCCAGGAGGAGTAAAAGAGAAAAAAAAACTTTCTTTTAAGAAGAACGAATGTGTCAAAGTTATGGCAGCTCCTCCATCAAAGCCAGCTAAATCGTCAGTCGCGAAAAAAAGAACAATGAAGTCCCAATTCAATTCACATACGTTCAAAATCCTGAGTGACAACAGTTCTGCTAATGGAGATGCCGCCGAAAGTGACGACAGCATCCAGCAGTCATTAAGCAGCATCAGCTCTTATAAGAAGAGAAACATACATGATGATGAGGTTGGGTTACTTTTTTTTTAAATTATTTTAACCTATTGCTGAATCTTATCGTTTCATATTCAGGATTATGATTTCTTCATCGATTCCGATAAGGAGTCTCAACACCGAAAAGAAACTAGGAAACAAATGGAATACGAGGCAATGAAGGACAAGCTTCGGTTTTATGAAAGTAATAGGTCAACATTCCTTTACATATTGCCTGAAGTTTAATAAGAGCTGTGCTTATGCAGGTTTTCTTGATATCCGTACTCAAATATTTGACATTTGTGAGATGAAGAAAAGAGTCGTAAAGCTTCACTCTGTCGGGCAATCATCTGTGTCATCACAACATTCATCTACTTCTTCCTCGTCCAGCAGTTTATCAAATGATGAAGCCAACAAAAGTGATGATGTTGTCTCTGACTCTCTTGCGTATCCTGCTACCACCAGCCCGTGTGATGAATCAACATCGCACACATCTGAAGTATTTTTTTATCTAGGTTTTGATATTTTTTTACTAGTGGGAGTATTACTATAGGTTGGAAAATCCGGGACAAAGTTTCCCATTTCAATGAAAGTTGTGGAAAAGCTGAGCAAGGATGCCAAGATAAATTTATTTATCACGAGGCTACTGGACTATCTCTATACGGAAGAATTCATGGCTAAGACTACAGTTACGAGCAAACGAAAACGAGCCAGCCCATCTGAGAAAGGCCAGCTAGACGAGAAAGAATTACGTGAAATAATAGGTAATGGTTTTTATTTCAATGTTTTTACTTAAATGATTAACAACTTTTTATTTCTAGACGTCACAAATAAGCGATTCCCGCCAAGCGACGTAGATGCACAGGAAAAACTCATTCGTACAACAGTTGGGGTGAAGTTCAACTATGTTGCAGCCAAGTTAAAGACGCAGCTGCTTCTCTCTCATAGCTGACCAAATTGTTGAATTGCCGAAAAGGAGCTGCTTCCTGCAATTGCCAGGCTTTCCCAAAATCATTGTTGATTTCAATTGTTTCGTTTTCGTTTTTTCATTAATTGTTGTACCTGTACCTTGCACAATGTAGAATTGAATCTGCTAAACCTAGAAAAAAAATACAATTTCTTAATCGACCAATTCTGGTGTCTTTATTGGGAAATTAATTGGATGTTATATAGCAATTAATATCTTGAAATTAATTTATATATAAAATTAATTTGTTGATTCAAATTAATTTAATTGGCTGAAATTACAACTAATAAATTAAAAATTAATTTTGAAATTTATTAAACAGTTAATCAAGATAATTTGGACCTGGGTCGTACTGGAAATCATTGTTATTGCGTGTTGTTGCTGTCATCAAATTTCTGTGTGAAAGAGGCCTCCCACTTCGTGGAGATAACGAACTAATAGGATCCCCAAAAAACGGCAACTTTCTTGGTATTCTTGAATTGATGAGTCAGTTTGATCCGTTCATTTGTAACCATTTAAAAGAATATGGCAACAAAGGAAAGGGCCGATTTTCTTATTTGTCTTCGACCATCTACGAAGAGTTAATTACAATTTTTGGTGTGAAAGTGCTTTCTTTAATTATTTCTGAAATATAAGAAGCAAGATTTTTTTCTGTGTCCATTGATTCTACACCAGACTTGACACGACGCCTTAAAGCTGATTCCAAACGGAAAGTATAGAGATGCAGATAAAATACCAAGAAGGCGTCGACAGCAAGTTAATGATGGTCCAAGCGAAGATGTCGTTCTGTCAGGTCAAACTCGCTTTCGAGTGGATGGATTTCTTCCAATATTGGACTCTTTGTCGCAAGCTCTAATTTCCCGGACAAACGCTTAGAGTAAAGTTGCTGGCTTATTCGGATTTCTCAATAATTGTTGGAGATTGGATTTTGATATTTTGATCGAAAAAACCACCATTTTGCAAACTCAGTATAGGTCTGACTTAGAGAAATCGTTTCCCGATGAGTTGACATATTTCCGCCTATACATTGAGCAGTACCCTGAGACAGAAAGCCCAGATTTCAAAAAGTCATTTACTGTGAATATGATGTATGAAACTCTATTCACACGGAAAGTGCAGTAAACTTTCCCAAATCTCTAATGGTAAGTGTAGCTTCGGGGAAGAGATCTTTTTCGTAGCTTAAGTTGATAAAAAATGAAAAAAGGATGACGATTGAAAATGAATTTATAAAATGTCTCTCTTTCGACGATGTTGTAGAGCAATTTATGAAAGAAAAAATTCGAAAAGTGCAAGTTTAAAACAAGTGTTGCGTGTCAAAGTAACTGTCAAAATGTGTAATTTGTGGAAAGAGCTAGCCTGTTTCTTGTCAATACAAAATTGGAAAACAAAAATATTGTTTCTTAATAATTTCAAAAATAAATGGGCGCAAATTAGTCAAAAGCCCAAGGGCGCAAGAAATCTTAATCCGGCACTGGCTTTAAAGAAAAAGCGAACCCGTAAAAAAAAATAATTTTTCCAAAAGTTTGCTTGGCCACCCCTCAATGCAAATCCGAAAGGAAATCTTTTTTCGGATTTGATTGGCCGAGTTATTCGCAATCTAGTAAAGGGCTCATTTGGCCAGTTTCCCACCCAGCCGGTCGCAGTTATCGATTCCTATCATATTTGAAGCCCGAGGTGCAGAGAAGGCGTAGCTTCGGCAGTCATCCACCTGGAGTGCGAGGGAGGGGTTAAAAAAATGGCTGCTAGGCTAGGCTAACAAAATGAATGTTAAAAACAAAAACAAATATAGTTGTGATCCCGGGGAGCGTATGGTAGATTTAAGATTGGGTTTCTACAATACTCTTATTTCTACGTTTACACCGATAAACTGTTACTGTTATTAGTTTGTTTTGTTTTTTCCCTAGCCAGCTAGGCTAATCGTATATTATGCAACCAAAAGTCAGAAAAAAAAACAACAATGAAAACGAAAAATGAGCCGACAAACACAAGCTATTCAACCGTTGAATATTATTGTTCTTCTTAAAATTGCTGATTTGCTTACATCTCTTGGTTAGCTCAAAATATTATGCATTCCTTTGAATAAGGAAAAAAAAGAAGCTCTTTAGGCAAGCGTCTGAACAGGCACCGACACATCATCACTGCACTAAAATACTACTACTGATGTAGGGTATTTTCAACAGTCATTATCACTAGCCCTCTCAGTAAAGTAACTTCCGGCTACTTTCGCACAAACAAAACCAAAAAAACCAGGTATTGAAATAATTTGCTGCCGGAGACTCAATTCAAGAGTTACTACGACATGGCGACTTGCCTATATACTACATACACAAATTAAACGAACCGCCTTTCTGAGATTGATCATTGATCGCAAACTAAATTCTAGAGGGGCTGCTCGATTGCTGCTTGGAAACTCAGTTCGACAATCACTGTTAGCTATGCACGAGAACACAGAGGAACAAAACACTAGAGACAAAAAGAAAAAAAAAGCAATTTACGTAGCTTGAAACTGGAGTCTCGTTAATAGCAATTATTTTCATCATGAAAGAGAAGGTTGGCTAATGTTGAAATTCGAACGAATTCCGAAAGAGAAGCCAGACAAGAAAATGCGATAGGAACAAGACAGTTAACGATACAATAAGTTACAAGAAAAATTACCCAATGATTTGTATCACTTTTGTTTTTTTACGGAAACATCGAGGCACATGCGATTAAGCAGATTTCATTTTAGGTGAAAACTGAATCTATAAGGTCACGGGAATGTTCGTTGTTACCGAAAACTTAAAAGTTATTTTTGCTCATTCAATGTTCTGTGTATGTACTACAACCGACTAGATCAATGGAGGGATGGGAAAAAGAAAATTACGATAAACAATTATATACTGGTCGGCCGGAAGCCAATGGTAGAAAACGATGGCTACCAAAAGTAAGAGCAACAACGCGGAATGTGAAAGCCATAACTCAGTCAACGACACTCTAAGCTGCTAAACGAATTGTGTGTTCATCAATAATTCGGGAGTGATCACTGTCACAGCTGCACCAGTATCAATCACTGCCGTTGCATTCACCTCACCACAAAACACAGGTTCTTTAATCAAGTTGGTTCCATCGAAGTTTAACAGGTGTTTTTCCTCCTGTACGTTAGGAGCTTGGGTTGTCAGATTTACTGCTGCATTCACCGTTGACGTCGTAGCTGGTGCTGCATCCCGTGTCGGAGCTTTATAATTTGGAGATTCTGGATTTTTGAAACAGTACCGGACGACGTGTGCGGGTTTCTTGCAATGGAAACAGTATGGTTTACCGTCAGTAGTACGTCCTTTTGGCTTGAAGGGCCCTTTTGTTTTCTCTTGCTCGTTTTTCTCCTTCGCCATTAATTTCTCGCAGGTGTCTTGGATTAACTCAGGCATTGACTTCATAAATTCTACTTGTTGGTCTGGATAGACAATGAAAAGGTTTGGTGACTGCTCATGAGGTTTCTGCGGTTCCATTGCCGCATCTTTCCTTCCTCTTGCTTCTGACATGAGCGACGCTTCCGTATAAGCTTTTGCCAGTGTTAAAAACTCTTCACATGTTCTAGGTTTCAACGCATAAATTTTTCTAAGAAGAGCTGGTCGAGGGCCTCGAAAAAGATGCTCCAATATGTGTGCTTCCGACATAGTCGGGTCGACCAGTCTTCAATGGTTGCGAATTTCATAATAGTACCTGACAGTTGGCTCATCCATTCCTTGTGTTCTACTCCTTAGTTTTGTCTCTTGAAAAATACCGTAGTTGTCAGGTTGAAACTCTTTTAAAAACATCGAATGAAAACCAGTAACTGCAGGTGTGGCAGCGTTTCCTCATGCATCAGGTTGTGCCGTCGTATCTCCCCAGACGTTCGGGATTCTTGCACACAGGAACCAGTTTCTTCCAGTATAGTCCCTGTACATATTGTAACGATCCGCCGACTAAATCAAATTCAAACGGTAAAATTTAACATGTTGCTTTTATTGCCCGTATCTCTTAGCCGTTGCCCTATTTTTACCACAAGTTTGTTTCCCCGAATGACCCACTTTTAACTTTTATTACTCTAACGGTAAAGCCAGCCGTCTTCCGTCTGACCTTATATTTTATGACACGCCTTGCCTCATTTGACTTTCAATTCGTTTCTTTGTTCCGCCGCCGTTCAAACTCCACTAGAAGGCAGTCGGCAGTCAGTGGGAGACCAGTCTGTCAGTCTTCTCCCGAATCTTTTCTCAGTATTTTACCTTTTTCCCTTTTTGCCACTGTTTTTGTAACGTGTTGATGCCAAATTTAAATAAACCCGAAACGATAAACTATTTTACCCCAATTGTTTCATCGGCAGCGAGGACGAACCTGCCGACCGAAGACTTGGCCGTTACAAACGCGTTACCAAAACCCCTACCGCAGCAGCTCTACGCCGAAGATGACACACATCGAAAATAAAAGCATTGTGGTTGGAAAAATTTAAGAAAATGTAAAAATATGTAAGTAAAACATTGAAAATTAAAATATCTCGACCTGTTTTTTCGGCTGCTATTGTCGCAAGCGAAGTTACCATGGACAAACCCTCTTCCCACCCGGAAACACCCGAAGAAAAGAAAAATCACCGATGTGAAAACAGCATATTTACGGATGAATCTGTCACATCAGCATCAGTGTCGGAAAATCAAACGACCGTAAGTTGGATTATTGACAGCCCTCGCCCTAAACAAATTAACCGAAAAGCGGCTGTTACCACGTAGACAAGTAAGGAAACAAAGGAACAAAAAATCGAAGTGACTTCCGACCACCTCGGGGACCGCAACGACCATCCCGGTCGAAACATCTGGACCAAGTGGAGCCCTTATACTCAATTCTATTCGAGAGAGTGAACGAGACCGACATTAAGCCAGGCGACGATCAACGCGCTTCAAACGCTGTACACCAAGCCGAAAATTTCAGAGACTCTGATCGCCCGCGGCCGACGGCCAAAATTAAAAAACGAAGCAGTCTACGCTGCACGAAAGGGTCGTTGCTTTTTGCGCAAAAACGGTGCGTGCTTTTCTGTCCAGCCGCCTAAGGCCCCATCACCTAGACCGCGTGAATACCTGATAAAACTGACATTGGAAATTCAAAATTACAATTCGAAACCGATCCAACTTATTTCACAACTATCATAGTCCCCCGTTCTCTTATATAATTTTTCCACCTAAAACTAGTTCCCCTTTGAACTTGACACCTCCAGATTTATATAGACCACGGCAAAAAATCAACTTCACTTCTATTCCCCCCTCTATCCCTCCACTTAACCAAATAGGACATTCTAATGCAAACTATTATTCATCTTTATTATTTTGGAACAGCTGAAGTTTTATTGAGGTTATAATCTCGCTTCTTCTCTTTTTGACATATCTGTTCGCGAAGCTGTGTTCTATGTTTAGGTACACCTCTTGCAGAGGCAATTGTATATGTACTGAGCTCCGGGCTCAAGGGCGTCACGCATTTCCTTCGACGGAACACGTCAGGTTGAGCTCCACGCTCTCAGACGTCCTCGTCACCACTAATTTTTTCCCATATTCATTATTTTGCTGTTTTGAATCTGATTCGTAAAGATCGTCTAGGCTAGACACTTTTGCTTCAGATTTGTTTTATCGAGCTCCACGATCGAAGAAGAAATTCCTTCGACGGAATGCGCCACACCGAGCTCTGCGCTCTTAGACGTCTGCGTCACCACCCTTTTTTCATATTCTTTGTATTGCTGTTTTAAATCTGATTGGAAAAGACCGTCTAGGCTTAGACACTTTATTTCAGATTTGTTTATCGAGCTCCCTGCTCGAAGGCGTACGTTTTTCTTTTAACGGAACACGCCACACTAAGCTCTGCGCTTCTAGACGTCCTCGTCACTACTCGTTTAATGTTGTATCTTTTCTCCTTCGCCGTATTTCGTTCCAAGTAAAAAGAAAAAAATTCCCCATTCCATCGGAGAAAGTGCCCAACGCGATGAAGCTCATCGAATATTTCTTTTATATTTTTCTTCTCTTTAACTGCAGGTTTTACTGTCTTGAGAAAAGAGATAGCGAGACGCAATCTATTTTGACGGGTAGCCATGTAACGATCCGCCGTCTAAATCAAATTTAAACGGTAAAATTTAACATGTTGCTTTTATTGTCCGTATCTCTTAGCCGTTGTCCTGTTTTTGACCCTAAGTTTGTTGCCCCGAATGACCCACTTTCAACTTTTATTATTCTATCGGTAAAGCCAGCCGTATTCCGCCTAACCTTATATTTTTGGACACGCCTGACCTCATTTGACTTTAAATGACGAATCGACTCTTTGTTTCGCCGTATAAAAGACGAAAAAACTTCACTAGAAGGCGGTCTGCATTCGGCAGTCAGTGGGAGACCAGTCTGTCAGTCCCAAATCTTTTCTCAGTCTTTGACCTTTTTCCCTTTTTGCCGCTGTTTTTGTAACGAGCTGTACCAAATTTAAATAAAACCGAAACAATAAACTTTTTTCCTCCAATTTTTTCAATATTGAATAGGTTTTTCAGCGTTACCCTATCCATTATGGGAAGAAATTCTCTCATGACGCTCCATCCATTGGCACGCATCTTTATCCGGACTACCTCGAAAGATAGGCGGGCTAAAATATTTTTCGACAGCAGCCATAGCTTGTCTTTGTGGCTGCACAATATGCCCTGATTGCCCTACAAATTGTTGTCCACCGACTGAACGCCTGGACTTGCAGCTCTCAAAACGACCTCGGTTTCTGGATCCAAGTTTGAATCTCTTGCAGTCTCGACTGATTCACCCTCACTGTCAGCTTCCTCGACCAAGTGGTCTCTTGAAATAGGACCTTTAAAATTTTGGGCTTCACCAACAACGGAAGTTCCAAAATCCAACGATGAGTTTTGGGGTAGGCATAGTTTCTACTGGAACGCTTGACAGATGTCGAAGCGGATGTAATCGTCAGCTGAGATCTCTTGGGCAACTAGGTAGCCGTGGTTTTTTTCTCTTCTGGATCGGCTAACAACGACTGCAGCACGACCTCGTTTACTCTCAGGCAACGAGCTGCGTCTTCAAAAATTGCCACACTGCAGAACAAATTCGTTACTTATGGGTAACGAGCTGCCTCTAAAAAATTAAAACTCTGCAGCACTAATTCGTCACTTACGGGTAATGAGCTGCGTCTCCACCAATTGATAATCGAGTTTTATTTGATCAAACACTAATGAATACAACAAGTGATGACTTTAATTTAAACAATCCCCTTTTACTTAAACAAAAAAGAGATAACTATTTACCAAAAGTTGGAGAAGCGTCTGAAGACCTCTAGGGAAACCAGGGAACTCATCTTTAACTAAATTTTACACTCATATTTTTACTGCTATGCTAATTACACCCCTTCCGGAGCGCATGTCTCCGTATCTACTTCTAGCGCTGATTATTTGCGATGATTCATTCCCACGGTCGCAGCGTAGTTCAATGAGCGAGTGAATCATCTCTGTGAAGAGATAAACATTTCCCCTTTTTCACCCGCGACAATATGTTCCTGCTTCTTGGAACAAGGAACTTAGGATGTCTTTATGTCAACCAAGGGTCATTGGAAAGATTATAAAAAGATGTTTAAGGTATTTGATAAATGTGTAATCATGTTAATAAAGTGACTTTTTGGTATTCTTAAATTAGCACGAAAAACATAAAGTTTGAGGAAGATACATTTGTTTCTCGTTACTAGTTTTGTAAAACAAATGGTAAATTGGTAAAATGAAACAAAATGTTACCTATTACTTTAAATAAATGATTTTCAAAAGTGGAGGTTGATTTCAAATCTTCAGCTTCCCAGGCAGACACCCATCCACAAAGCCTTGGGTGATAGATGATATTCACAGCGGGCACGTCTGTGTTGTAAATTGGTTTCACTTTTACAAAGCCAAACAGGTATAACAAAAATTGCATTTTTAAAATTTTTTATACAGAATTATGTTGCTTCTTTGCTTCATTGGACAGCAGATTAAGATCACGTGTCTACTGTGAAAGAGATAATGTGTCTCAACGAAAATGGTTCTCTCTGTTGGCGACGTCAGACCTTCCCAGTGTGTCATTCTGATGCAGAGCTTTTCAAATCAAGTTGAACATTTTTAAACATCTTGGGCCAAAGCTGAAGTTCTTGGTTTGTCGGTTTTTCTGCTTGTAAATCCAAAATTAAAACTAATTGAACTTCAATTTATTGTCTTGTTTGCAGAGGTATTAGAAAATTCGTCGCTTTTTGGTTAGAGTTTCTTCGCCATCCGATGCATCAGTTGGAATGATGTTCACTTCCTCGACATCATTGCTCACGTAATTTAATAATTTTGTGCTTCGAAAAAAGTTGTACTAATCTTCAATTTTTAAAAGAAATTTTTGATGCATTATTGTTATCTCTAGGTTATATCGAAGGGGCACTTTTAATCATTGAAGTGGAAACCCAACATTTAAAGGGGTTGTTTTGAAAACTGCCATCTGGAAGCACAAGAAACCCAATCCAGTTAATCAAACGTGTCTTGTAGTCACATTTAACAATGGCAAAGAGATCTGTGCATACATTAATGTTACAATTTTCAATTACATAATTTTACTGTTTTTAATTAAATTAACACCATGTTTCACATTCAAGAAAGATAATATTGTGTTGGTGCGCATCATCCATGTCCTAGACTTTCCTGGTTTCAAACTCAAGTGAAAAAATGAGGTAAATATGATCTTGCCTGTGTAATTAAGAAAAGGTAATTGAACGTTGCAATCAAATAGCACACAAGCATTAGAGTAAATTTGCAATGAGGCAGTTAAATGGTAAAAGACATACAATTCCATTACACAATTTCTTACTCTGCAAGCTTTTGCATCCATATCGATAACGGTTTCCTGCATAAAAATGAATCCGAGCAGGTTGTCCCTAGTTCACAACAACTCGGGCTCAATCTTCGGGTGATTTAAATTATTATTTTGGACCATTCAGAATCTTAGGATTGGCCATAATTTGATAGGAGATTAATTGATTCGTCGTCCTGTCACATCTCAAATTCTACTGTTAATAATTCTTGTTCTATGACCGAGTTCTTTTACAGCCAGTGGCTCCTCATGTCTTCTTCATACCAGTACACTCATGTCTTACTACATACCATACCAGCGATCAGATTTGAGGTTTTGAATTGTTTTAGGTTGTTAAAAAGCAAGTTTGACTTTCTACGATGCTTCCACCAACGTGCATGGTCGCCAAACTTCGTCGCTGTGTCGGACTGTTAATCCAGTAGAAAATCGTTGAATTATTGGCGATACATTTTTCAAAGTGGCAGATAGAACGGCTAACGATTTAAACGAATTTTTTTGCATGTATTATTGCCTAATATTCAATGTCATATATGAAATATTACAGTTGCTTTCTGCTTTGATACCGGATTTCAGTGAGTCCGCTTCGCATAGGGCTTCTTTGTGAAGAAACAAAAACGTCCTTTCCACTTTCCACACGGCCGCTCACCGCACCCCGAAGAAAAAAGATGCACCGGGTCAACCCGCTTTTGTGAAAAGGACGTTTTTGTTGCAAGAGCCGTAGCTAGGGAAAAAAAGCTAGAGGCGGCTGTGGGTCGGTGGGAGGATGCCAAACTTGAGTTCTACAGGGAGATAGTGTAAGGACTCCCGCTAGAGTAAGACTTTAATTAGAATTAAGTTAATTGCATTTAGTTTAAGTGTGTACAATCTTATATATCTCTTCTCACCCTTCACCTCCTTTTTACGCTATCTCTTTTATCATTTTATTGGCCATTTCCGCTGACCAAGGTGTCAATGCCCCCACCTTATCTCTCAACCTTGTTTCCCTTTTTTCGCACCAGTTCACATTTCTTCATGAACTGGTTGCTGATGTTTTCTTTTTTATTACCCAATGCCAACCTTAGCGTCCCCAAGCCAACTAGTGGTATAAAACCCAAAACACGATTTCTTGTCGCCAGTCTTCTCCTAGCTAGTGCGTGTATTAGTTCTCTTGTAGCTGTGTAACTGACTTGTTAGTGTCGAGGATGAGTAGAATAAACGATTCACACCCTGCCATCGTTACGTCCTTTTCTTCATCCAACGTTACGATACCCACCGTGAAGCCGTCTTCAAACCGTATCACCTAGCATCAGAATGGAGTCAACGCAAGCGTAAGTACAACAATTGTTTGTTCGTTGTTTTTAGCAGTTAAATCCGTCACCCCCGTGACGGATTAATTATTGCAATAGCCATCTTCCTGGCCGTTCCTATAGAAGGCTATGAGCCAGATACTAGTAGAACCTGAAACATTGTTTTGAGAAGAACTGTCATATTTCGGTTGCTGATTTTACTAAATACCAAGGAAGTAAGGTGCAGTGTATTGGATTTTGGGTTGAAAATCAAATCAAATCCAAATCAAATCAAATCATTTGCGGATTTGGATTTGGATTTTGAAAAATTTTAAATGTGGTATTTGGATTTGGATTTGATTTGGAATATTACCTAAAATTCAAATCAAATCCAAATCATTGAGAGTTAAGTCAATTTTTTCGCAGATGTCGCTAGTGAGAACGTGCTTTTCTGTTTTAAGCCTTTTTAATCTCATTTTCTGGGGTCATTTTTATGGGCCTGCTCAGTAGTCAGCCATCAGCTAACTAAAGAAAAGTAAAATTCTCCAACAGGCCTGTTCTAGTATTCCAATATTCCGCTTCTATAGTTACAAACGTGGTAACACTCGTAGCTTAGAAGCCCATTTCCCAATTCAAATATCAAAATCATCTCAGTTTCATAGCATCTCAATCTCACACAACATTTATAGATTTATTTGAATATTTGCATTCTTAGATCTATTTGATGTTTGTCTACTTGAGTACTTTGCTCAATGCTCATCATAGTCAATTAGTCATCAAGTTCAGAAAAAGTCATAGATTCCTTGGCACATCCAAGCATTCTTAAGTGAGGTTATCGTGCTCATTCTTCCAACACCCTAAGATTTATTGCTTGAGAATTTTTTTATATGTAAGTTTCTTTCTATGTTACTTGGATATAACTGTTGAACTCACGTCTCTTATCCTTCACAGTGGTTACTGACTTTGCTGTCGAGAAATCAAATTTACTATTTTGCTACTTGGCCTGCCAACATTCTACAGTTACATTACCTCTGTTAGTTACCTGCTACTGTTTGAATATAATTGAAGCAACAATACTCATTCCGTTTAACTCTTAGGTGTTAACAAATGGGTGGACCAGGTAGCGGCAACAAGGGTAGTGCTTCACGAGGTGGATCACGAGCTGGATCACGAGGTAGATCACGAGGTGGATCACGAAGTGGGTCAAGAGGTGGATCGAAAGTAGAGGACGTGATCATGCAACTGCTCCAACCATTCAAGAACAATTATTGTACAAAGAGGAGGAAGAAGACCGTTTTAGGGAATCACATCAACAAGAGCGAGCAAACGATCCTGATGAAAACGAAATTTCCTCCGAGGAAGAAGATGCTGTCCCTAATGAGCAAGTGAGATCCATGGTAGTAGAGCTACCCAAAGATGCTGTTAAAACACCAGCCTTTGAGAAAACAAAATGGCCTTTATGGAGAAATCAATGTTGGGATAACTGGCATATTGTATTGTCACGTCCCGTCCTGTTCGCCTTACTTTTGCTTACCAGATGAGCGCTAGATGGCCTTGTGTCGCTTGGCGTCCTTAGATTTAGTCCAGATCTCTCTCACACTTTTCGTCTGCTGACCACGCTGAGTGGATGTTAGTTTTCTCTTCTCTGGTGTGTGAGTTGATCTCTTGCTTGTGTGAATGTGTTAGTTCCACTAGGGCAACATTGGTTAAGTTAGTGTAGTGTCTGAGACAATTAGTGTAGTTAGCCAATGGTGAAGGCCACCGTCTTGTTCTTTGCCGTGTCGTTGGCCAGCATTACGGTGCTTTTTACAAGTGGTTTTCATCATCGAGTGTACTGAACTAGATTACCAGTGACAATGGTGGAGATGCAGGGTACAGTTACACTCGTTGATTGAGAACCATTTACATTGTGATTTTGTGTGGGTGAAACAAAACTTTGACAAATTTGTGTTGGAAGATTAAGGCGTCCCATAGTCAACGTTTATGTTACGTTGCATCGTTCGTACGTTCAACATCAACGCTTCGCTGCTGTTTTGTGGTCACGTATCGTTCCAAATTATTTGTGTGACACGATTATCTGTTTCTTTTTTAATTTTGTAGGTTCATCATTGTGGAGAATTAAGTTGATTGGAAATTTGGAATCGACGTATCAACGTTGAGTACGTTGGCGTGGCGTGGGTACTGAGTCATCCAACGGCGCAGAGCCATCCAACATTTTTTCCTAATTACGTCTTGCCGACGTTGGTCTTGTGTTGCGAGTGGAGAATTTTTGATTCATAACTTTTTTTTTTATATTCGTTTATTAATTTTCTTTTGCTTTTTATTTAGATTTGAGTCAAAGATTATTGGCTTTTGGGTCTTCTTTTTGGAAGTGGATAATCCCGTTTTTTATTTGTTTGTGAACCAGACCCAAGGGCTGGTAAGTTGTGTCGCCTAACCCTCATAGACTTTTTCTTACAGGTACTTGAGGCTTGATAGCCGATTTTATTGAGAGTGAGAGAACATTGGCTCATGTTTGTTTGTGAGTCTTTGACTCTTATCTTGTTGACGGCCACTTGTTGAATACCCCCCACAAAACCTATTGATTGCGAGTAGCTCCCTCCCTATTTTCGATTATTAGTTGGGATTGGAATTGGGTGGCGGCCGGGGCGAATATTTATCAAATTCCTTCGTTACAGTAAACGAATAAAATGGCTAATCAGGACCAAGCGTGTCACGGGGAATTTTTGTTACCAGATACCGGACCGGCCAACGACGTTCACCCTCCAAATCTCCAACAAAACGTTCCCCTAAACGTACGCGGCGTTCCCAACGTTCCTCTAATAAAAATCTGGAAAATGAGGATCGGGAAAGGACGGTTGTGTTGCTGAATCGATATTTGCGTTGTTTCGCCGCATCACCGCATGAGTTGGGTCATTCGAACGTAGTTAAACACGTAATTGATACTGGGAACCATTTGCCCGTCCATCAGGCCCCTTATGCTAGTGCGTGGCACGAGCGCGAGTTGATTAACGATCAGACTCAGACTATGATGCGGGATAATGTTATCGTCCCTTCCAATAGCGCGTGGGCTGCACCAGTCGTATTGGTCAGAAAGAAAGATGGGGAATGGCTTTTCTGCATCAACTATCGTCGGTTGAATGCGGTATCAACGAAAGACGTGTATCCCCTCCCAAGAATTGATGATGCCCCTAGCCGAATGGAAGGTTCGCGCTATTTCTCTATCCTAGACATGCAGGCGGGGTACTGGCAGGTCGAGGTCGACGAGCCGGATCGGGCTAAAACCGCTTTTATCACCAAGGATGGGCTGTTCGAGTTCAAAGTGATGCCGTTCGGGTTAACAAATGCGCCGGCAACGTTCCAACGAATGATGGATGTTGTCTTAGCTGGTCTCAAATGGAACTCATGCCTTGTCTATCTAGACGACATTGTCGTCTTCGCACTCGCCGTAACTCAACATCTAGAGCGTCTGGAATCGGTCCTCCAACGTATTGAACGGGCGGGGTTGAAATTGAAGTTGTCAAAGTGTTCATTCCTAGAGCAATCCCTTAAAGTCTTCGGTTTTATTGTTAGTGGCGAAGGGATCTCTCCAGATCCTGAAAAGATCTCCGCCGCGCGTGATTTCCCTGTTCCGCGTAATGTAAAAGAAGTACAAAGCTTCCTTGGTCTTTGTTCTTATTACCAGAGATTCATCCCTAATTTCGCTGTCGTGGCCCGACCTCTCTCCAATATGACCAAAAAAAACCAACGTTTCTCCTGGGGGAAAGAGCACCAGCGTAGCTTTGAGGCTATGAAAACCATCCTGATTTCCCCTCCAATCTTGGCCCACCCACGGTACGATTTGCCGATGGAAATCCATTGCGATGCCAGTAATTATGGAGTGGGGGCCGTCCTTGTACAAAAACACGGAGATGAAGAACACGTCATTGCGTATGCGAGCCGCCTTTTGAGCAACCCGGAAATTAATTATTCAGTATCCGAGAAAGAGTGTCTCGCCCTCGTCTGGTCCGTCCATAAATTTCGATCCTACATCTGGGGGCTAAAGATAAGAGTGGTGACGGATCATCATTCTCTTTGCTGGCTATTGAAGAAACGGGATTTGTCTGTGAGGCTTGCCCGTTGGAGCCTTCAGCTCCAAGACCTCGACATTGCAATAGTGCACCGTAGCGGGCGCCTTCACTCTGATGCAGACGGGTTGTAACGGGCTCCAACGGGTTGTCCCGAGGAAGAAGAGGAGATTCCCCTCCTGAATGTCACTGTGGTCCCGGGAGTGATGGATATCGGGTCGGACCAACGGGAATCTTTGTGGTGGGAAGGCATCTTAAGGGGGATGAAAGACACAGCGCCCACTCTCCGGATTAAAAAATTGATTCAATGCTATGAGCTGAGGGGGGATGTCCTTTATCGTCATCGAATTCGTGGTGGGGTTGTATCGTATCAACTCTTTCTCCCCGAAAGCCTCGTCGAACAAGTGTTTTTAGCCTGCCATAGCGACGTCACCGCTGGACACCTGGGAGTGACGCGCATGACGTATAAAATCCAACAGCGATATTACTGGCCGGGAATGCGACGTCAAATTACTCGTTTTGTACTCTCATGTGTCGATTGCCAAACGAAAAAACGAGCTCGGGAAGCGTCTGCTGGTCTTATGCGTCCGATACGCGTTAGTCAGCCGTTTGAGAAAGTGGGGATTGACTTGATAGGCCCTTTCCCTCTCAATAGCGCCGGGAATTGACACGCAATTGTAGCTGTTGATTATTTAACGAAATGGGTAATTTGTAAAGCTGTTCCTTCAGCGTCGTCCAAAGAAGTCGTCGACTTCTTTGTACGGAATGTAGTCCTCCAACATGGGGTGCCTGTGTTCCTAATCTCCGATCGCGGAAAGTGTTTGACGGCTAACTTCTCTGAGGAGCTTTTTAAAGCCTTGCAGACTAATCACTTGGTTACGGCTGCGTATCATCCTCAGTGTAATGGGTTGGTCGAGCGGTACAACCATACCTTTGCGGAAATGCTCTCCATGTAGGTAAATTCACTCCATAATGATTGGGATGGGTTCATTGATTTCGTCACCTTCGCCTACAATACGAGTCGCCAGGAGTCGACTGGGTTTAGCCCATTCCTCCTCTTATATGGGCGGGAGGCCGTACTACCGATTGATGTTGCGTTGGGAAATAATCCAGAAAAAGATTTAGATGTTGGTGACTCCAGTGACCGTGCCCGTACGCTGACGACGAACCTCTCCGCTATTCGTGAAAAGGTGAAGAAAAGGATGGCGATTGTTCAGTCAAGACAGAAGAAACGGTATGATCGCCGCCGCCGGCAAGTGAAGTTTACTGTAGGCGATCCGGTGCTTGTTTATCGCCCCATTCGAAAAAAAGGACGCGTGACGAAGTTTCTGCATCGTTACTTTGGCCCCTACCGTATAGTACGTCGGGTAAGCGACCTCAACTATATCGTGGAGCCACTATATGGGAAAAAGAAGAATCAAGATTGTGTTCATGTGTCTCATCTAAAGCCGTTTAGGCATAGTGCGCCAAGTGGAAAAGTGAGTGTTAAATCACCTGTAGTCAAGACACTCGTTTCAATTATCAAGAAAAAGCAGACATCGGAAAATAAAGTGAAAGAAAAGACGCCTAAAGTGGTGTGGTGGTGTGATCAGCAATCTCGAGCTGTGGATCAAGAGCAGCATACCGAAAAGGACGCTTCATCAACAACTGGATTAAGAGACGAAAGAGTGGGCGGTCATGTTCTCCGCTCTCGCCGAAGATTAAAGTCCCCGACTCGACTTGATTTGTAGTTAAATTGTGTGATTTGTTGTGTGCCAATTTAACGTGTATCATGTATGTTTGGCTTGTTGGACTGATTTAATTTTGTTGTGCCGTGGAGAGGTTGGACCGTCACGGCAGAGTGAGACTGTGTCGTAAAGAAGTGGGACCGCCACGACAGGGGTCTTCACTGTGAGGATCCTGTGTGCACGTGAGAGAGTTTGGAAGATGGTTCCTTCCAACAGTTTGCGGAAGCTTCCGGGGAAGATGTGTCTTCCTGTGTGTGTGTATGTTAAGTTAGATGTGCACTTAGTTTAAGCTAGTTTAAGTTCATAATAATTTCGGTGGTTGGGTAAAAAATTAACAAAAAAAAACCAAAAAAAATGGGAACTAAGATCATTTGCTTTTCAGTCGCATCCTCTATGTTCGATGATCGGGACGATCATTTTTCGTAAGGGGGGAAAATGTCACGTTCCGTCCTGTTCGCCTTACTTTTGCTTACCAGATGAGCGCTAGATGGCCTTGTGTCGCTTGGCGTCCTTAGATTTAGTCCAGATCTCTCTCGCACTTTTCGTCTGCTGACCACGCTGAGTGGATGTTAGTTTTCTCTTCTCTGGTGTGTGAGTTAATCTCTTGCTTGTGTGAATGTGTTAGTTCCACTAGGGCACCATTGGTTAAGTTAGTGTAGTGTCTGAGACAATTAGTGTAGTTAGCCAATGGTGAAGGCTACCGTCTTGTTCTGTGCCGTGTCGTTGGCCAGCATTACGGTGCTTTTTACAAGTGGTTTTCATCATCGAGTGTACTGAACTAGATTACCCGTGACAGTATACTCAAACGGAAAGGTCTTTGCGCAATGTAAACATTGCAAAGATGGAAAATATCATCACGGTCATTCAGATTCTTTTTCCAATTTCTTGCGACATTTAAGAAGATGCCATGAGGAAGAGTATAACAAAGTAAAAACAGGAGGAAAACAAATTCCATCCAATCAATCTTGTATGAAGAATTTCCTTGCAACAAAAGTGCCAAAAGATACTCAAAAGAAAATTGACATTATTTTAGCCGAAATGATTGTTATGGACAATTTGCCTTTAACAGTTTTACAGCGAGATGTATTTCTGAGGTTGATTTTATTTATCGCACCAACTTACAACATTCCGAGTTACGAAAAGATGAGAGATACCATCATACCTTCAATCTACGCAAGAACTGCTGAAGTAGTGAAAACTGTACTCAAATCTTGTAATGTTGTGACCATTATGCTGGACCTTTGGTCATCTAACAGCATGGTTGGGTTCATGGGGGTCTCATGCTCGTCTGTTACTGCTGACTACGTCCCGTTTACATGTTTTTTAAACATGAAGGAGATGCCCTCAAATCACACAGCCGGTGCGATTCAATCAAAGTCAGAATGCGTCGTTTCCGACTGGGAACTCAATGGAAAGGTTGTTGTCTTTATAAAGTGGTCATTGAATCTGTATAATAATTATTTAATTTTTCCAGGTTGTTCGCACTGTAACGGATAATGCGTCAAATATGACTAAAGCGTTCCGACTTCAGCTCTCAAACTTTATTTTAGAAGAGAAAGAAGACGAGTTCATCGAAATGGAACTTGAAGCTGGGTTGGTAGTCCCGAACTACGTTTTTATTCCAGAATACCTAGAATGCATGTCTTCTGCTGGCGGTTCTCAGAAAGATGAATTGAAAATTGAAAATCTAATGTCAACATTAAAAATTGACCTCGCAGGACTAATTCAAGAAAATTGCTGGAAAATCAACGAAACTGGTTTCGTCAGCGCAACTTCGTCACACGCAGGATGTTTACCTCATCAAACACAGCAAGTTATTAAAGATGGACTTAAGGCTCTCGAGGTAATACCATTTCGTCGTTTCAGTTTCATTGAACTTCGCTAGCCAATTCTCAACTTCTTTTTTAGAAATTTGTTTCCGAGTCACTGGATTTGTTGTGCAAGATAGTAGGTGGGGTTCAAAGAAGCGTCGTCGATACAAAAGTTCTGCTAGATTCCGTTGGATTCAAAATACCAATGATGAATCTCACTAGATGGAATTCGCAGTTTTCAATGGTGAAACACTTCCTTAACGGCATTGATATTGACATGGCACTCCAATCGAAATTAAATGCATCCAAAGCGCATGGGTCCCTTTCATCCTTACAACTGAAGTGTTTAAAGGAATTTGTTACCCTACAGGAACCTTTCAAAATTGCGACTGACTTTTTCCAGAAGGATACGGAAACAATAGGGCTGGTTATTCCATTTTACCTGGATTTGGTTAACCAATGTTCATTGGATCCAAGAGTCAATCAAGAAGCAAAATTCATTACTTCGTGCAAATGCATGGCGGAAGAATTAAGCAGGTCCCTCTCTAAAAGAATGAGTTGGGTTTTAAACGACCCTTTTTTTGTATTGGGTATGTTATAACATTGAAGTAAATTATCGTACGTATTTTAATCCCATTTATTTCTAAACCTGACGTTTGCAGGATCCGTGCTGGAACCAAGAATTAAAGGGACATGGATAACAGCAGCTGGGGAAGAAGAAGAAGAGTTCATTGCGACTGTGAAGGAACTACTTAAGTTGCGTTATCGGGCAATTGGTAATAAGCTAATAACACCTGTGTTACATTAGATCATATATGTGAGCCTATTTTTACGGTGACATAATTTTAAAAAATTTTCGGTGGAAACGAAGAAGGTGAACGCATTGAAGAAAACTCTGGCAGTGGTGGTGAAGATGATAGAAGACGTAAAGCAAATGACAATTCATCAGCCACTCCTATTCACAAGCGATCAAGACAATCTATCCGACCTTTAATTGCAAGCGTGCTCGTTCGCCCTCGTACTTTGTCAAGAGGTGTATCGAAAATACTCGATGAATTCGATAATTATTTTAGAGAGCCCCCGATTGTAAATGAAAAGGGTCAGTTTGATCTTGATTTTAGTCCGTGTGAGTACTGGAAACTTAATCAACATAGATTCCCAGCCTTAGCACCAATTGCAAAAGATATAATGGGAATTCTGTGTTCTTCTGCTAATATTGTCACACGAGTTGTATTGGAACAAGAACAAACGAATACAACAAGTGATGACTTAAATTCTAGACAATTATTCACTTTTAACTAATAACAATAAGGGATGACCATACCAAACTCGGAGAGCGTCTGAAGACTCCAGGGAACTACCCTTTAACTGAATTTTACGCTGGTATTTATACCGAAATACAATATACGCCCTTTTCCGGAGCGCATGTCTCCGTATCTTCTTTAGTACAGATAAACTTAAGATGAATCATTTCCACGCTCGCAACATAGTCCAACGAGCGGGTGAATCATCTGTGTTAGGAGATAATGTTTACCCCTTTTCACCCGCGACAGGTCCCCCTTCTTCAAGACAGGCGACCCGACTGTACTAATCTACCCGTGATAACGGCTGGAAGTTCACTCTTGTTAACGCTAACTATAACCCCGATAAGAATTGAAAGGAAAAAAAAATTGGAACTGATAGGTAATAATTTGATCCGTGAAGGTTATTGAAACTGAATAAAACTCGGGTGCATCCTTCTGCCGGCATAGTAGTTTTTTGGTCTTTGCTGAATACAGGTCCTCCAAGATGTTCACCTTTTCTGAAATTCTAGAGAACCGGAGGTATTTCGACGTTGCCGTTGTGCGGTTCGCCGAAATTGTTTTTTGCGACTAAGTTTGTTATTTGCGTTGGATATTTTTTTTTTTTTTTTTTTTTTATTGTCTTTTTCTCCCCATCTAGCACGTATCCTGGCTACGCCCGTTATCGTGATCTCTATTCCCACAACTACGGGCGGCCTCTGTGGTGGATGGAGTCGGGTGAGGATGTTTACCATCCTCATTCGCGACGTTCGGATTTTTCCCCCGAGATCCTGTACTCTAGCGTGGAATTCCGACTGGAGGCTCGCTTGGAGGCGCTGGAGGCGCTGAATTCCTTGCGGTAGGAAGACGCCGCTAACTAATTCTGTGTATCCTGGTATTTTACATGAACTCTTTAATACATTTTGTTTTTTGAAAGAACTTTTTCTACTTTGGTTTTTTCTACTAGGCAATAAGCTAATTATACTCTAGACAATTAATAGGTTGAAAGGACGAGTTTTTTATAGGTTTTGCATCTCTAGTTCTTCCCTCCCGCGGTCTCCGGGTGGTAGACTGACCACATCGAGCTGTTCGTGAGCGGCTAAGCGTTCACTCAGTAAGTGAGATTTATAACTCAAAAATACTATTCCTATACTTAGTACTAACATTACTATTATCATTTCATAGGGATATCGGGCAAAAGATGCATCAGTGTGTTTGTCCACTTCGGCCACGAGGTTATGGATCTGTTCTCCCGTCATTTCCGCTGCCAACCTGGCGCGGTTGTTACGTTGGAGTAATTCGCTTATTATGTCGATGGAGCTTGTATTCCCCCGCAGAATCTCGATGACGATGTGCCGCCTACTGCTGTTGCTGGTCGGATCCTGGGAGAAGACATTGACCGATGGTAGAACCGCAGCTTGTAAATTTGGCGCTTCGATATTTCCCTCCATGCTGGCTGGAAATACCCAGTCCTCCGTTCTCGCTGTACATCCCAAAGGTACCTCAAAGATTCCAACTGCTGGTAATTTAACTGTTCGTAGGGGCAGTTGTCCGACATTGACTGGGCATGAGAAGACGATGTCGTGTGATTTCATCGCCGAGAATGCCCATTGGTTCGCTCCAATGTACACCGCTTCGGGTCCTCGCCAGTCTGCAAATTTCTTCCGGCACTGCGTCTTGATTCGTGGGACGTCGTTTATGAAGACCGCTATGGCGCAAGACTTGCGGGCGTTCCTTTTGCTGATGCCCGTATGGAATTTACACAACGGCCGGCCGATCTTGCTGCACTCCCGGACATCATCTTTGGACAGCTCCAGAAATGTCTCGAGGTCGGCGGCCACTGCAAGAAAGCCGGGTAAGTTGCTGAAGCTCACGCTATGCGTTCCATTATCTGCAGCTCCTGGCAGGCTTATAATTTGAAATAGTTTGTATTGTTGAGCGTGATCGAAGATAGGAACTTGGATAAATATTCTGAATTGATGTTCCAGTGCTGCTACCGTGACTGTGGCTTCTCGATAAGCGACCCAAAACTCATCGCTGGAAATGGACCATCCTCTAGGTAACTGTCTGTTAACATTTTTTATAACTGCATTGAATCTTGCTGGAGCGATGATTTGTGGTGCTAAATGTCCATTTGCTAATAGGCTGAATCCAATATTGAGGCTGTCAGCGAGTTGGTGTAACCATTGTAGGATCTGGTACATTGCCTCAAAGGTGTCATCTAGCTGGAAGAAGTACTCAAAATGGTCTAAGTCAAGTTCTTCCAATTTTGAATTCCATTCTAATATTTGCGCCGTAACCGTTTGCAGGTTTGCGAACTGTCCTCGGAGCTCCTTGATCAACTGAGCATTGGCTCTGGATTCCCACAGTGATTCGTTCAGCACGGTAGCTTGTTTTTCCATAATGTGTATCATTTCCTTTGGGTTTAGCTTAACCCGTTGCACTTGACCATTTAATTCTTCTAGGTCTTGCTGCGTTGAAACACCAAAAAGCCACTTTAGAGCTGACCCGCCTCCGTCGAGGAGACTACGTCGGTTTCTCGGGTTGGTGTTTAGGGCTTCTTTCACGGTCGTTAATTGTTCAGTCACGCTTTCCAGGTCCTTTGTGAAGCTTCTTAACTTGCTGAACATCCTTTTTGCTGCTATTTTCTGAGGTCGAGATCCAGTAAGCCTCCATTTTTCTGCCACTGCTTGCTGTTGGAGAATTTTCTGCTGCAAACAAGCCATTGCTGCTCCGGCCGGTCCTAAATCGAGGTCCGTAACAATTGTCCATGCTGATTCACTGAAAGCGACATCTACATGTTCCTTGAAGATTGTATTTTCCCGCAGGATAAGGGCCATGGCCATTGGCGGGCTAGTAATTGTTACCAGGAGCATCATGAATGGGACCAAGCAAGTTAGGTACCTAGCCGGTGGTCTTCTATTACGGATGGGTCTTGTTGCCGGCGTTTCTCCGGCCGGGACAGGAGGTACTACCGTAACGCCGTCTGCTGTGGGATGTGCGGGAAGTGTTCCCTCATCGTCTGCTACTGTTTGGGGATTGGCCACAACAGGTACATCTTCTGATTCGGCTTCTTTATCTTTTTGTTCTTTTCCAGCGTTTTCCTCTGAATTGCTGGGAGGCATCTCTTGTGGTCGTTGCCACTCTATGGGAATTTCGAAAAATGGCTTCATACGGATGACGTGCACAATATCCGTTTTTCCTCGTCCCGTTGCTGATATTACTTCATAACTCACCGGTGTGGTTTTCCTTAACACTTTAAAAGGTCCTAACCATCGATGGAGAAGTTTTTCGGATTTTCCCACTTTTCTGAATGGCTTGTAGACTAGCACTAAATCTCCTGCTCGGAAGGATAACTTCCGGTGAAGTGAGTCATACCTTTCTTTCTGTTTATTTTTTACTTCTTCCATTCTAATTTTCACTATTTCTATTGCTGTTGATAATTCAACCAATAGGCGATCAGCGTAGTCTAAAGTGGTGTCATCTTCGGTCGGTAATGGATTTGCATCAGCACCCAGCTCCAAGTCGATTGGTAATTTCGGCTCGCGTCCATATAGGAGAAAGAATGGGGAGTATCCGGTGGATTCCTGCCTAGCTGTGTTGTACGCGAAGCACACGTACTGCAGGGTCTCGTCCCAATCACGCTGGTCTGTACTAACATACATAGAAATCATCGCTGCTAACGTATGATTCATTCTTTCCACAGCCCCGTTCTTTTGAGGATGATAACTGGATGTCGTCTTGTGGTTGGTGTGTAACTTCTTGACCAACGCTTGGGTTAATTCAGCCACGAAGCATTTTCCTCGGTCGGTGATGATTTGTTCTGGAGCTCCATGGCGTAGGAAAATTTGGTTAACGAAGAATTCAGCGACGTCATCTGCTTTGCCGGTTGGCATAGCCTTTAATTCGACCCACTTAGTAAGGTAATCCACTGCAACAATTATCATTTTGTTACCCTTATGAGACAAAGGGAATGGACCTAGCAGATCCATACCCAATTTCTCAAAAGGTCTTTCTACTTTTATGCATTGCAGGAATCCTGGAGGTCGGTCTGGAACTCCTTTTCTTCCTTGACAGCTCACGCAACTCTGAACGTAGTGGGTTATGCAAGATTCATTTTGGGCCAAAAGAATCTATTGCCAATTTTCTGGAGAGTTCGTTTGATGCCTAAATGGCCGGAAACAATGTCATCATGAAAAGCTTGCAAAATTTTTTCGCGAAAATCCGCGGGTACACACAATCTTCTTTAATTTTTTCCACCCTTAAACGTTTCTTTGTAAAGTTTTCTGTTGCACAGCACAAAGTTTTTCACTCTTTTCTTGCCTTCCTGGAGATTCAAGATTTTTTCGTTCCACTCACGATGAGCTCTCTGTTTGCTGACGACTGAATCATCGTCTTCGAGAGAAAGGATGTCCGATGCCTCTGATCCGACAGCTGCAACGATAAAGCAACGGTCATCTTCCATTTCTTCCACCTGCTGAAGTGGGTTTCGTGATAGGCAGTCGGCGTTGTCGTGAACCTTTCCACTACGATATACGATAGTTATATCGTACTCCTGCAGTGAAAGACTCCAACGTGCCAGACGTCCAGCGAGGTCCCGTTTGCTCATTGGCCAACACAATGCTTGATGATCAGTGATCACTTTCACTTGGCAGCCCCACACAAAACATCTGAACTTGGTAAGACACCACACTAATGCAAGACACTCTTTTTCCGTGATTGAATAATTCGTTTCTGATTTAGATAGCAATCGGCTTGCGTATGCCACTGGTCTTTCGACTCCATCGATGCGTTGGGCTAACACACCTCCTATTCCAAAAACACAGGCATCTGGTAGAATTTCCATTGGCAACTCGTAGTTTGGAGGAGCGAATACTGGAGCCGATGTAAGTGCTATTTTTAGAGCGTTGAAACTTTTAACTTGATCTACTCCCCAAATGAATGGAATGTCTTTCTTTGTTAGCGATGTGAGCGGGCGTGCAATGGCTGCAAAATTTTGGATTTGACGTCGATAATAGGAGCACAATCCTAGAAAACTTTGCACTCGTTTGATTTTGTTTGCTATCGAGTGACCGTCCGCCGGGCATGGGAACTTTTCCACTGCTTTTAATTTTTCAGGGTCCGGGCCAACACCTTTCTGGGTAACGACGTGTCCTAATACTTTTAGGTTATTCTCGGCAAATGAACATTTTGACCATTTCAGTTTCAGATTGGCTTTCGCAAGGCAATCCATCACTGATTGAAGTCGTTCCAAATGTTGTTCAAACGTTGCTGAGTAGACGATGACGTCATCTAGGTACACCAAACACGTCGTCCATCGAAGTCCAGCCAAAATAATATCCATTGCCCGCTGAAAGATGCCCGGGGCATTGGTCAATCCAAATGGAAGAGCGCGGAACTGATACAATCCATCCGTCGTTATGAACGCTGTCTTCGGTCTATCCCTGCTGGTAACCGGAACCTGATGATATCCGGCTTGAAGATCCATGCTGGAGAAAATTTTAGCGCCCTCCAGGCGGCTCAATGTATCAGCTATCCGAGGCAGTGGATAGGAATCTTTTACGGTAACCGCATTAAGTTTGCGGTAATCCACACAAAAACGCCAAGTTCCATCTTTCTTCTTTACTAGGACTACAGGCGAAGACCAAGGGCTGTCCGAGTGTTCAATTATTCCCTGACGTAGCATTCCCTCCACCTGTGTTTGGATCACTGCTCGTTCTTTCCAGGCACTCTTATAAGGGAGATGGTGAATTGGAGGGTTAACTCCAGTGTTAATGTCATGCTCCACCAACGTACAGTGTCCCAAATCATCTTCATCAAAGGCAAAACAACTGATGGAATTTCTAAGGATTTTCAACACCTCACTTTTCTGATTTTCATCCAGGTTTTTTCCGATTTTGCTTTTCAAATTATCCAATAATTTTTCTTCTTTTTGACTCACTTTCTCCACCGTAACTTCTCCTGAAGCTTCATTAGATTCTTCGGCGTTTTCCCCCTCTTGGAATTCTTCTAATGTACCCAGCGTTACACCTTTTTCCAGCCATACTGATTTGGGGGACAGGTTTGCTACGGGAATATTTTCCAGGTCGTTCTGCACGATGGCGTGTCCCGTAGACAGACTTGTTGTGGCCATAAGCGAATTCGAAGGTTTCAAGACACAAGCACCTTCCATTTTGCTCGACACTTTTGCTGAAACTGGTTTAATTGAATACGCAGGAATTTCCTGACGTTCATTAGACACTAACACGGTGGCTTCAGATTCTTCCTCGGCTGGAAGAGAGATAGCCGCAAGCGGAAAATCACCTATGGTGAGAAGAGGTTTTTCTGCCTGGTAATTAATCCGTATCGATCCAAATTGAGCGAGGAAATCATTTCCCATTAACAGTTCCATTCCTGACATTGCCATAACTATTGCTTTTCCTTTCACAGATCTGTTTTTGTGCGTCACGAGAATTTCGGCTGCTCCTAGGGGCATTACTCATGATCCATTTGTGAGGATAATTCCAGAACCATCCCATGGCTGATGAATGAATTGTGTTTTCTTCAATAAATCGGGAGAGATCACTGTCACAGCGGCACCAGTGTCAATTACTGCCGTTGCCTTCACCTCACCACAAAACACAGGTTCTTTAATCAAGTTTGTTCCATCGAAATTTAATAGGTGATTTTCTTCCTGCTCGTTAGGAGCTTGAGTCGCCAGGTAAACTGCTGTGTTCGCCGTTGGCGTCGCTGCCGATGCTCCATCCAGTTTCGGAGCTTTGTAATTTGGAGATTCCGGATTTTTAAAACAGTGCCGGGCGATAGGTCCGGACTTCTTGCAATGGAAGCAGTTTGGTTTACCATCAATGGTACGTCCCTTAGGGTTAAAGGATACTTTTGCTTTTCCTTGCTCGTTTTTCTCCTTTGCCATTAATTTCTCACAGGTTTCTTAAGATTAATTCGCGTATTGATTTCATAAATTCTGCCTGCTGGTCTGGATAGACGACGGAAAGGTTCGGTGACTGCTCAGGGAGTTTCTGTGATTCCATTGCTGCGTCTTTCCATCCTTTTGCTTCGGACATGAGCGATGCTTCTGTATATGATTTTGCCAGTGTCAAAAATTCTTCACATGTTTTCGGTTTTATCGGATAGATTTTTCTAAGAAGAGCCGGTCGAAGTCCTCGAAAAAGATGTTCCAATCGGTGTGCTTCCGTCATATTTGGATCGACCATTCTGCAAAGGTTGAGGATTTCGTAATAGTACCTAACAGTTGGTTCATCCATTCCTTGTGTTCTGCTCCTTAGCCTTGTCTCTTGAAAAAGACCGTAGTTATCAGGTTGAAACTCTTTTAAAAACATCGAACGAAGACCGGTAACTGCAGGCGTGGCAGGGTTTCCTCCTGCCGCAGGTTGAGCCGCAACGTCGTTCCAGTCGTTCGGGACTCTTGCGCACAGGAACCAGTTTCTTGCAGTGTCATCCAAGTACATGCTGAAATTATTACGTTTTTCAGCATCACCCCATCCATTGTGGGAAGAAATCGTCTCATAACGCTCCATCCATTGGCGCGCATCTTCATCCGGACCACCTCGAAATATAGGCGGGCTGATGAATTTTCTGACAGCTGTCATAGCTTGTCTTTGCTGCTGCATAATATGCCCTGTTGGCACTATAACTTGTTGTCCTCCGACTGGAACAACTGGACTTGCAGCTCTCAACACGACCTCGGTTTCTGGATCCGAGTTTAAATCTTCAGCCTCGGTTGATTCGCCCTGGCTGTCAGCTTCTTCAATTAGGGGCTCTCTTGAAATGGTACCTTCAAGAGTTTGGGCTTCACCAACAACGGAAGTTCCACTCTCCAATGATGAGTCTTGGGTGAGTTAAGCCTCTTCGGGAGCGCTTGACAGTTCTTGAAGTGGGTGTAATCGTCGGCTGGGGTCTCTTGGGCAACTGGGTAGTCGTGGGTTTTTCTTCGTCGGCATCAGCTAACCACAACTGCAGCACGACTTCGTCACTTACTGGTAACGAGCTGCGTTCTTAACAATTGCCACTTAAAGCACGATTTCGTTACCCACGGCTAACGGACTGTATCTCCGCCAATTGTCACACGAGTTGTATTGGAACAAGAACAAACGAATACAACAAGTGATGACTTAAATTCTAGACAATTATTCACTTTTAACTAATAACAATAAGGGATGACCATACCAAACTTGGAGAGCGTCTGAAGACTCCAGGGAACTACCCTTTAACTGAATTTTACGCTGGTATTTATACCGAAATACAATATACGCCCTTTTCCGGAGCGCATGTCTCCGTATCTTCTTTAGTACAGATAAACTTAAGATGAATCATTCCCACGCTCGCAACATAGTCCAACGAGCGGGTGAATCATCTGTGTTAGGAGATAATGTTTACCCCTTTTCACCCGCGACAATATTGAACGTGCGTTTAGTACGGCTGTGGACATTTTGTCGCCAAGAAGAAACAAGACTAAACCAAAATTATTTGACATGCTTGTATTCATTAAACGTAATGCTGAACTTTTGGAAATTGTCTCCGACAAGAGCAGACAATTTAATGATTTGGATTTTAGCAATATTTTCAAAGATTTGATTTGAAAACCGAGTTTTTACACATGATTTGATTTGGAATTGATTTGACATGTTTTTTTTACGTGGATTGGATTTTAATTTTAAAAAAGTACCAAATCCAATACACTGGTAAGGGGTTTAATCGTGTTGGATGTTTGATTTTTCGATTCAAGTCTATTTAGGTATCAGAACTGAAATTAAACTTTTAGAACTTTTAAAACACCACATAACTTTTTTAAACAATAGTTTACTTTTACAACTATCAAAATATTGTTAACCATTTAGAGGAGAACAAAGCTAATTTTTTTAGATTTCCGGAATTTCAATTTTCGGTTTTACTTCCGGTTTTAAAATGCAAAATAACTCCTTATTTATAGGTCTGTCAGAAAAGAATCACATTTTCGTGATCCTCGTCAAATTTGGGGTCGACTCCATGTATCAGCTCAAAATACCCAAAACCGTCAAAAATCAATATTTTTATTTCTAGCAACACAAAAAAAAAAATGTTTTCATCAATTTTTCACCATCGTGCCAGCACATTCCGTTATTGAGCTCGTCAAGGTCAACCCATATTTACACCGGGGCTGAGCCCTACCACCGAGTAGCGATCGGCCCCGATTAACCATAATCGGGTTAACCGCCCCGCCCCGGGAAAATGCAATCGGGGCTGAATCGGGGTGCCATTTCGTCAGCCGGGGCGGGGCAAAATTCGAGATTAACCCTCTTGCCCTGACGCCATTTGCGAAAATGGTGCCTTAATTCAAACTACGAATTTGGGCCGGGTTTTTATCGGGGCAACCGGGGCGAACTCCCCGATTTTCATCATAATAATCGATTTTGATTTGATCGATTGATTGCAATCGGGGTTGCATTCCCGATTAGACACCCCGATACAACCCTGATTAAGATCGGGGTTTTTTTATTTCAAACCCGAGCCCCGGACACCCCGCCCGAGCCCCGAATTTCGAAACCCGATTGGCGAAATGCTCCCCGATTAGGGTCGGGGGCCGATCCCTACCACCGAGTTCGTATAGAGCAAGTGACTGACGCGTACCCCCATTGTTTTACGAACGCACCTTGGTGTTTTAAGATTAGCTTTTGCGTCTGGAAGCCATGTTTGTTTCGCGATAAACATGGCCACCAGCCGCAATTTCTCTCTTAAAATAGTAAGGTGCGTTCGTAAAACAGTAGGGGGTACGCGTCAGTCACTTGCTCTATACAATGAGAAATTTTTACTTTAATATAATTGACAACCCTGGACGTTTACAAGCTCTATTAATGTTGATCTTTTATTTTGTTTTGAGTGAAATGAAAGGGCGCTTTCTTTCACTCAAAACAAAACAAATTCAACTTTAACAAGGGGAAATTTTTCGCCCCAAACGCAATCAGGGTTCAATCTGGGTACAGAATCGGGGAAACAACCCTGGTTGCATAAATGATATAGTTTTTCGGTCCCAATCACAGTTCCGATTATACCTCATTCTACCCGACTACCCAAATTTTTAGCCTAAAACCATAACAGCCGCCATCTTTTAAAACGGTGTCGTGGCAATTGGGATAATTTTCCCCCCGCACTGCCCTGTTTGACGAAATGACACACCGATTGAGCCCCGAATGCCATTTTTAGGGCGGTTACCCTGATTAGAGCTATTCGGGGGCCGATCGCTAGAAAGTACACAGGGAAAAGAAAACACGGAATAAAGATGGCCGATTTCGGCGTTGCCTCATGGAAAATTCCATACTTTTTGCATTGCAAAAAAGGTCTACTGCTCAGGACTGGCGGGAAGAGAACCGACATTACAACTATTCGGAACGACTACACGACGAAAACTGCTCCGAGCAACTGACTGGAAAAGACTGACAATGTTGAAAAGGACCAAAATTTATACGAAGAAGCGATATCATTTAGGATTATGTGTCGCAATGGGAATTTATATTTTGGTTGAAAATGCAATACCTATGAGAAAAAGAAACAAGTTTGAAGGCCAAGTAATTTGGGAGGTTGAAGGCCAGATCCATCGGCAAAAGAACTTTAAGCTGAAAAGAAGAAAAAGGGTGATAGGTGTGGAAGACAAGAGATGTGTGCAAGAAATGCGGCTTGCCATTTCTTACACGAGAAAAGGAGAAAAACCATGATCAAGCACGCAATTTCAAAACCGAGCTTAATTGTATTTAGATCTATTTTCCATTATGCATTCATCATAAACAACAGAATGGCAGTTTTTAACGAACAAATTTTTCTAGGAAGACACCAATAACGAGTGTACGTTATAATTTTTAATTTTCAACTTTTCCGTTTCAAACTCTGATTCATCTAACCCTTGCTCTTGAGAAGCTTTCGGACATAACTGGTGACGGATGGTATTCCCATTAGTTTCCATAGTTAAATCCGCTGTGTTTGTACCCTTACTGCGCCTTTGTTCAGCAGCCTGTAGGGGAAAACGAAATTGCCAAGGCATTTTTGCTTCAGTTCAGAATTTAAGAGCTTGAATAGTTTTACCTGTTTAGCCAATTCAGTTAAGTGAGTAGCAATGATAGGACCAGTTTGATCTACTAAGCTATAAAACATGCTTTTGGGATTTTCCAAAAGAATAGCAGGCCCATCAAATTCCTTAAGTTATCAATTTAGCAATTAAATATTTAGAGAGTGAGGTAGTAGCGATTTTAAATTTGTCTTTACCTTTAGATAACCAGCATCAAGTAACATGATTCTGTCAGAATCCATGATTGTATTCAAACGATGGGCAATCGTCAAGACAGTACAATCTCGGAACCTCTCTCGGATTGTTAGCTGTATAAGGGAATCCGTTCTACGCAAACATAAAAAGATCAACATAGATGAGTTAAAACTTCCGCTTGTAATTTTTCAAAGATTTACTTTTGATCGACGTTAGCTGTGGCTTCGTCCAAAACAAGGATACGATTTTGTCTAAGAATAGCTCGTGCCAAACAGATGAGCTGTCTTTGACCAACGGAAAAGTTAGCTCCTCCTTCAGTCATATTTGCTTCTAGTCCGGCGGATAGATCCTTAACCATCTCCTTCAGTTTAGCCCCTTCCAGAGCGTTCCAGAGGGCATCGTCACTGTGAAGACCGAAGGGATCCAAATTTTTCCTAAGTGAACCCGAAAACAAAACGGGATCTTGTGGAATGATGGCTATCTTCGAACGTAAGTCATGAAGACCGATCGATTTGCTGTCGATGCCATCAATTATAATGTGGCCGTCCGGCTCTGCCAATCGAAACAAAGCTGCAATAAGGGATGATTTACCAGCTCCCGTTCGACCGACAATGCCAATCTAAGAAATTTGGTAATAAGAACTGCGTTCGGTTGTTTAAGTTTCAATATAAAACCTTCTCATTTGCTCGAATTAAACAAGTGATGCTTTTCAAAACAGGTTGGTCAGCTTCAATATAACGAAGAGACATCCCATCAAATTGGATAGCCCCACTCAGTGGCCACGTGTCTGGAGGTTTCTTTCCTGAAGAGACAAAAATGAGAGGGAAAAAAAATGCATATTTATGAGTAAGAGCAGAATGAAGTTTGAATCCACCTGAGGCCGAATCTAGGGGAGCCTCTGAGGGCAATTTGCTATAGTCAATAACACGTTCAACGGACGTCATTTGGTTTTCCACTTCTGCTGATTGTCTGTAATTCATTTACAATAGACATCATCATGTAACATTTTATTTTTATTTTATTTTTTTTTTTAATTTTTTTGAACGAGAAAAATTTGATTTTACTTTACACCCCACTGGAACATACCCGTCAAGGCCATTGCTGAGGATATCGCAAGCCCGGCTTCACTTCCGGTCATAGCTGGAAGGATAAATAACAAGAATAAATTAATCAAACTTCTAAGTTGTTCTGTCGATAACTGAAAATAAGCCGCAAGTTAAGTTAATTGTTTTTCATACAATCACGTAGTGCCAAGCAGGCGTAGGTAACACAGCCAACATAGATGACGCAAATCCAATCCAGCCAAATGCCAAACCATCGAGTGGTCGACAAAAACATGTACGAAGCAGAGGTGTGAACATCTTGGCATTCATCGAAGATTGTTTGGAAGATCACTTCACATCGATGGGCTCTCAAGGTGGTTAGGCCAACCAATGATGAGGACAAGTGGGTAAAAACGGGACTCCGAGCTGTAATTAATCATAGGGTTTATCATAAATCAAGAGCAAAAAGCATATCACAGGATAGTAACTCATTGGTAGCTTCGAGACGCTTCACATCGCGAGCTGTTTTCAAGTAGAACTGCCGAAGATTGACAAAAACGATGGAAAGAAATAGAATTGGTAATAATAACCAAGGGTTGACTAGGCCAACCAGGAACAGAATACCAACAGCAGTCAGAGCAATCTGAAAGAGAAATTTGCAAAAATCTAGATTATTGATTTACATTCATTTCGCATTAAAAAGGTTTTACAGTAATAACGTCAAAGAAGGCGGAAGGTAACATCTCGTCCACGGATCCGATATCTTTGGAAAAACGATTCAAAACACGTCCTAAAAAATAAATAAAATAATAATTATTGTAGCATGAAATTGTATGAAAAAAAAGGATGGATGTTGACTCATACCGACTGGATTTTGATCGAAGAAAAGAAGAGGTGTGCGGATAACCGACTGGAACATGCGATTGTGCAAGTTGATCGACGAGATCATGCACATCATGAAGTAATGGATAGTGCGAATAAACGAGAAGATGAAAACACAAATAATGAGGATGGTAAAAACGTATACGCCCGTGTACGTGTCGGGATTTTTCCACCATGCACCAGAAAACACAGCAGTTTCTTCCGTGCCGGATGTGACGTTAAAGAAACCGTTTTCAGTAACAGGTATGTATGTCGAATTTTCCGTTACATTGCTGTGCGTAGCACGAAGTTCTTCAGCATTCGTCCACAAGGTCAGCCTAGCAATCATAAAAATCACTACACATAATCCAATAGTGAAATACGATTTACTAGACTAACCAATAATCGGATCCACTGAAAAGGACTTGAGTGATGATGCAAGTGACGGTCATTGTGAAGAGTGACAAGCAGCTGCCACCCGACCGAAAGTATTCCCAATAGACTTTAGGAGACACACTACCAGAGGAGCGAGATTCTTCCGCGAACGTTGGTTTCTCCTCTTTTTTCTAGATCGAATCGAAAATTGAATTGCTTGTTACAACGAAGTTAATCAAGTGAAAGCCAAACCTCTTTCACTGAAGACCTTGATGTGACAGATCCCACACGTTGCCGTATTGAGCTCGAAATAGACCCACACCTTGAAATCGAACCGTCAATGTCACATTCAGAGAAAGACCGCGTCAAGTTATCTGCCTCTAGTTGTGGCTCTTCGTCTTCTATTGTTTTCGCAATATCCAACCCACTATTACTAATTTCCTTGTAGGATCCCATCGCTTCAACAAGACCCTACATCACAAGAAAAACAAAATAAAAAAAAAGTGAAAATAAATTCGCTTTAGAAATGAGCTTGCCGCTTTGAGAATGAGAATCTGGTCTACATCTTTCAAGTACTGAAGTTGGTGAGTGACTAACACTCGTATTTTGTCACGCAGGTAACCATTAATGGCTTTGTCGAACAGGTGGCGTCCTACATGAGTGTCTACTGCACTAAGAGGGTCGTCCATTAGGTAAATATCGGCATCGACGTAAAGGGATCGGGCAAGATTAACTCGCGCCTTCTGACCGCCACTAAGCGAGACACCCCGCTCGCCCACTGCGGTCTGGTCACCGTTAGGGAAGAGGCTAAAATCCTTATCCAATGCACTGTTCAATGTAAAAACATACTATTATAATTGAAATAAGGTGGGGTGACACAAGAGTACAATACCAGGCTTTGATCACTTTTTTGTAGCGTTTGAGATCGTACTCCAATCCACACAAAATATTCTGACGCACCGTTCCAGAGAAGTCCAAGATTCTTGAGAAGCGTAAGCGATCTTCCCCGCAACTCGACAGGTTCCCGTTGACGGAGAAAGCTCGCCGAGAAGGACATTCAACAGTGAGCTCTATTATTTAGAAAAAAACAGTATCAAGTAAATAAAAGGAAAAATCAGGTAATAATATGAATGAATCAATTCCAAAAATACAGCATGGCGTATAGTGAACGAGTTTTAATGATTTTACTTTAATGACTGACCTTGCCAGACCCAACTTGACCAACGATGGCAAACACCTGGCCAGGACGGATGGTGAAAGAAATATTCGTCAACGTATTGTCTTCTTTCTCTCCAGCAGCTGGCCACTTGACTGTCAATTGATTCAATTCAACCAGACAATCGGATAATGCTGGGTGCACTTTTGCCTGAGCATTTTTTCAATCTCATCCAACAATAAGAAATTCTGCATTGAGGTGGGCGATACGATTATCTGTTAGAAAGCAATTTACTCAGATGAAAAGCAAATGAAAAATACTTCGATACGCTTAGTAGAGACTCTAGCTTCTGCCGCCATAGTTATCGCACCGGGGAAAAACGATATCATAATAATGCGAATATTATTGAACAGGGAAACAGTCACAAAAACCTGTTTAAAATATTTGATAAATTTAAAAACCTAAAAATTGAGAAGAAAAAATAATGAAAGCTATTGTATACCTTTTCAGCAGTTAAATGGTTGCCGGTAAAGATAAATACCAAGAAAGTTAAAAATATAATGAGTTTCGAGGACGTAAAGAAGAGACTCATGTTGAGTGCGCGGAAGTGATTCGTCCGCTTAATAACATTTATCTCCTTTCTAAAGATAAAAAAAAAATGAAAATCAGAAAAAGTGTAACACCTTCTTAATGTCTTCATCAAATACCGGCGGCACTTGGAAATCAGTTTGGCAAAAGGCTTCTCCCAGGTGTACATTTTAATCACCCTCATCGCGGAAATAATTTCGTTCATCGTTCTTATCCTTTCGTCTGTACGTTTCGCAGTTTCCAGTCGGAGCTTTGAAAACCCTTTACCCATCCAACCTGATAAGATAAAACGGAATATAGTTTTCTGGCAAATATCGTTGTATGCAGTATTTTTTTGATTTTTTTCAAATTTATACTTTGCAAAGGGACGAAGAGAATCAATACTGCAAGCCCGACCAAGCAAGAAGGTCCGATGACGTGAAGCAGAATAACCATACTAATTATTGTGTGCAGCGGCCCGACCTAATGAAATGCAAAAGTTTTAACATACATCGTTCAAGCTGATACGATCGCCCTTACCCAAAGATAATGAAGAAAGATGACTGAAAAATCGTAGCGATTGACGTCATTGGACATGATGTTGACCATTTGCCCTATGGTTGTTTGTCCCAGAGCCTTTTGGCTGAGCAGCAGGCACTTTAAAGGAATTGAATCATAGATTTTCATGGGCGATTGAAATGAAAAGCGAAAATACCTTTTTATAAACAAGAGAACACGCTGCAACTCTGATTCGCATTCCGGTATGTTGGCATTAAAAAAAATACGGGTGAAGAGTCATGGTATACAGAACGGAACCCAAAACCACCCCAGCCGCATAAAGATAAGCTTGCGTGGTGGATATTGTTTTGTTTTCACTGCCAAAGAAGTGAACCAGTTGGCCCAGACAAAGGGGTTGACCAATCCTAGGTTGTTTAGGGTTTTAATTTGTTTACAATTAGTTTAACATTGATGCACATCCTAGTACTTGCCGATTTCAAATGAATAGGTTTTAAAAAAAGAGAGGAAAAAAATTCATTGAAGGTGCATACTTAAATACACATTCTTCCAAAAACGCTAGAAAGCCCACCCGTAGAAATTTGAGTCCAAATGTTTGGACCAAAGCTTTCGTAAGGCTAGGCTTGATCTTTTTTCTTTTGTTTCCATCTTTCTTACATTTTGCTATTTGGTTGTGCCACTCCCTGCAGAGACAAAAGAGACGAAAATAGGACAATTAACGCTATATCAGGTATTATTAATCCACTTAAGTTAAGGGATTTAAGTCGGTGAGAAAATGCTGCGACCGTTAAATTTAATTATTTTCATTTCAGCATTGACAGTCATGATGGAAACGTAAAAAGACAATTCAAATTACTGCTTACGGCAAACTAGTATGTGCATGCATAACTAAAATATGTAACTAACACTAAACGTATGTTAGTTTTTAAGTCCTGGAGCAAAGCCGGTTCACATGCAATTTCGAATACAATTTGGGATGCAAACTGGGCGACATTTGAATCTAACCTTTATTGTTATTTAAGTAACGCACGAAGGGCGATGTCTGCTCATTGTTATAATAAAAGTAGGAGACAAGTTTATAACGGCAAAGTTCCTGTTTTGCGATCGCAATAGATTTAAAATCCCATGCAATCGCGTGACAGAGCGCTTTTTTACGGCAATCCGTTAACTTGCACTATTTTAGCTTACCTTTGCAATTTCAGTCCAAGCTCTTCCGAATTGTCTCCTGGCATAACATCGTACAGGTCGGTAACTTCAAGATCTTTCTTTGCCCCAACACCCATAAACGGGTTCACCCACCTTTAAAAGAAAATTAAATTAAATGCTGATTTCTAATGGAATCCTGCAGTTGGAGAATGATTTAAAAGAACTGTTTGTGGAACATTCGGATGGAATACCATTTTCCTTTTCTCTTAATAAAAATGTGTACGTTTTCGGTCTCTGAGAACTAACTATAGAACTTAATCAGTACCAGTTATTGACATGCTTTTCAAAATTAAGGTCTCCAAAGAATCAAGAAAATGATCAAATACATAGTTAATAAGCAACAAAGGCACTGCCGCTGTACTCAAAAAGGGCAGCCGCATCGGCGCGCTTTTGCTGTTGCCATGACAGCAGCCGTACACAAAAAGTCACGTGTCTGGCATTATCGATCCAATCATAATCAGCTGATTTCAACAAATTCTTCGAAATACTATGTTCTTGTTCTCTAACTACTTACCAGAATATAAGGGCAGAAAGAAAGTTTGAGTTAAGTCTAGGATTTGGCTTCGGCGTCTTGTTTTTGTTCTCCTCCATGGCTCAGAACGGATAGGGTAGCCTTGGCGGTTGCGTAACTGCTGGAGGGCAGGCCTGAACGAAATTGGTCTTAGGACAAATCACGTTTCCATTCTTCACACGCTTTTTAATTTTGGTGTTGAGTCGTGGGCAACTTCCCAAGCCATCGAACGAACTTTGGATGAGCACGGTTTCCTATATACTGTGCACCACAGACCGTAACTGCCCCAGGTAAAACTTTACTTGGCATTACTCAAGTAATACAATAAAAAAACTCGAGTAATGCTAAAGGATTTTTGAACAAGTATTTTTACAATAATAAAATAGAAATACTATACAACTATAGAATTACTTGAAGCAAAAAAACTTTTAGAAAATAAAGCAAGCAGTACCGAAGCAGTCATTTTCTAGTGAAACCCTCGTAAATGCATAATGAAATTCAGTGAATTTAGAATATAATATAATGGTAGACAAGTCTACCATTGACTAAAACGGGAAAAAAGAAAAGCTTTCGGTTGGGATTGAACACGGGTACATACTTTACAGACTTTCACACTCGAGCGACTTGACCATTCAGCTATTTTGGTATACTGATTTTTATACATTTTCCTGGCCATATCGAGGATTCAGTTAAGAAATTCTGACTGAAAACTAAAGTATGTTTACATTTAATACATTTGAGTATGTGTTAATAATTAAATCCTACTTTTAATAATTATATATTAATTTTAAACTATAATTTCTATCTTTTTCATTGTTAATCGCTAATTTAACCCAAATATTTCAAAAAAACAAAGAAAATGTTTATGTTCAATAACAAATTTAAAAAGCCAAAGTGGAAATAGTTGTTTAAAAGCAAATAAAATATGACAAATTTAAAGGGGAAAGTAAAATTTACCTGTAAGTGTAAGTCATCAGAAGAAAGTTAGGAAAAAGGTAGAAACCAAAAATTGAGAGTGAAGCGTATCCACGAAAAATACATACATAAAATATATAAAGTAGAAGTACAGTGGCAATCAGTAAAAAAAATGTGAGTCTCAGTAAGAATAAAGTGGCATTAATGCCCAATGTAGTGAAACAGCAATTACTAGTGCCTACTATAGTAAAACAGCAGTTTGTGTCAGTAAATATACAGTGAACACTACTGAAAACAAAGTGTGTCCAAGTAAACGTGTAGTGGTCACTAGTGAAACAGCGGTGTGTGTTACTAAAACTGATATTGAAACAAAGAAAAAAATACGCCCACTTAGTGTTACTTTTATTTTACTGCGTTCACTACAGTAAAATGATAGTTTACTTAGCTACATTATCATTTTATTGTAGTGCAATCTAGTACTTTTTTACCTGCTGGAGCGTGGCAACCTGAGTCGAAATCTCAGAAACAAACAGACGACCGACCTTCTCTCTTAGCAGCTGCCCTGACTTGACTGAGCTTGTGAGCTGCCTCTGCCTTAGACTATAGTCCGGTCGGAATAGCATTTTAACCTAAAACAAATTGCAAAGTTTTGTTTTCTACATGAGCTTTATAAATATTAATCTTGGCCATGTTCTCCTAAAACCCTCCCTCGAAATTTTAATATTTAGTATGATTAATTTCAATTATAAAATATGTGTATTTTTGTATTGTAATTTAGTCTAATTAAATACAAAAAAATCTAAATTTTAAAAAATGATCTATGTTTAATACTAATTGGTCTACATGCATGCCAAATTTTATTTCCCTAACTTGTAAAATGATGAACTTGATATTTCCTGAAATTTTCCGGGTTGCCCGGAATAGAGAAAATTTCAGAAAATATGGGCTGTATATAAAATCTAATAACTTTAAAACTAATTCCCCCTCCCAAAAATCTTTTACTGGGTTTTTAGAAGAGAATTAGCTCTTTAATATAAGACAAAAACGGGAGAGGAGGGGATTATAGATAACTAACGGCAGCGATTTTTGCTTAAGCCGTTTCCCTGTAAGCTCTGTGTTAAACACGGAAGTGGTTTTTGGGTAGTAAAAAGGTAGACAGAACTCATTTTTCGTGTGGTTTTTCATCATTTTACAAGTTAGGAAAATAAAATTTGGCATGCATGTAGACCAATTAGTATTAAACATAGATCATTTTTTTAAATTTCGATTTTTTTGTATTTAATTAGACTAAATTACAATACAAAAATACGCATATTTTATAATTGAAATTAATCATACTAAATACTAAAATTTCGAGGGAGGGTTTTAGGAGAACATGGCCAAGATTAATATTTATAAGGCTCATGTAGAAAACAAAACTTTGCAATTTGTTTTAGGTTAGATAGGCATTTTGGGCTATTCCGACCGGACTACTACCCCTATTCCTTGATTCCTTCCCCCCTTTTCAGGCTTCAGAATTTGTTGCTCTCTCTTCCTCTTTTTTCGATGCCGTTAACGGCCGGCGTCGGATCCAAACGTTGAAGTACGACTTGCTGCAGATGTTATGTAATCATACTTGTATTGTTTGAGTAGTAATATGCAATTCGATCTCGCCATAGGATATTACGTTCTTGGGGTTAAAAAAAAACCACGTTCTTTAACATTTGCAAAATTGAGCGGTAAGTAACAAGGCGGGCTGTCCACGTTTAACAACGTGAAATAAATAGATTTCTCGGGATACTGATAATTGGAAACAGAAGTTTTCTGGGATGCACTGAGATACGATAAGATAAAATTAGCATAGTATTTATTGTGATGCATTTTCTGTTGATCAGACCATTCCACCATAAATTTCATGTTCACATGAAACAGAACAAAAATAATATTTCCATAAGCAATTAAAAAACCCGCATGAAGGCCATTCCATGACAATGCATTCGTTTTCCTACCATGGCTATGCATTTTCGTAATCGCCTTTCGTCTGGTTTCCACCAAAAACGTCATATCATTTAAATTTCACAACGTGTATCCAAGGGGAGAAATGGAATGTAAAACACAACTCCATCTCGTTCAGGGGCCTGAACGCTGTCAGGCAAAACATGACGACAACTCCTGGTAGGGTTCAGGTCCCTGGCCTCAATTTGCAGCAAGAGATAGGCAGCTCAATTCGCTATACTAGCGCAACTTGCCTTACGCATTCAGTTGCAACTCCATCTCGTTCAGGGACCTGAACCCTGCCAGGCATAAACATAAAACCCCCGAGCCGTTATTTTTTTGTTTTGTGTTTGTTATTATTTATGTTTATTGTTTATTTTTCTTTCTGTTTCCTTTCCGTAATACAATGCCTTTTAACTTTATATTTTTTTTTTCATTTATTAGAATATAACCTAATTAAGCAACGGTATAATTTCATTAAAATTACTGTAATAATTGTGAATTTCCACTCATGGGCATTCGGGTAGTGGAACCGGTTCCAAAACCCGATATCATTACTGTGTACCCTATTTGACTTGTTTTTTGCAATACATCATAGTTTTATTTATTTTCCTTCACTTGCACACCCATTTTAAGTTAAGGCTGGGCCATATCTTTTAAAGTGGGTATTTTAAACGAAAGAAAACCGCTTGCTAAGCATCTACCCGAGTAATGACCCATCAGCTATTTTTCAGGTAGGTAGGTCGGTGCGGTTTAACGTGTCTCGGGTAATCCCTCTATCCCAGTACACAAAATTAAAATAGCTTTATAGGTAACAATTTTAGGTCTAAATAAACAAATTTTACAGATATGGATAGCCGATGATGGGAGCTATCCACTTCCGTAAAATTTTTACTTAAAAAATACCTAACCGAGTAGTAAACCGATTGGATATTTTTGTCGGTGTGGTTTGACAATGTTGGTTGGTAAAACAATGTGTTCAATGGTATCGGACATCGATACTATCTACGACCTCTTTACTTGCGCCCGTAAATTGCATTGGTCGTTTAGCAGACGACGTAGCCTAATTCATTGTGCACGAACGGTCAATTATGTAAGTTTGTCGCAGTTGTGGAACTTTCTGTTACTAGACAAGAATTTCAAGACCAGCACTGCACCAATGATTGCTTATTCATGAATACTCCCAGCGCTAATGGCAAATACTTTTTAGCTAGTCACGATATTTTCAAGACAGAAAATGGTGAAATGAAATGAACCAATTGATTTCAAGGAATTCGGACTCTGCTTTGTGTGTTCTAGAATTGCACCATTTATGCATTTCTGTTCGTCACAAGTGTGAGATGAATTTCTTTAAATCGCTACATGGCCTACGAGTAAAAATCTGGATCGATTGTGCAATGCAAATCAAATAGGAAGATGAACAGACCGAAAATGGACTGGATCATTATTCGCGCGATTCAGGAAGGACTTAGTTACACACTGTCAAGGAAATGCACAAAAATGACGCTATGAATGGCAACTGCGTTACCTCTATTAGATTACTTAAGACACAAATCACCGTTCAATAACAATGATGGCCACATGCATATTTTATTCACTTAAAAAATACATGAAAAATGTCTGAATGGAATAAGATAGACGGTGAAAGAAGAAAGGTCGGAAAATTGCAACGCGATGAGTGCAATCGGTCTAGTCAGATAGATGTCCATCAAAGCGCAAAGTCTTTGGCACACGCTAGTGTTTCGAAATATCAAGATAAAATGAAAGTACACACGCTGTTTAGAGCTTCAAAGTTAAACAAGGGATAATGACATCATACTGTACAAAAATGATCGTGACAGGGAATATCATTGGTGGATTGGGAGGTCAGATAAATTGAAACAGGGAGACCAAAATAGCCTTTTAAAAAGCAATCCACCACTCAAGCGCACCAAACTCATGGACCCCCCTTTTTTCTATTTCCGCTATGGGATCTAAAATTCTAACATATACATGCCTATCCAGTTTTTGACTCCGGATTTGCCTGTTTTTTCAGAATTCTAATATTCCCTGCTGTTCTAGAGATATTTTATGTTAAAGTTAGGGTTTTTTCAAATTTTTTGAATTCGGGGGGTCTTTGGTATCGCTTTTTGCAGTGCCGGATTAACCATAGGGCTTACCCTGGCTGAAGTCCAGGGGCGCAAGGACTGGGAGGGCGCAAATTTTGTTAAAAACTGCCAAAAAAATAGTTTTCGAAAAAAAAAAAAAAAAATTTAATATTTTGTTTTGATCTTTGAATTCTCTCATTTTGAAAGCAGAAGGTCAAAGCTGGGCCCCTGGGGGTCTTCTGGCAATTCTGCGCGTCCCTTGAGGATTCTGGTACTCGTGGGAAAGGAAATTACATGCGCTTCATGCGGCTCAGTTTTTCTTGAGTCGTCGGTTGAGAAGAAGCTAATTTGCTAATAGACTTCTAAGTCGTACACTCGTACTAAGTTTCGAAAATAATTATGTCAAATTCAGATAATGGCTTGAAAAAGTCACGTCGCCCAAGTGGGGCAGAAAATCGTAAGGCTAAGGCAACTAAAGATGTAAAAGAGACAGGGCCGTCTCTATAGGGACGGGGACCCCGGGCACCATTCTCCATTGGCCCCCTCCTCCCCTCTTTGGAACCGTTAACCAGTCTTCGATAAAAAACTTCTTTTGAAACAAACCTTTCCCTTTTTTCGGTGTCATCCACGTTACCAAACTTGCTACTGGTACTAGAACTAGAACGGCAAATTAAGTTCGAATTGCTCTTTGGAGGATTCAAAATCAAGTGTTCAATCAAATTTTCGTTTTCTCTATCCCAGTTTGCCGGGTCTTCAGAAAATAAAGTCAAAGTTGAAGTTTCGTCAGTGATTTGTAGATCTACTGAGCTACACACTGGCTTTACTGAAAAATCGGCATGGGCCGCATGGCCAGTCTCCAATTCCTGAGTATCTGGACTTTGTTCAAAAGATGAAGGTGAATTTGGCAGACTTACATCGTTGTTGGTGGATAAAATTTCTCCAACAGTGCAATCCAAGGGAACACAAACAATTTCATTTTCACTTGAATTTTGCGAGCTTGCACTAATCGGACGAAAAAACACTGAAAGTTTCGGAACTTCCGTCAAAAATGGTTCAACTTTTTTCTTCTTATGGCTGACTCCTTCCTTCTCTTGGCTCCTGAAGCCCTTTTATTTTTAGATTCTGTATTCATATTAAAAGACAGTCAGACACTCAATAAACAGAATTTAGCTGAGTAACCTGACTCGAATTGACTCTGCTTCTTTCAACGAACTAGTCATCACTAATCCCTGTGAGTCTTCCCATTAGCTTTGATCTTTTGTTTCAATAATTTCGAAATTTGCCCTCTAGGGCTCTAGCTCTCAAGATAACTTTTAGCACCCCCTAGGCACCCTGATGTTGAAGTAGCTATTGCAGTACTGCTCGAACTTTCACCCTTTTTGAATTAATAAAATCTGTATTACATATTTCTATAACTTGCCGAGCACATTAAATTATCAATAAATAAAAGAATACATTTTTTAATTCACATTTTTTTGTTGTCTTAGTTTAAAAAAAAAATTTTTTTTGCTGCCGTGGCCCCCCCTGAACCTGTGGACCCCGGGCGGCCGCCCGGGTTGCCCGTGGGTAAAGGTGGGCCTGAAAAGAGAAACAACTATTGAACTCAATACCCAAACTTAGAAAATTTGGATTTGGAAAAAAAGCTGATTTAAATTCAAACGGCTCTGCCTCAGTTTCAGTTTTAATGAATGTTCATGATGAAGAAAATGATGAAGTCGAAATCGAATCGAATGTATCAAGTCCTTTATCTAATTTTCTTACTGATTCTCCTGTTTCACATGAAAACATTCACGATGATCGTGTCGAAAATCATTTAGGTAATCATAATGTTGTTGACATCGATTTCCATTCGTGTTTGGGAGCTTCAAATTCAACTGAAGCAATTGTATCAGTTAAGCTTGAGCGCACTAATGACGCTGGACTTTGGGGGAAATTAAGTCAAGACGATATAGACTATTGGATTAAAAACGGCCCAGAAAAATGTCAGCACCACGACGATAAGTCTAATTTTGAGGCATCCTTGCAAAAATTTGGTGACCAAAATAGAAAATTTTCGAAAGGCCTTCTTTACCGAGTACTTCAAACGGATCAGAAAAACATCAATCAGTTTAAAGTTTTGCGGGATTGGATTCTTTACTCCCGGCAACGGGAAAAATGTTTTGTTTTCCTTGCATCCTATTTTAATTGCCATCGTTAACAACATTTGGAGATCCTTGTGTGGGATTTAAAAACTGGAAGTATGGTGATTCTTCACTTCGACAGCACGAAGATAGCAAAAGTCATAAAACAAACGCAACTACTTTGGCCATAAGGAGGCGTTCTTTTGGAAAAATTGATCAGCATATAGAGGAAGTGAGAAGCACAGAAGGCTCCCCAAGTCAAAATTTTTGTCAATTAATTGACAATTCAGCCAATTTAATCCGAAATATTTCAATTAATTTGCGAAATCACTTCATTAATTCGGAAAATTATTGATTAATTTATAACTAAGCAATTAATATAACATTTTATTCGCAATTAATGGTCTGTTTCAAATTTTCTTAAAAAATCGTATTATTTAGCAAATTAATTGATTGCCAATAAATTAATAATTCTGGTCTGTTGCAAATTATTCTTAAACAAATCGTAATATTTAGCAAATTAATTGATTGCCAATAAATTAATTGGCAATTAATTGAAAGAGAACCAAAATAATTGTTTATCAATATCTAATAAATGAAAAATCAAACAACCTTTAGGAATTAATTGGTTTATTATGCATTACAGTTAATCTTTCTCAAATACAAAGTTGTTTTCTAAGCAATATTCTCGTTCGTTCATATCTTTCATCAACAAACATTTAAATTGAATTAATGCAGAATCAATGACTACAATTGGGGATACAACATTTCTCTTCACTTCTTGTATAAAGGAAATTAGATTAATGAAGGAAACAGGATCTTAAATGGAGGGCACTTGACTTAAAGCTAACTGTTTGGCTAATACTATCACATTTGAATAATCAGATTGCTGCCCTGTCCGATCTTTTTTTTTATCAGATAATTTTTATCATTCTGGCAATTACATTTTGTATTTAATAGAATAATCTTAAGAATCTCATAAACTTTCCGCACATTTTCACCGTGCGAAACAGCCGAGTTATCTCTTTTATAATTTTCACTGTAAAACTTTGTTGAAAATTGTTGCCCTTTGATTACCATTCTCTTGTAAGAAAAGGCAAACATCCAGTTTAAATTTGGTGAAATGGTTTTCACAGCTAACCATTCAGATGCTGACAACAACACAATTTCCTTTCCCCCAAGTGGTTGGCAAATAAAATTAGATGATTTGACACGTAAAATGACAAAGGTGAATCTAGGAACTCGTAAAAATCACGCACTTCATCAGCTGCAAAAGGAATGAATTTTCTACTAATATTTCTATAATTTCTTCTTGCTAAAAAACGGCCAAATATTTGATGGTTGACGAAGGTTGTACCATAAAATTCATTTTTTAACATGCCTCCGGCATTTTCAAATATAAAGGATGAACTGGACCATGGAGCTCCCCAGCGTTCAACATGTTCGACTACATGTTGAAGAATATGTACAGTCATGCGTGGAAGTTTCTTTAGCAGGCAAATGGGTCTATATCCTTCTATTTCTTTTTGATGGAGGGGATAGTTTGGTGCCTACCGTACCCCTTTATGCTATTCCTATTTATCTTTCTTTGCAACCCGCGAAAAAGGTGCAACATCAAAAGTAGGAAAATTAACTGAAACGCAGAGGAAGAGAAGAATGGAAAGAAAACGAGGGTATGGTAGGCACCATAGTATCCCTTCCGTCCAAACAAAATGAAAGGATATAGACCCATTTGCCTGCTAAAGAAACTTGTACGCATGACTGTATGTTGTAGCTAGAATTCTTCTGCCCATATAAACTAGGTACTAATTCAATGAATCTGTGAATAAGCATCCTTGCCGTGGCTAAATCTGAAATTGTTAAATATTTCCCCAACAATAAGTGAAATGCATTTACCAATAATAGCCAATGATTGTAATAAGTACTACTAAGGATCCCTTTGAGAGCAATTGGAGAGTAAAATAAGAAACAATTTCGGTGCTCACTAGCTTTCAACACACAGAGGAATTTTGCGATCGATCTTGGGGTTCATCTTATTTCGTTTGGCGGTTTGATTGATAATAAAACTTGGTCAATCCATTCGGCACGTTGTATATAATAAGGAGTACCAGTTGATGTTAGCCACAAATTTAGAAATTGAAATGTTGCACCCAACAACGAGCAATGCATATAGTCTGGGGCGAGCCCAGATACAACATTGAAAGACGGAAGAAGAAATAGAATAGATGGCCCCTTCACCCCATGAAAATGCGTCAAGTTTCGTTCAACACAAATAGTGGCATGTTGTAAAGTCATATGGCATGAGTTCTTAGTTCGGGCAGAGGAGTTTTTTTAGGATAGACCTGAACATGACCATCTCCTTTCTTAACTCTAGTTCGGGGGTCAAGACAATACCCACAACCATATTCCCCGTTAAATTGATTAACATTTGCAACCATTGCACGTGCCGGAGCGTCTAATATACCAATAATGAATCTTACGCGAGAGACATGACTAATGTAACGAGCCAACTGCATTATTTACGCTTTACAGAAGATGGCAAATCTGCACGGACATTGAGTGTACTTAAGGTGTACACCAAGACAACGCCCACATGACCAAGTCACAACACGCCACCGCCATCTAAGCCACACCCAATATGCCACTTGCAATTCTGTATAAAAGCAATGTTATTCGCAACAATATTCAGAGTAGTGTCATGCTTCTTGGTTTGGTTGTATTGCTATTGTAGAAGTCTAATAAATACACGCCTGGCAAATCTTACAATTGGAGGTCCCAACGAGACTTGAAATTGAAATAAAAGATTTTGTCACCGGTATAAGAGACTTCAAAACAGTAGACAATAAAATTGAATCAGGAGGATAAAGTACTAATAATTTTTTCTTCTCTCTTTCTACTTGCGTCGGTCAACAAAATCCATCACGGTAAGCGAATGCAGAAATCTTTTTTACCACAGACTACTCTCAGGACCGACTCCATTTACCCAGACTTAACTAACGAAACTTCACAACCACTAAATCCAAATTTGAAAACCCATGATATAACAAATCCCGACTCTGAAATCAAAACGCCAAGAGCCGCATTTATTCTCAGCTGGAAAGAATTAGTTGAATTAGAATACAAGTATACTAAGGAAAAATCAAAAAGTTCTCAAACAACTTCAACAACAACCACGATAAAAGAATTAAAAGATAGAAAAAAAGAGGCAAATACAGCGGCGCATAACGCCTTATACCAATTTGCGTACTCAATATTAAAAGAAACTTTAAATACGCCAGACGAAATCACTCACGAGACAATAAGTAAAAGAACAAAAACTATAAGAGATCAGATTCAGTCACTCGGAGGAGAATTTAGTAACGTAGACACTCTTTTACAACAGTTAAAAACTGTTAACGGCAAAGAGAAAGAATTCCTGATCAAAGTAAACACCGTTCTACAAGAGGAAGCACTTGCGCAACAAGTCGCAGAGAAAAAACGAACAGAAGAAATTAGTTTAGAAAACTTTAACTTACAAAAACAAATTGCAAAACAAGAAAGGAACCCAAATCAATCGACCGAAAAAATAATAGAAAGTAACGAATTCTTAAAGAATTCACTAGAAAAAACTTATCAGCGAATCAGTGAATTAGAACAAATACTTCGAAAGAACACAGAAAACGAAGAATATCTTAAAAAACTATTGAAAAAGAAGGAAGAAACTACAGCACATGTGGAAACCGAAGGTCAAGAAAATATAAACAAGCTCCAAAACGAAAACAAGTTACTCATAGAAAGTTATAATACCGTTAAGAAACACGAAAAGGCACAGAAAGAAAGAAGCGACGAATTAGAAAAGGAGGTAAGAGAATTGAAAAACTCTCTCGAAACAACAAAGGGAGAAAGAAGCTGTCTACACAAAGGGCAACTAGAATTAGCCGCAAGGAATAGAAACCTCGAAAGACAAATAAGAGATAAAGAAACACTCATTTCAACTCAGGAGAGCAAGATACAACGCCTTGAGGAACGTCTAGTGGAGTATAAGCAAAAAGAAGCTTTTTACATCGAAGCAGAGAGCGCAGACAATTCTAGAACAGAAGAACATACAGGAGAAGTTTCAAAACTAATAGAACAAATCAACGATCTAACATCACTAAGTGAAATAAACGACAAATCATTGCATTTCGAATTAGATACCGAACACGTTTTAAAACAACAGCAAACTATTGAAACTCTAAAAAAACAAATAGAGTCCCAGAATAAAACAATAGAACTATTGCAGAAACAGAACGAACTTTGTAACAAAGAGAAACCAAATTTTAAAATCATGGGAGTTGACCACGATACTTCCGAGGAAGCTGAGACTTCGAGACACAACCCGATAGGAAAATCAACAGAAAAAACCCCTACCGCAGAAGAAATAGACATGATCAAAACCTTTACTCAGCCAATAGTAAAAGTATTGGGGGAACTGTTCTCTCGAGAAGATAAAAAATCCATCCCTCCATACAAAGGAAAAAGCACAGACAAAATGATAACGGAGTGGCTTAAAACAGCTGAGCACGTAGCAAGAAACAACAATTGGGACGACACCCAAAAATTACGATTCTTTTCAGACAGACTTAAAGGTGAAGCTCTGGATTGGCACGAAGAATACGTATCGGAGCAAGGAGATGAACTTGAATACGATGACTGGCGATCAGCAATCATAGCAAGATTCCAAGACGCTTATGATCTAGCAGCCTTAAAGAAAAAATTATTGCAGCTAAAACAGAAACCGGAAGAAAACTGCAGAGCATTCGTGTCAAGACTAAACAACCTATACGACGGAATCGAAGGTAAAGAAGAAAAACTTGACCACAACAAGACAGTTGTGGAAGATCAGCTCTTGAGTAAAGTAAAAAAGATGCGGGATACTACCAAAATTAAAATTTTAATCCAAGGGATCTTACCAAAAATAAAAACGGAACTTTACCTACGAATGCCAGAAGATGCCAACGACTTCGATGCACTATGCAAACAACTGTTTATTTCGGAACAGATCTTGCAAAACAAAGAAAACAATGACGACAAAGAACTAACAGCAGTCATTGCCGGCATTGCACACCATGGAAAACAACAGGATTTCGAAATAGAGAAATTAAGACAGAAAATTTTAGAGATGGAATGTGCTAATAAAAATGAAATATCACAGGAAAAAACTGCAGTCATAGCAGCCACTGACCAATACGAGCCTCGCAGATCACAATCACGGGAACGCAATTCAAGACCACAGTATCCGAGAGTATGATTTAACAATAATCAGCAAAACAGCCGCGAATCAAGCTACTCACGCAGCCGAGAACCAAGTTTTTCCAGAAGCAGAGAAGCCAGCCCATATAGAGAAAACTATTACGCCCAGAGGGGAAGGGAAAGTGTTCAAGAATCAACAACGCAACGCCAAACACCTTATTCATACGGGCCACATCAAAATGGCCAACGACAACTAAACCAAAGACAATTTCAACGGCCTCAGAATAATTTGTATCAACCGCGAAGGAATATTTACCAACCCTCAAATTTTGGGAACCCTCAAAATCAGCCATGGCGTGAATCGACTGGTGATCAGTATCAACCACGAGGACAACCTTTTCACAACACGCAACCAGCGAAAAACAGTGACATTACGTGCTACAAGTGTAACAAAAAAGGACACATTGCAAGAGAATGTTGGACAGATATGGCACGTATCAACCGTCAACCACGACGTCAAATGTAGGAAACCACTCACTCTATAATTCCAATAGCATTAATCACTATCATGTAAAACCTAACTTTACGGCGGAAATACCTAAACTTATACGTATCCCAATTAGAATTTGTGAAAAAGAAACAAAAGCTTTAGTAGACACTGGTGCAGCAGCAAGTTTAATTTCATCTAGCTTTTATTTTAACATAAGTGATAAAAATTTAAAACAAATAAGAAACAGCGATGATCCGATATTTAGAACAGTATCAGGACAAGAGCTAAAATCATTAGGCCAATATGAATTTAAAATAACAATAAATAAGAATCATTTCATTAACCACAACTTTTATGTAATGGAAAATCTTAATGAAAATTGTATCTTAGGATTAGATTTTTTGGCTAGCAATAACGTAAAAATTAACACTAAAAATAAGCAGGTCAGTTATGATCACTATGGAGTAGAACATAGTTTTTGCGAAAGTATATTGCCATTGTATAGCATAACTTTTTCGGAAGTGGGAATAAATATCCCACTAAGGCCTTTATCCAATGTAGAAGAAGAAAAACTTCCATTAACTACAAAAGACTACATTAATTTAGAAGCTTTTAGTCAATTAGATTTATCAAACCAGGAAAAGAGAAAATTAGAAAAGAAGGACTTTAAAATACCCAATTTTCCTAATGAAGTAAAAACAAAAATTGAATGGTTGCTTGTAAAAAACGAAAGATTGTTTGCAGATAAAGAATCAGACCTTGGGTTGGCTATTAATGTCAAACATTTCATTAATACGGGAGCTAGCGCACCAATTAATCAGCGTCTGCGTAGAACACCTGAAGCGCTAAAAAATACGGTAAAATCGAAGATTGATAGTATGCTACAAAATAAAATAATAAGAGAAAGTCATAGTCCATTCTCAGCAGCAATCGTAATGGTTAACAAAAAAGATGGTGAAATGAGAATGTGCATTGACTATAGACAATTAAACAAAATAACAATAAAAGATAGATATCCCTTACCTAGAATAGATGATACCGTAGATGCATTGTGCGGTTCAAAGTATTTTTCAACACTGGATTTCTTAAGCGGATACTGGCAAATAGAAATAGAAGAAAGCGATAAATATAAAACAGCCTTTATATGTGAATTTGGACAATATGAATTCAATCGTATGCCATTTGGATTAACAAATGCACCAAGCGCTTTTCAAAGAGCAATGAATAACATCCTAAAAATTTCACGCGCGAATTTATCATCTATACGGATGCATCAGGATACGGAATAGGAGCAGTCTTGGCACAAATACAATCTCCACCTCAATCAGCGGATTCAGCTGCGACCGACGAACAGGATCACAGTGAATCAGACGACCTAGAAGTCGTCATCGCGTATACTTCTAAACATCTGAACGACCGTGAAGCCAAATGGTCAACAACAGAGAAAGAAGCATATGCAATCATTCATGCTGTAGATGTATTCAGAACGTACTTATACGACCGGAAGTTTACGGTATTCACTGATCATCGACCTTTAGAATGGTTGATGAGCAAATCTGAACCGGCAGGACGACTAGCAAGATGGGCATTGAAATTACAAGAATTTGACATCGTAATCGGATATCGACCTGGTAAGTCACACCAAAACGCCGACACTCTTAGTCGTATTCCAATATTACCCATTGCTAAAGTAGAATCGAAAACAGAACACCAGGTTAATAATTTGGATAAAGAATGGACTGAATTACAGCATGAAGATAACTATTGCCGAAGAATAATAGAGAATCTTAAAAAGATACAGAACGGCAATAAAAAAGGAAATATAAATGGATATAAGTTAAATGAGAAACAAGAACTAATTGATAAATATGGAAGGATAGTAGTTCCCATTGTGAAAATAAGAGAAATCATGGAGGAAAATCATGACCACATATTAGCAGGACATTTAGGTATAACAAAAACTCTAGCAAGACTACAAAGGCAATACTCTTGGCCTAATATGCGATCTGATGTCACGGCATACGTTAACAGTTGTTTAAAGTGTGCAAGACGAAAAGCATTTGGCACGAGTAAAGCACCATTGCAACCTTTGCCACCAGTAGATAGGGTATGGGAAAGAATTGCAATGGACGTATTTGGACCAATTCAAGAAAGTGTTAAGGGATATAAATATATTTTAGTATTGTCAGACTATGCCAGTAGATTTGTCTTTACATTTCCAATGAAGAATCAAACCGCACAAACAATAGCCAATATTCTAGTAAATAAGTTAATAACAAAATATGGAGCCCCAGAAATCGTGTTGACAGATCAAGGAACAAATTTTTTGTCAAATATTGTTCAAGAAATATGTAAATTATTTAAGATTAAACAGATGCGTACAACTGCATATCATCCACAAACCAATGGATTAGTAGAAAGGTTTAACAGAACGCTATGTGATATGCTTGCTTGTTATGTGGTAGACGAACCCGAGGAATGGGACAGATATCTGCCATTCGTCACATTCGCATACAACACGTCTCAACAAGCAACTCTTAAAGATAGCCCATTTTACCTTTTCTACGGAAGAGAACCCATTTTACCAAACGACATTAAGATCACCCGTCATTACGAAATGGAAGGAAATCAACATGAAGAATATTCACGCCAGTGGAAAAAGGCACAAGAATTAGCGAACCAACATTTGTTCAAAGCCCAAACGAAGCAGAAAAAGTATTATGGTGACGGGACAAAAAGTGTAAAGTACAATCCAGGTGATCTGGTACTATTAAAAGCACCACCCCAAGCCGGAAAATTTATAAATAGATGGAATGGTCCATTTAAAATCATACGCGGTTTCTCAGAAATTACGTACGAAATCCAAAACATTACAAATGAAAAACAAAAATCGATGGTTCACTGCAACCGACTTAAACCTTATATGGGACGAGATGCTCCGGCCAAACAAGAACAAGAGATCGAAGCGAGAAAAGCAGAAACGACAGCAATTAGACGAAAACCAGGAAGGCCTAAAAAGCAACTTGGACTGAAAGAACCCATAATATCATTCTTAGATCCAAGAATGCTATTCCCCAATCCATTAGACCAGACTAATTCCGACTTTAGGACAACCTCACGATATAATTTAAGATCGAGAAATCAGGCATCCAATTTCTAAAATGCAATTAATTTTTTTTAAACAGATGGAGAAAAAGTTACTACTCTTTTGCATTCTAACTACATTGCAAACAACCCACACAATCTTCTCGTCTGTATGCGATTGCAACTATGTTAAAACACGAGGAATTCTAGATATTAACTCACCATACTATTGCAAAAACCCCAGCACTAACCATCAACCACGATACCTAACAAATTATACACTAATGACTAAACAAAATCCAGTAAAAACTTGGAAAGGATGGACTTGCAAACAATGGATTAAGACTTAGAAAATAACCGGATCTTTCTGGATAGGGTCTTTTGACACAGTTTATTCACAGGAAACAAAATTACTCTCAGCAATTGAATGCTGGGAAATGGTAAATAATAAAAAATGCGGGGGTAATCTTATGCAGGCAGGAACAACAACGTTGAGTTTTACATCAACTCCTACAGGGGAAGGGAAGTGGTATGCTATCAAAGAATACCATGCATTAAATTGCTTAGCGGAAGAGATAACATTAAAACAAGAGACACCAGAAAGCTTAGTGGAAAGTCCATTTGGATTTTTAAACACCACTCAGCAAGAAGGGGAGTATACACAAAATCATAACACCATAGTATTTGGAGATAGATCAACGAACTCATCAAATTCACAAATTATTTTTAAAGGTGAAGGGTATATAGAATTAACAAACTCAATGATTAATGTAAACACTAGCCGTCTTCTAGATAATAACAAACAGATAGAAATAACCTTCTCTAACAAACCAGATATAAATAATAAAGAATTTACCCAACCTGGATTTAAAGTAGTAGGGATGCCTTTGACATTTCTTATTTTTCCAGGAGAGACGACCACAAAGTTATATAAAAATTTTAAAATTTCATTACCATCCTGTGAGAACCAAGTAAATGTAGATACATGATCTTGCAATGAATACGAAGACCCAGTAGCAGAACAAAGTAAAAAGGTCGACTAATAACGAAATTGAATTTCTTGACAATCGTGCTAAAAAAGAGGCTATGGGAAAAAGACTTTACAGCATATCGTATGCATGGGGTTCGATACGATTGGGACATCCTACGTAGAAGAAAATGGAATAATGATTAAAAAAGATACAATTGCGTATCTCATGGTTAATGGCTCATCAATAAACACGCAAGTATCAGTCCACAACCAATATTATATCCAAGACCCTTTGCCAACAGGAATAAAATTCGAATACATCGTAGATCACAGCATAAGGCTTATGAAAACTAACATCTGCATCGTGGCAAATGAAAACAATCAAATTATGGCAGAAAATTGTACCGAAAAAACATCAAGATGGATACTGGATTTAATTAACTATCAATGGATTTCTCTAGAAACAGGTCTATGCATCACCTTACACGATGAAGAAGAAGGACGAGTTAGATTGGCAACACTAAAAACGTGCAGTAGACAGGGAACAATTTGTGAAAATCAACAATGGGTTATCGAAATCCTAACAACAAACCCGGATGTGTTGGACAATTTCCCAGATGCATCCATTGACGAATTCGAAGAAATCCAGTTGGAACAGAGGACACCAGCAACAACGACCGTCAGTTCGCCAATTTTCGGAGGATTATTAAAACGGAACCATGGGAAAGGAAATATCATATGGGACATGATAGGATGGGGACTAATGAAACATGGTAAGTCACCCGATGAAAAATGTTTAACACACAATGGCGTCAACAAAGCAATAACACTCGAAGCATGCGATCCTAATTGGATCAAATGTCAAACAAGCCTACAAAAGATATTAACAAGTAATGACCCCTTGGTGCAATCACAAACAACCGTGGCTAACTGTAGCGAAGCCTCCAGCAAGGGCCAAGCCTTCGAATATTCCTCCGACTTCACGATACGAAAATTAACACAAACAACTGCATTAAAGCAAACACAACGATGCTCATCCTGCACGAATGCTCAGATAAAAGTTCCATCTGGGGAACATTCGATCACACAGGACAATTAATGGCCAGTGATAGAACAGGACTTCATTCAGGCGCTTCGGACCGGAAATGCCTAACAAGACGGGTCGACAAATTATCGTTGGGACACTGTCATGGAACAAGCCAGAAACAACATTTTAGCTTCGAGTACCGGAATCCACATCAACCTAGAACATTGTCGGCAGCAGAAATAATATCTCTACATACTCAACACGCCTTATTTGGAAAAAATCTACCAATCCTGCCACCATTAAACCATTGTGACACAAAGGAGATTAACTATAAAACAAACGCAACGGAAGGAATAACTAAAAATTCAACCATAACAACAAAGTCAGCAACGTCCATGACTGCTACAACAGATAAATCAGTCATACCTTCCATTGCGGCCACAGTAACAACAAGTGCGAAGACAGAAACAACAACAACAACGATTAAGCCGACCACAACCACAACAAAACCGACAACAACATTCAAAACAACAACAACAAAATCAACCACTACCACAAAAAAGCCGACCACAACCACAAAAAAACCGACAACAACCACACAAAAACAGACCACTACCACACAAAAACCGACCACCATCATTCAAAAACCAAGTACTACCACACTAAAAACAACCACTATCACACAAATACCACCCTCTACACCCAAATCAACTACAACATCAAACTCTACTACGAAATCAACAGAAGCAGAGAAATTACCAACAATAACACCAACAACCGCATCAACAACATTAACTAGTACATCACTCAAAACGACTATCACGACACAGTCATCTACAACTACAGAAAAAGTTAACACAGAAGCCACAACGACGGACACAATAAAACCAAAATCTAACCAAGCTGAAATCATTTCGTCCACCGAGCCAACTATAAGCCTAAAATATCTTACACCAATCAAATAAGAGAACAGCCAAGTGAAACAACAACCACTGGAATAACAAAATCAAAGGATAACGAAGAAAAAGATATAGACAAAATTGAGAGACAACACAATACAACCCGAGATAAGTCAGAATTTCAAGACAAAAATTCAAATGATCAATTTAAGGGTTCAAGACAACAAAAAGAAAATACAGCACACGAAATTGTAGTGGATGACTATCGACCGCTAAATGACGCTAATACAAGTAACGGTCTACCAAAATCCACTGAGGAGCTAAGTGACTTGATAAAATACGAGCTTGGAAAGATGCACGAGCAATATAAAATCAGTATTGAAACTGAACACGACAATAAATTGGCAAAAGAAATTCGGGATGTGTACTGTCAGTTATCAAAGATAAAACGAACGCAAGCCATAATCTTAGCCCAAACAAATGGATTGCTTGCAGCCGCCGCACTCGGACTTCCAATGTGTACAAGGATATATGGTTTTGGTCAAGCCATGACATTGCAACAATGCGACCCAAAAAGAATATCACTATCAGCAAAAGAGACCAAGTGGGGGCCCCCCCATTTTTCGTTTATGGAAAAAACAACTGTACGATAGGACTCGACGGATGGTCTATTCACCCGTATTCGGAGTGTTTTTGGAAATCACAATTGATAAACATAAACAGATACCCTCATACGTGGCAACATAACGCAACAGCAGGAGACTGGGTTAAACAAGAGGCGACCATACACACCTAAAATCTGGATTTAATTGCAGAATTCGAAGAACTGCACTTAAACAGTTTCGACTATGGATTAAGGAACCATCCAGCTCATGGAACAATGGAAATGGAACAGCTGAACATTCTAAATGACCTGGTGGGACGAATTAATGAAGGCGAAGGCAAAGAGTTACCTGACATCCTAGTAACAGAAGAACAGGACAATCAAATCGGAAACATGTTTTCCTGGTTTGACACCTTAAAAATCATGGCTCTCTCAGCGATAGGATTCATCCTATTTCTCATCTGTCTAAGAATTTTTATTGCCAGTAATCCTATTCCACGGATTAAGAAAAGCTTCAGACGACGCAAGCAATCACGTAACGTGAGCGAAAGTGATGGTCAAGAAATGGATTCAATGATACCAGAACCCATCTACAGCGCTGGAGGAGCAAATGAAAAACCGTTCATTAGGGAATTTGCACCTTTAATGACGTCAGTGACAGAAACACCAAAAGAAACCCTTACGTCGATAAACACACCGAGTGCACCAAAGAAAGGAAAATTGTATCCTATCGAAGAATTAAAATGGGAAAAGGAGCAAAACAAGGAATGTACGGGAAGTCATACGACCTGCAGCTATGTCGTTGGCTACGGAATGGTGTGAGAGGATCTATGCAGATGTACTCCAGAAGACCATTTAAAACGCACAATTAACAAATAACGATTTAAAAAAAAAATAAAAAAAAAAAAACAACTAAAAAATCATAGATGTAGTAAAGGATTTTATTTCCATTCAGTACTTAAAAAAACAAAAAAAAAAAAAAAAAAAAACAAAAAAAAAACAAAAAACAAAAACAAAAACAAAAACAAAACAAAAAAACAAAAACAAAAACAAAAAAAAAAACACAAACAAAACTATAGTAAAAATAGAGTACACCGACGGAAAGCAAATCAATCTTCCTCAGCTGAATCAGTCAAATGATTCAAAACAGCCAAACGGACTTGACGGTGCTCAAGTCGTATCTGGATATCGGAATACGTCAGCTCCGGATATATATTAGAAACCGAAACCGAAGGATGATAAATATCATCCCCGGATTCTGCCCACCACAAGAACCGTGTGTGCAGCAGTGGAAGAATATCGCGAAGTCGGGCGTAGCCAGGATATTCACTATATTAAAAAAAAAATAAATAAATAATAATAATAACTAAAAAAAAAATAGAACAAAAATAACAAAACAAGAAAAGAATTCCGAAAAACCAGAAAAGGATAACACAAATGAACAAAAAGACGGACTTACTTGTAGTAGAAGTCGTTACACCAAACAGGCTGTACCACGGATAGGGGAGCAACGGGAAAGGATACACCACTCCGAACCTTGTTGAACAACTCTTCGAACAACTTCACATCGGCAGTCGTGAAGCGACGAAATTCACAACACGGATTTTGAAAGATCAACGGGTGGAAAAGCGAAAAAGCCATTCTAATTTCAGCAAGATGCTGAAAGAAATCTAACGATCTAACGTATACATGATGACGAAAAATGGGGGATTCAAAAAACAACAGGAAAGACAGTCAAGCGACAACTGAAAAACAAAGAAGACGCTACACCAGACTACTTCGATCGCCTTGACGCAATCTTAAAAAAAAAAAAAAAAAATGATAATAAAAAAAATAATAGTAATAATAAAAAATAAAAAAGGGGGGGGGGAGAAATAACATTCCATAAACCACTCTGCAGAAGAGAGAAATTGTGTACGAGACTGAAGCTCTATATAAGGAGGAGTCGTTAAAATCTAGCATTTACATATAAGAAAAGCTTCTCAGACTAGAAGATAGTTAAAAGACAAAGGACATAAAAAAAAAAAAAAAAGCATTGACATTCAGAGAAGATGACAATAGCACACCGAGCAGCAGCGGATAATAATATCCATTTACTCCGTATTCTATCCCATCACGGTAACACATTCAACATCCAAAACAGCATGGGAGAGCCACCATTACTAGTGGCTATAGCTCTCAATAATATGGAATGTATTAAATATTTGTGGATGGATCGAATTATTGTGCACCAAACGCTGGATGAAGAAACAGTGTTACATTATGCTGCTAAATATAACAACAAATTCGTCGCGGAAGTATGTCCAGCGGAATTCATCAATAGGAGATCACGCACATCAAAGGAAACTGCGTTGCAAATAGCTGTAAGGTACAGACATACGGATATTATAGAAATATTGTTACGTCGAGGAGCTCGAGATGATAACCTCAATACGGACGGAAAATATGCAGAGGACTATATAGATGACGAAACTAGCATTCGAAATCTATTCCGAAAATTCTGAGTGCTAAAAAGAAAAAACAAGTGTACCAACAGCCAGACGTCATCTAAAAGAAAATAACACCCCATTATTATAATCATCACCAATGCTACAATATTTTAGACGCTTCTTATAAATATATATTATGGCGCAATTCACGTTGCTTTCCTAAGACCTGAAGTCTGCATACAAAGGTGAAATTGGAGGACCAATTTATCCTGCCGCACAGGGGGGAAGGAATGTAACGAGCCAACTGCATTATTTACGCTTTACAGAAGATGGCAAATCTGCACGGACCTTGAGTGTACGCAAGGTGTACACCAAGACAACGCCCACATGACCAAGTCACAACACGCCACCGCCATCTAAGCCACACCCAATGTGCCACTTGCAATTCTGTATAAAAGCAATGTTATTAGCAACAATATTCAGAGTAGTGTCATGCTTCTCGGTTTGGTTGTATTGCTATTGTAGAAGTCTAATAAATACACGCCTGGCAAATCTTTAACTAATACCGTTCCGTATCCAGGTGATACTTTCGTGATCTAGTTTTTGAGCCTCTTGGACAAAAGGGAGAATAAATGTTTCTGGTTTGGGCTTCGATTCAGACCACAGTGCTGTCAATGCCATAAAAGAGGGTTTCAAAAATACATTTAACTCGTTAATCGTTACAGTTACTGGCCAAAATTCCTTATTTGATGATTTTGAATAACGGACACCGTCCGTGCTGAATGTCGCCGTGAAATTGTCCCCAGCAGACAGGAACGATTTAACTTTAGGTCTCTGGTACGAACCACCAGTATAAACTTCTCCTATTTTACCGTTGAAATTTCCACGTAGAGTGTCTTGCTTAACTTTTGAAATGTGATCCCACAGATTAGTATTTTCCAACATATCGCGTAATTGTGATTCTAATGAACTTGAAAGGAAATAACTGTGTTTCTTTTCAAGCTCATTCCTTTCATAGTTTAAATCGCAAAGCGTACAGTAGAGAGGGGTAACTTCTTCCCTCCCGAGATAGTGTAACGAGGGTGTGAGAGTAGACTGTGTATTTGCGTACAACTTGCAGAAAGGAATTACAGAGACTGCCCCGAGTGATTCGATTTGGATTCTCTTTATACCTTCTCGGCGGAACTACCCGATACTTTAATGTATTGCCCTTTGTATGAGCTCTAGTCTACAGGATGCTGTTGCTTCTGTTACGTATTATTCTACACGGCTAAAGGCTATTGATCTAGCCCTTACATCCCCTTTTTTGCTTCCTGATCGTCTCGATCAGCTAAACTAAGGTCTGATTAGTGGTTACGTGGTACTACTTTTGATGGGGATTTAACCCTTCATTCAGTTTCATCTGGGCTGGTGGCCTGTTCATGAAGTTGTAAGCGATGTTCCAGAGCTTGTATCTGGTCTTCTATTTTTTGTTGGTGGCTGGCTGTTTTAGTACGGTCGACTGCGATGGCGATTCCGGCTCCTAATGTAAAGGAGTACACGATGTTGTCATGTTGTCTCCAATACGGAAAAGTTAAATTTAATGCGGCGTCTTTACTCACAATGTCCCGTTTACTTAGCAAGCATAAAACAACACGCACGCAATAAATAAAAAGCCGTGTATTATAAACCGATTTGCAACAGATACCCATAGAAGAATTAAACAAGCTCGTAGATTGAGGAAAGAAGACTCATGAGACTAAAATGTTACCAATGGGTACAAATTTCAAGGCATAGACGTAATAAAGTAAGAGTCAAAAAGCTACTTAGTGATTACTTAAGGGGTACTTATTCTGCGGCTTGCAAGAGTTACGGTAGCGGGCTCGTCGGGAGAGCAGTAGAGGCCTAAGTTGGCACACGGAACAGGCAGAGTAGATCTGACTGACTTTTGGGAGTTTGCGGTGGCTTTTTATGTATTAGTCATCATCCCGTGGGGGACATACGGTACAATGTTAAGGTATAGGCGGACAAAATCGGGCGGTATCGGGCGATTTTGGACGTCACGAAGAGGTATAGGCGGACAAATTCGAGCGGTATCCGGTGAATTTGGACGATTGTTAAAAATAGGCCGGGCAGTTTCCGGCAATTCCCAACAGACAAGAATATATCTATTTTTAGCCACGGCAGGTTATGGCCATTTTGGGCGGCTTTTGACAAATCGTAAAAGTTTCTATTTATAACGGGCGTGCCGAGACTTGTTCTCTCCGCTTGTTAAATTTTCTAGAAAGTATAATAATTATTCAACTAGTGGGGTATCAAGTAAAGGAGAGTTTAAGAAATAAGGTCTTAGTCTAATTAAGCAAAATTTAAAAAGGGCAAGAAGGGGCTTCGCTTGGCGTTTCGTTACACTAGCATGCATAATATCAGGATGGCGATCCACTCCCACGGGTAGCGGAGATAATTCTGCGTGTCGTCTATGTTGAGTCTGGCGTGTTCTAGGTCGGACAGCCCGTCCATTTGGTGCACCATGCCGGTTGTCAAATCTCGCAGACGGTTGTTGGGGGAGCCCGTGTGCAATCTGGTCTGCTGCGTCACTATATCGTCTTTTGCGGTGATCAGTGGCCGTTGTGGTGGTCGTCCAGGTGCTTTTAGGTCGGCGAGGTGTGGGGTGGTCCTTGTAATCCATTTTTGGTGGGTATCCTTTCTGAAACTGGCCTGGAAGATCCAGTCGTCTGATTGTGCTGTACAGGACATGGGTATCTCGAAGATGGATATCGCGGGAGTGTCAAGTGTATATGACTCCGGTCCTGTGGTCTGTCGTGGACATGTTACGACCAGGCGGGTCGTGTTGACTGCTGACAGGCCCCAACGGCGGTGTCCGAGGTAAACGGCATCTTGCCCCGTCCACGGGGACACTACTACGGTGCAGTCATCTTGTATTCGTTGGTTGTCGGCTAGGAATATTGCGATGCTGCATGTCATCTTGTTTTTTTTTTCGGCTTACTGCTCGGCTGATAGGGCAGATTGATTTTTTCGTCGGGCGACACGGTCCAACCATTTCAGCTGAAAGCTCAATGAATGTCTGTTGGTCCGGTGATTTTGCGAGATATTGTGGGAGACCGACGTACTGTAGGCTTGTTGATCCATTCTTCGTTGCTCGTGCCATCCCGATGACTCTGTACAGGGTGAGTGCTCTGGTGAATTCGAAGATGGGAATGTGGATGAAGAGTTTGATGCCGTTTTCGATAGCTGCTGCTGTCACCGCGGCTTCTTGGTACGATTTCCACGTGTCTCCTGCCTGTGTTGCAGGTGTTGTGGATCACTTGATCGCCCAAATGAGAGCCAGGCATTCTTTTTCTGTTATGGAGTAGTTCTGCTCACTGCGTTACATCAAACGGCTTGCGAATGCCAGGGGTCTCTCCGTACTATCCTGTTTTTTGAGTAGGACTGCTCCGACACCTTAGCCGCAGGCGTCTGGGTGTATTTCGAATTCGGCCGTCGGATCCGGGTATGCTAGTGTTGCTGAGTCTGCTAGCATCTGTTTCAGCTTGTTGAAAGTTCCTGGTGTGTTGGCGTCCAGATGAACAGCGACTTTTCTCTGGTTAAGTCAAACAGGGGTTTCGCTGCCTCGGCGAATCCTGGTATGTGTCTCCTGTAGTATGAACATAGCCAGAGAAAGCTTTTGATGAACTTGACTTTTTCCGCTCGGCTTGCTATGGTTGGTGGTGTGGGAAAGTTTTGCACGGCTCTCATTTTTCCGGGGTCAGGGCTGATTCCGTCGGCATTGATCTTGTGACCCAGTGCTATGATTGCTGATTCCCCGAAACGACATTTCACGAGTTTGAGTTTCAGATTTGCTTTGCGTAGTGCGGCAAGGATTAGTCGGAGTCGTCGAATGTGTTCTTTTGTGTCTCCTGCGTATACGATGATGTCGTCAAGGTATACGAGGCACGAGGTCCATCGCAGCCCTCCTAGTACCGTGTCCATGGTCCGCTGGAATGTGCTTTGGGCTGTGCAGAGACCGAACGGCATGACAAGGAAACGGCAGGATCCACCTGCGGTGGTGAAGGCTGTCTTTTCTTTTTCCTCTTTCTTCATGGGTATTTGCCAGTACCCGCTTTCTAAGTCAATTACTGAGAATATTTTGGCTCCATGTAGCTTGGTCAACGCTCCGTCTATGTTGGGCATGGGGTATACGCTAAATATTGTAACATTGTTCAATGGGTGGAAGTCAATGCAAAATCTCCAGCTTCCATCCTTTTTTGAATCAATAGTGTCCTCGCGCTCCATGGCCCGGTGGCTTCTTCAATCACGCCTTTCTTCAGCATGTCCAGTGTCAGTTCTCTGTGGATGGCTTGTTCCTTCCACGACGCCGGGCGTTGGGTCTGGTAGATGGGTCTGGCGTTGGGTGTTAGCTGGATTTCGACGTTGCAACGTCCTAGTCGCTCGCCTTCCCTCGCGAAACAGTCGGTGTTGTCTCGTAGTGTTTCCTTGAACTCCTTCCTCTCCTCTGCCGGAAGCTCCTGGTTTATGCTGGGTGTGAAGTCAAGGATATTTGTGGTGCCTTTTTCCAGCTCGGTGTTTAATGTTCTGGGTCCGTTGGCTCTGCCTGTGGCATCTATTTCTGTGCCTATTCCCGCCACTTCGGTTCTGTGTCCTAGTACCATTTTCTTGTGGATGTAAACTGATCTGTTTTCCAGGTTTGTCATCATGACCCATACTGTTGTTCGGTCGCCAGGCATGAGGGCTCTTCCTGGTGTCGGTCCTGGTGTGCGGTTGGTTGCTGGTTCTATCATCCAGGGGCGGCCGTCCAATGTTGGTTTTGTCGCTTCAGTTTGTTCTATCTCCACGGCCACCATGGATCTTGCTAGGATTCTTGCCCCGCTTTTTGCTACTATCTTTGCGGCCGGTGTTTGTGTTCGATTTCCATCGGTACTGGTAGATTGCCGAATCGCATCTTTGGTTTCCCCTTGCCGTATTCGATCTCCAGTTTTTTAAAAACGTCTCAGCACGTCGTTGCCTAAGAGTAGGTTGATCCCTCGCATCTCCAGTACTAGCACCTTCGCTTGGACTGTTGTCGTCCCAATGGTTATTGTCAGCTCCACTCTTCCTAAGGGGGGTGTCCGCTGTCCGTTTACTATTACGATTTGTGGCCCGCCCCAGGTCTTGAGTTCTATGGCCATGTCTTCTGTTAGTTTGGGGGATATGATCGATACCGCTGCTCCTGTCTCGATTGCCGCTTCGGTCTTTTTATTCGTGTCGTTTGTTCCAATTATCACTCCTTCTGTCAGCAGTTGTCCCGCGTCGATTTGTAGCAGGGTATCTCCTTGTCATCTTCTTCGTCCGATGTGCTGATCATTGCTACGGTCGTGTTGTTACGTCTGTCGTCGTCTTCTTTCTTATCCGGGCAGTATCTCTTAATGTGCCCCTTGGCTTTGCAGTAGAAACAGATCTGCCGTCCATCTGCTGTCCTTTGTGGGGGTGTTGCTTCATTCTGGCTTTGTGTTGTCCCGTTGTCTGCTCGGCTCCTCTCCTTCCTTCCCCCGCGTTTCTTCATAGCTACTATTTCTCCTTGTAGTTGTTGCACGACTTCTAGAAGTTGCTTCAGTGAGGGTTCCTCGTTATCCCTGCTGGTTGCTGCTGCGACACTTTTTTCCTCTTCTCTCTCCCTTTCTTCTTCTAGCATGTGGACGGCCCATCCTTTGTTGCATGCTAGTTCGGCTGCTTCAGTGTGTCTCCTTACCGCTGCTAGGAAGTCGATGCAAGTTTTGGGTAGGAGGACCAAGATTTTCTCCACCAATGTAGGTTTTAGTCCTTCGTAGAGGTGGTGTAGTTTTGCTTCTTCGGACATGTTAGGGTCCATCAATCGGCATAAGTTTATTATCTCGTAGTAGTATTTTGCGGTGGGTTCGTTTGTGCCTTGTTTGCGGATCCGAAGTTTCCTTTCTTGATATCCGGCATAGCTATCTTGTAGGAATTCTTTCATGAAGATGGAACGCATTCCGCTTATCGCCGGTGTCCTGGTCTGTTGTTGGGTGGCTGCTACTGCCGCAGTGTCTCCCCACCCGTTGGGTGGTGTCAGGCGTTGGAACCACTGTCTTGCTGGTCCTTCGAGGTAAATTCCGAAGTTTGCTCGTTTGTCTGCGTCAGTCCACCGGTTGTAGTCTGCTAGTACCTCGTATCGATCCATCCAGTCGGCGGCGTCTTCTCCTCCTTTGCCCGAGAAGACAGGGGAAGCCTTGAACTTGAGAAGTCCGGTGGCAATGTTTGTCGTCGGGAGTTCCGAACTGTTGGTAGGGCCGGGTATCGTGTGTGTTGAGTGGGGTGTTGGGGTGACGGTCTTCCTGTTGTTGGTGTGTTCGCTGGTGTCGGGTTATTTTCCGGCTGCGTTGGTGTCAGAGTTCGGTTTCCTGTTGCTGTTCTGGTGGTTGGTGTTGTATAGTTGAAGCTTGTGAGTAGGCCAACTGTACCCTCGGCGCCGTCTGATTCCTCGTCGGACTCTGACGAAAGCTGTCTGTAGTTTAGTTCGGTGTCACCTGCCGCTGGTTGGTATTCGGCCCTCATTTCGTTCCAGAGTCTTCGTGGTGTATATAGCTCATCTTCGTCTCTTTCGTCTTCTGGTTGAAACTCCACGTTCTGTACTGGGGAAAAAAGGTCTTGATCTGCCAATACTTTTCTCGAGATAATACTTTACGTTTTCTCGAGATACTGTTGGGCTATGGGGCAGGGTTTCTTCTTGCGGGTGTCCTGTGAGGTCCGAGGTGTCTTACGTCAACGATAGTCGGGATCCTTGGCTTGAGCGGTCTCCTACTTCCTCTGCGGGCCTTCTCGGTGTTGGTTGTCTGGTGGATGTCTGTGGTGACTCCCACGTACGTTCTAGTTGGCTCCGATCTGCGAATCCACTGTCTCGTCCTTTGTGGTCTTCGACTTTGCTGCTGTGCCTCTGTGCTGCTCTTGCGTCGGTTTGTGCAACAAGCTATCAAGGCAAGACTTTGACAACTTAAAGCGGATGTAGAAAGCTAGAATGAGAGATAGTAATTCTCCTTTACCCAAAACAAGTGAAGGGTGGATAGGTTCATCGTCAGTTACTGTTGGAGAAGGCGTCGATTGCTGAGGGCTGTGCGCTTTTTCGTCACCTGCAACCACCACACACTGTCTTGTTGTTTCCAACTCGTTATCTGAATTCCTAAATAAAAATTAAAGATGTGTTACTACTACTGAAAAGAGAATTTCAAACGTTATGCCACATAATTCCTGAAAAAAGGTAATACATGATGTATGGATGATGAAGTGGTAGATGATCACGGTTGTCTTCATCTATATTTCTGTTGTTGTCTGCATTTATTTCTGCTGCTTGTGCTGAAGAGGGCGTTTCGACGATTTGTGACTGTTCTCCAGTTGTCCTCAGCCACCCATGAAATGTGCTTCGAGGGATGTTGCAGGCTTCGCCACCTGGCTCTGCACCGTATCTTCCGTAACGCTTTGGCCGTTTAATTGGTGCCATGATCTAGGAGGAACAAACACAAATTAAATTATTCTAGAAAACTGAATTTTCATTAAATGGAAGTAAGTAAGAGAATCATATAACTGATAAAAAAAACTTTTACCTTTCAAATGGTTTAAATATACGATGAATTATCACTGCACCATAATCTTCATGCTGCTATAAGCAGCTTTAGCTGCTACTGATGCGATGACACACAAAGCTTGTTAATTCATTTGTGGTATCCTGACTCAAAACAACAAATCTACCTATTGATGAATGAAAATGAGCCAGATAAATTTATTTCAAAACGAATGATGGCAAAAATTTCCAATTCTATTTTAAAACACACAGTTCTTGAGGCCTTGACAATTTGACAGTCTGTAGTATTAAGCAGATAAGACGACGCTGTGAGGCGTTGCCGTCCGGACTGCTATTGCTGCAATTCTTACTGATGTCAAAAACTCAAAACATGGCATAGTCTAATATTTGCATTTTTATATTAAATATTTTCAGTGCCCCGTTCTTTATAAATTTTTTATGATTATCCTTGGATAATATCTAAAATTTAGAATGAATAAGAAATAAATATGTAATTTCATCATTTAGAAAATATGACAACGTTGTACAAACAATAGCGTCAGTGCGTCCCAGGCAATGCCATTCCTTGTCCGTACTTTTCTTCTGTAAACTGAAATGAAGCTTGAATCACTCTTCTTTGGTGTTTTAATGCGGAATTTGTATAATTATAAGCCTGAGTTATCAATATTTCATTTTCGTTTCCTGTAATCCTGATTAAGGTGAGTAAGTTGTTTTACGAGTTTCCCTTTTTTTGTTTGTCATGCTGATGGCCGGGCACTATCAGTTTTGTTTTGTTGCTGTATGTTTGAACCGAAATATTTGATCACGATCCTGACTGTTTTTTCTTTATTATGAATCTGATTTGTATTTTTTTTGGTATATAGAATGGGCATCTTAGATGGCTTCCCTGCCTTTGCCCTTTACTTGTTCAAAGATTCATATGAAGTTGGGAGTACTTCACTCATAGACTGGAATGGTTCCGAAGAAGATGAATTTGATTTTTCTCTTGAACATGATGTGTTCTGGCCAGAGAGACGGGAAACCACCAAAGGAAGAAAACTTAAGTTAGCCACTAAAAGCTATTCAGCCAAGGTTCTTTGTTTCAATGGTACGTTACTTTTTTATTAGTGCAGAAGTTGTGTACCAGCAGTGATACATATATATTTCTTTAATTCACAGATAGTAAGCTGACCCTTCGTGGTATTGCCAAGGACATAGCCAGTGGGGCGATTACTATTGAAGATGTTGAAAAGAATTATCAAGCTCCTGCCGAGACCCCCTGCTCTGAGGAGTCTGACGTTGCTGCCAGGAGGAGTAAAAGAGAAAAAAAAACTTTCTTTTAAGAAGAAGGAATGTGTCGAAGTTATGGCAGTTCCTCCATCAAAGCCAGCTAAATCGTCAGCCGCGAAAGAAGAACAATGAAGTCCCAATTCAATTCACAGACGTTCAAAATGCTGACTGAAAACAGTGCTGCTAATGGAGATGCCGCCGAAAGTGACGACAGCATCCAGCAGTCATTAAGCAGCATCAGCTCTTATAAGAAGAGAAACATACATGATGATGAGGTGGGGTTACTTTTTTTTAAATTTTTTTAACCTATTGCTGAATCTTATTGTTTCATATTCAGGATTATGATTTCTTCCTCAATTCCGATAAGGAGTCTCAACACCGAAAAGAAACTAGGAAACAAATGGAATACTAGGCAATGAAGGACAAGCTGCGGTTTTATGAAAGTAATAGGTCAACATTCCTTTACATATTGCCTGAAGTTTAATAAGAGCTGTGCTTATGCAGGTTTTCTTGATATCCGTACTCAAATATTTGACATTTGTGAGATGAAGAAAAGAGTCGTAAAGCTTCACTCTGTCGGGCAATCATCTGTGTCATCACAACATTCGTCTACTTCTTCCTCGTCCAGCAGTTCATCAAATGTTGAAGCCAACAAAAGTGATGATGTTGTCTCTGACTCTCTTGCGTATCCTGCTACCTCCAGCTCATGTGATGAATCAACATCGCACACATCTGAAGTATTTTTTAAATCTATGTTTCGATATTTTTTTACTAATGTGAGTATTACTATAGGTTGGAAAATCCGGGACAAAGTTTCTCATTTCAATGAAAGTTGTGGAAAAGCTAAGCAAGGATGCCAAGATAAATTTATTTATCACGAGGCTATTGGACTATCTCTATACGGAAGAATTCATGGCTAAGACTACAGTTACGAGCAAACGAAACAAGTCAGCCAGCCCATCTGAGAAAGGCCAGTTAGACGAGAAAGAATTACGTGAAATAATAGGTGATGGTTTTTATTTCAATGTTTTTACTTAAATGATTAACAACCTTTTATTTCTAGACGTCACAAACAAGCGGTTCCCGCCAAGCGACGTAGATGCACAGGAAAAACTCATTCGTACAACAGTTGGGGTGAAGTTCAACAATGTTGCAGCCAAGTTAAAGAAGCAGCTGCTTCTCTCTGATGGCTGACCAAATTGTTGAATTGCCGAAAAGGAGCTGCTTCCTGCAATTGCCAGGCTTTCCAAAAATCATTGTTGATTTCAATTGTTTCGTTTTCGTTTTTTCATTAATTGTTGAATGTAGAATTGAATCTGCTAAACCTAGAAAGAAAAAATACAATTTCTTAATCGACCAATTCTGGTGTATTTATTGGGAAATTAATTGGATGTTATATAGCAATTAATATCTTGAAATTAATTTATATATAAAATTAATTTGTTGATTCAAATTAATTTAATTGGCTGAAATTACAACTAATAAATTAAAAATTAAATTTGAAATTTATTAAACAATTAATCAAGATAATTTTGACCTGGGTCGTACTGGAAATCATTGTTATTGCGTGTTGTTGCTGTCATCAAATTTCTGTGTGAAAGAGACCTTCCACTTCGTGGAGATAACGAACTAATAGGATCGCCAAAAAACGGCAACTTTCTTGGTATTCTTGAATTGATGAGTCAGTTTGATCCGTTCATTTGTAACCATTTAAAATAATATGGCAACAAAGGAAAGGGCTGATCTTCTTATATATTTTCGACCATCTACGAAGAGTTAATTACAATTATTGGTGAAAAAGTGCTTTGTCTAATTATTTCTGAAATATAAGAAGCAAGATTTTTTTCTGTGTCCATTGATTCTACACCAAACTTGACACACGTTGACCAGCTCTCCATGATTATCAGATATGTGTCTGTAACGTCTTACGAAGCAACCGAAAGTTTTTTGTCCTTTATTCCTATTGAAAGCCATACTGGTGAATATCTGGCAAACATTATTCTTAAATTTTTCGAGGACCAAAAAATTGAAATTGACAATGCACAATGCACGAGGGCAAACGTACGATAATGCTGTGAATATGTCAGGAAGGTACAATGGCGTGCAAGCTAAAATAATTGAAAAAATTCCCCTTGCTTTTTACATTCACTGTACTGCCCATTCACTAAACGTTGCTTGGGTTGGTGCAGCTGAAAGCTGTCTTGACGCCACTCGCTTTTTCGGAATTGTCCAACAACTTTTTTCTTTTTTTTCGGGATCAACTCATCGTTGGTCAGTGCTAAAAAAAAACATTGGCCCAAAAAAGTTAGTTGTCAAGCGCCTTTCGGACACTAGATGGTCTGCACGAGCTGATGCTGTCAAAGCTCTTTCGTTTGGCTATACCGAAATTCAAGATGCGCTTGAAGAATTGTTAAAGTATTTACAACAAACGCCTGATACAAGGAATCAAGCCAAATCTTTATTTGACCACGTGCTATTTCGCGAGACTGCCATAATGACAAGACTTTAGAATTCAGTCATGGAGAGATTTAATATAGTAAGCAAAACTTTGCAATCCGAAACTTTGGACTTGGGCAGCGCTGTGTTGATGATGAAATCCTTAAGATTTCGTAGCTAATCAGCGAGAAAGATTTGATGACTTTGAAAACGAAGCCTTAAAGCTGATTCCAAACGGAAAGTATAGAGATGCAGATAAAATACCAAGAAGGCGTCGACAGCAAGTTAATGATGGTCCAAGCGAAGATGTCGTTCTGTCAGGTCAAACTCGCTTTCGAGTGGATGGATTTCTTCCGATATTGGACTCTTTGTCGCAAGCTCTAATTTCCCGGACAAACGCTTACAGTAAAATTTCTGGCTTATTCGGATTTCTCAATAATTGTTTGAGATTGGATTTTTATATTTTGATCGAAAAGGCCACTATTTTGCAAACTCAGTATAGGTCTGAGTTAGAGAAATCGTTTCCCGATGAGTTGACACATTTCAGCCTATACATTAAGCAGTACCTTGAGACAGAAAGCTCAGATTTCGAAAAGCCATTTACTGTGAATATGATGTATGAAACTCTATTCACACAGAAAGTGCAGTTAACTTTCCGAAATGTTGAAATTGCCCTTCGCATTTATCTATCTCTAATGGTAAGTGTAGCTTCGGGGAAGAGATCTTTTTCGAAGCTAAAGTTTATAAAAAACGAAAAAAGGACAACTATGGGCCAAAAAAGACTAAACTTTCTCTCTCTTATGTCGATTGAAAATGAATTTATAAAATGTCTCTCTTTCGACGATGTCGTAGAGCAATTTGTGAAAGAAAAAATTCGAAAAGTGCAAATTTAAAACAAGTGTCGCGTGTCAAAGTAAGTGTCAAAATGTGTAATTTGTGGAAAGAGCTAGCCTGTTTCTTGTCAATACAAAATTGGAAAGCAAAAATATTGTTTCTTAATCATTTTTAAAAATAAATGGGCGCAAATTAGTCAAAAGCCCAAGGGCGAAAAAATCTTAATCCGGCACTGGATTTTTAGGAAAAAGCAAACCCGTAAAAAAATAGTTCTCCCAAAAGTTTTCTTGGCCACCCCTCAATGCAAATCCGAAAGGAAATCTTTTTCCGGATTTGATTGGCCGAGTTATTCGCAATCTAGTAAAGGGCTCATTTGGCCAGTTTCCCACCCAGCATAGCAGCCTTTTTTTTCACCCCTTCCTCGCGCTCCTGTCGGTCGCAGTTATCGATTTCCATCATATTTGAAGCCCGAGGTGCAGAGAAAGCGTAGCTTCGGCAGTCATCCGCCAGGAGCGCGAGAAAGGGGTGAAAAAAAGGGCTGCTAGGCTAGGCTAACAAAATAAATGTTAAAAACAAAAACAAATATAGTTGTGATCCCGGGGAGCGTATGGTAGATTTAAGATTGGGTTTCTACGAAACTCTTATTTCTACGTGTACTCCGATAAACTGTAACCGTTATTAGTTTGTTTTGTTTTTTCTCTAGCCAGCTTGGCTAATCGTATATTATGCAATTAAAAGTCAGGAAAAAAAATACAATGAAAACGAAAAGTGAGCCGACAAAACACAAGCTATTCAACCGTTGAATATAATTGTTCTTCTTAAAATTGCCGATTTGCTTACATCTCTTGGTTAGCTCAAAATATTATGCATTCCTTGGAATAAGGAAAAAAAAGAAGCTCTTAAGGCAAGCGTCTGAACAGGCACCGACAAATCATCACTGCACTAAACTACTACTACTGATGTAGGGTATTTTCAACAGTTATTATCACTTGCCCTCTCCGTAAAGTCACTTCCCGCTACTTTCGCAAAAACAAAACCAAAAAAGGAGGTATTGAAATAATTTGCTGCCGGAGAAGGTAATCAATTCAAGAGTTACTACGACATGGCGACTGGCCTATATACTACATACACAAATTAAACGAACCGCCTTTCTGGGATTGATCATTGATCGCAAACTAAATTCTAGAGGGGCTGCTCGATTGTTGCTTGGAAACTCAGTTCGACAATCACTGTTAGCTATGCACGAGAACACAGAGGAACAAAACACTAGAGACAGAAAGAAAAAAAAAGCAATTTACGTAGCTTGAAACTGGAGTCTCGTTAATAGCCACTATTTTTATCACGAAAGAGAAGGTTGGCTAATGTTGAAATTCGAACGAATCCCGAAAGAGAAGCCGGACAAGAAAATGCGATAGGAACCAGACAGTAAACGATACAATAAGTTACAAGAAAAATTACGCAATGATTTGTATCATTTTTGTTTTTTTGCGGAAACATCGAGGCACATGCGATTAAGAAGATTTCATTTTATGTGGAAACTGAATCTATAAGGTCACGGGAATGTTCGTTGTTGTTACCGAAAACTTAAAAGTTATTTTTGCTCATTCAATGTTCTGTATATGTACAGTATCCTGCACAAAAATCCGAACACCGATTTAATTTTTTAAAGCCACCTGTTGTCGGGGTAAAGGGTTTTGTTTGTTTTTCTTTAAGAGGGAGGGTAGACGGGGTGATGGACACATAGGGCAGGGTTAAGTAAGTCTAGAAATTTTTTTTATGCCTCAAGGTATTACGCTTTGAGGCAAGTAACAAGTCGGGACATTTTTGCAACCCCCAGGGTCATGTGTTTTTTTAAAACGACAGTTGGAAATGTTGGTTTTAGGCTGTGTAATATTCCATACCCAAAATAAATTAGAGAGCTGCCTGTGCACAATTATGTCGATACCGATGGCATATGTGTAGAGCCTCTGGATGCGACGCCGTAAATCAGTGTTCGATTCCCGACAAAGACGTTCATCAATAATTCAGGAGAGATCACTGTCACTGCTGCACCAGTATCAATCACTGCCGTTGCATTCTACTCGCCACAAAACACAGGTTCTTTAATCAAGTTGGTTCCATCGAAGTTTAACAGGTGTTTTTCCTCCTGTACGTTAGGAGCTTGGGTTGTCGGATTTACTGCTGCAGTCACCGTTGACGTCGTAGCTGGTGCTGCATCCCGTGTCGGAGCTTTATAATTTGGAGATTCTGGATTTTTAAACAGTACCGGGCGACTTTTTTGCAATGGAAACAGTATGGTTTACCGTCAGTAGTACGTCCTTTTGGCTTGAAGGGCCCTTTTGTTTTCTCTTGCTCGTTTTTCTCCTTCGCCATTAATTTCTCACAGGTGTCTTGCATTAACTCAAGCATTGACTTCATAAATTCTACTTGGTGGTCTGGATTGACAATGAAAAGGTTTAGTGACTGCTCATGAGGTTTCTGCGGTTCCATTGCCGCATCCTTCCTTCTTCTTGCTTCTGACATGAGCGAAGCTCCCGTATAACCTTTTGCCAGTGTAAAAAACTCTTCACATGTTCTAGGTTTCAACGCATAAATTTTTCTAAGAAGAGCTGGTCGAGGGCCTCGAAAAATTTGCTCCAATATGTGTGCTTCCGACATATTCGGGTCGACCAGTCTGCAATGGTTGAGGATTTCATAATAGTACCTGACAGTTGGCTCATCCAATCCTTGTGTTCTACTCCTTAGTTTTGTCTCTTGAAAAAGACCGTAGTTGTCCGGTTGAAACTCTTTTAAAAACATCGAACGTAAACCAGTAACTGCAGGTGTGGCAGCGTTTCCTCCTACAGCAGGTTGGGCCGTCGTATCTTCCCAGACATTCGGGATTCTTGCACACAGGAACTAGTTTCTTGCAGTATAGTCCAAGTACATATTGTAACGATCCGCCGACTAAATCAAATTCAAACGGTAAAATTTAACATGTTGCTTTTATTGCCCGTATCTCTTAGTCGTAGCCCTATTTTTTACCACAAGTTTGTTTCCCCGGATGACCCACTTTTAACTTTTATTACTCTAACGGTAAAGCCAGCTGTCTTCCACCTGACCTTATATTTTTTGACACGCCTGACCTCATTTGACTTTCAATTCGTCTCTTTGTTCCGCCGTATAAAAAACGAAAAAACTCCACTAGAAGGCAGTCGGCAGTCAGTGGGAGACCAGTCTGTCAGTCCTCTCCCGAATCTTTTCTCAGTATTTGTTAACGACAGAAGTCGTTAGTAATAAATGTAAATTTAATTGTTGGTTTTGTATGTCTGTATGTACGTGTGTGTGTGTGTGTGTGTTCGTGTCATTGCCGAGGGGCAGACAAGTCTGAACTTGTCTGACCTTGGCTAAACTAATACCCTTGGGTTTTGCTATAGGTTACCCTCCCTTACACTTCCGCCACCCCATTTACACCTAAAGCTAATTGTTCGCGTTAGCGCCCTTCTTTTGTTTTACCCCTTTTTCGGCATTTCCGCCGTAGTCGAAGACGGAGGGAGATGCGGCACCGAGGTCATTCTCATTCATTTTAGTCTTGGCTGCAGTCGCAACCTGTTGTTCCCGTTTTCGCCGTTGTAACCTCGTGTTCGTGTTAAATACATCGCAGCGTGGCCCTTTTGGCCACTGAGTTAACCACATTTTCGTCACGCTTATTTCGGTGGTTAACATTTTGGTGCATCGACCGGGAAATTCATCGTTCGTGTTTATCTTCGCCATCACCTATCCATTCGCGTGGCCATTCATCCCTGGGTATCCCGGCTCATCATTTGAACACTTCAATCAGGACGTAAGCATTGTTAGCTGGCATAGTTAAAAATTACACGAAGTCGCGTAGCGACTGATGTGTAATTGCGATTACACAAATAATAACATATGACATCTTCAACGGTGTAGAACTTGTTTATTTTAGCTCCTCCCCATGCAGCGCTGAAAGCGCCACTTATTTAGGAGTGCCCAATAGCTGAACCCTCACCCCTCTTCAGAACTTTTAAAATGCTCGACAAACGAAACAAACAAATTCGAAGAAGGGGAAAGAAAAACATGGCAAAAAATGAAGAACAGAACATCCACATATGAAATCAAAAAGACCCAAAGAAATAAACTTCAAGGGACAATTAGATAGTGAAGATAAATAATGTCTTGGTCAAATCAGAGAAACGGGAGCCGAATGACGAAAAAAAAAGTAGCAGGAAATCAGCGGCTCGAACTAAATCCTCGTTTGAAGCCATGTTTACCACGATAGCTATAATAAAAGAAAACAAATTACCATGAGATAATGCCGAACAACGGAAAAAACGGGTGGGTCGGGTGGGTCGGGTGGGAAGTTTTTACCGTTGAAGATGTCATATGTTATTATTTGTGTAATCGCAATTACACATCAGTCGCTACGCGACTTCGTGTAATTTTTAATTACACTCACAAGTCCATACTCCATCTTCAACGGTGACTTTAAAGCGTCGTATGAGAATTTGTTTGAGGAGTCAAAACAGCCTCCGAAACAGAAACCTCAGATAATTCGCGGTTGTAAAATCGACGAAAAGTGGATTCCGCAGCCCAGTTTGCCGCGCGAAAAACGGAATCAATGGGCACACCCATTAAAATAGCCTTGGAAGAAGCAGCTCCACGAGTAGAATGGGCTGAAAAAGACTCAATATCAATTCCAGCATCTCGCAAACATGATTTAATCCAACGGCCCACCGTGGATGAAGTAACAGGACGGTGCGGGCGCCGAATCGACAGAAAAAGAGAATCACCATCGGGTTGACGCAAATCAACAGTAGCCGCAATATATGATTCCATGCCTGCCACGGGGCAACAAAGACCAGGAAACCGGTTGACCACAAAAGACTGGAGCGGGCCGGACCGCTGTGATTTCCGAAGTCTACGAAAAGAAAATGACATCGCCGTAGCGGAAAATTTTAACGACTTTAGAGAGATGGAACAAATCTCAGAAACCCGAGACAGAATAGACAAAGACAAAATCATCACCAATTTTTTAGAAAGAACAGCCAAAGGAAGATCCGAATTAGGACCAAGAGAAGAAAAGTGACGAAGAACCATATCCGGATCCCCCATAGAATCGTATCGAGGGTTAGGAGGCTTAAGATTGTAACAGCCTTTTAGTAATTGTACCACAAGCGGGTGATCACCCACTTTCTTACCGTCAATAGGTTTCAGTGTCATGGACAAAGTAGAGCGGTGGACATTAATAGTAGATGTGGCGAAACCTTTATTAAATAAATGAGAAAAATATTGAAGGGTAAAATTCAAAGATGGCGACAAGGGGTCCGAATCCCGTTTATCACACCAATCAAGCCAAGACGTCCAGGCTGACTGGTAGGTAGCAGATGTGGACGAGCGGTTGCTGGCCATGAGAAGGCCGATAACATCTGACGAAAGGCCCTGATTTTCAAATCGGCTCTGGATAACCTCCAGCCGGACAGTAGAAACCTGCTGGACTGGAGGAGTGGGTGCGGTTCCAACTTGGGCGAGTGAACAAGATACGGAGTCGGACGGAATATGCGCGGAACGTCTATGGACATTTGAAGAAGGAGAGGAAACCAAGCCTGTGATGTCCAGAGCGGGCAGACGAGGACTAAATCCGCTTTGTCCCGCCGGACCTTGGCTAAACATCGTGGAATTAGGGAAAAGGGCGGGAAGGCGTATCCCTGAAGATCTCTCCAATTCAAACTGAACGCGTTCAGAGCCGACGCGTTTGGTTGAGGAAGCCACGAAGCGAAATGTTGATGCTGGGCGTTCCATGCAGAAGCGAAGAGGTCGAAATTTATTGGCCAAATATTCCTCAATTGAGCAAATGACTCCGCATGAAGCATCCAATCCGACGAGTCCAGCGTCGTCCGTGATTGGGCGTCTGCAACAAAATTCGAATGCCCAGGTAAATGAGATGCCAAAATTGAAATATGACGAGCCTCGCACCACTGCACAATGCGGTCCGCAATTTCAGTAAGCGATCGGGAATGTGTACCACCGCACTTATTGACATAAGCCACGGCTGTCGTGTTATCCAAATATATATGAACTGAAATGTCCTGAGAAGCCGCCGTAAATACTTGCAAAGCGAAAAAGGCCCCTAACAATTTTAATTCATTAATGTGCCGCGACTGATCCTCAATTGTCCAAGGGCCTCTTGTTTGTGTCTGGTCACATACAGCTCCCCAACCCTGAAGTGATGCGTCAGAGTATATCACTAAATCGGGTTGATCAGGAAAGAAAGATTTCCCATTAGACTGTTGCAAATGATTCACCCACCACTCAAGATCAGACTTGGCACCGTGAGAAAGGGAAACTGAGATGTCCAAATCCCCGTGGGAATGAGAAAGATAAAACTGTTGCAGCTTGCGAAAATGGCCTTGGGCAAAAGGCACTGATGAAATAGACCACGAAAAATTTCCCATAAGCTTTGCCAAGTCGCGCAACTTGACCTTGCTTGACACCAAAACGGCCTTGCAAAGGGCAATGATAGAGTCTACTTTTGCCGAAGGCAAAGAAAAAGAAAGAAGAAGAGAATCAACCACCACCCCCAAATAATCCATGATTTGTTGAGGAGTGGTAACCAATTTTTCGTAATTAATAACAAAACCTAGAAAAGATAGAAGGTTAACAACTGTCTTTAAATCATGTAACAACGCGGCATATGAAGAATTAAGAATTAAAATGTCATCGAGGTAGATAACGAGGCGAATACCACGTTCACGCAAATAGGCGACCACCGGTCGCAACAGTTTGGTAAAAACTCGGGGGCGGAACAAAGACCGAATGGCAAACAACTATATTCATAAATAGAATTCTTCCATCAAAAACGAACATACTTCCGATGGTCCGGGAATAGGCTAACCAAGAAATACGCATCCTGCAAATCAAGTTTAACCATCCAGTCTCCCCTCTGAAGGAGATACCGAACACAATCAAGACCTTCCATTTTGAAATGCTGATAACGTATGAACGCATTTAGACGTTTCAAATTAATAATGGGCCGCCAACCGCCAGACTTTTTTGGGATAACAAACAAATTGGATATGAAACCATCTCCACTATCAGGAGAAACCAAGGAAATTGCACCTTTGTTGAGCAACTGATCTATTTCCTGGTCACAAACCGCCACCATGTCCTGAGACATAACACATCCTGCCGGAGCAGACTGTTGAAACGGCAAGTCGATGAAATCGATGAAACACCCCTTAAGAACAGTCGACAAGATCCATGGATCAGTAGAAAATTGGCTCTAAGCAACACCAAAACGAGTCAAACGGCATCCAACCGGAAAAGAGAGGGTAAAATTAGAAGAGAGTGGTACATACCTGGATGATTGTTGTTGAGATTTCGAGGACGAGGGGGTAAAACCTTGGCCGCCGCGTCGTGTACCGCTTGAAGTTGGGGGATGACGTGAATCAGGAACCCGATATCCATGGCCGCCTCGACCACTAGAGCCACGATTTTCAGATCGGGTAGTAAAAGGGCCGCCACTGCGCCCAGCAAATTTCTTCACTTTCTCAAAATCATCAGCATCTTTCACCATCGCTGTCAAAAATTTTTCTCCAAAAAGGCGTTCAAATTCACGTGATGAAAACATTCGATCATCTTTTAGCAAGGGTAGTAAATCTGGTGCCACGTGTCTCATCGCATTCGCTCGGCGCAATTTGGAAATGCCCGCAAAAGCAGCGCCCAATAATTTAAGGGAATCTTCCATATTCTTCAACAACGGGCTGCCCACCGGCAATTGGTTCCAGGTTTGTAACAATGGTCGAAAAGAATCTAGGACTTGGTACTGAACCGACTGCCAAGATTTTTCTTGAAAATCATTCAAATTAGAGCGCCAATCTTTTCCAACAGCTTGTTTTCAATAACGGACCATCGTTTCATCCAATTTCGGACATAACAAATCAAAATCCCCATCAAAAGACGGAGCGTACGCATGACGCAAAGACTTGCATTCAGATTTCGGAATACCTTGCACCATCCATTTCCGTATAAGACGAGTCTTCGACTCAGAAACCACAAAAGTTTCAGCCGACGGTTCAACAGGCGGACGACGTAAAGGCGAACGTGAACGAGAGCGTGATCTACTTACACGGGAATGCGAATCAACGGACGAGTGACGATGGCGAAAACGATGCTCCAAGTCCGACGAAGGCCCAGCAACAGCACCATCATCATGACGGCTGAGGATGCTCAATAATTAACCTTCTTCAATACGGGAATCAAAAGAAGGCTCACGTGCTTCACGACGTCGCCGCTCACGAAGAAGAGAAGCAGAGCGCAAAGCCCTATCACGCAAAACGGAATCACTAGGAGACGGAGGAGAAGACATGATGTCTGAACAAAGGGAGAGCTAAAAAATTTCTGAAGAGGGGTGAGGGTTCAGCTATTGGGCACTCCTAAATAAGTGGCGCTTTCAGCGCTGCTTGGGGAGGAGCTAAAATAAACAAGTTCTACACCGTTGAAGATGGAGTATGGACTTGTGAGTGTAATTTTGTCCGACCTATGGAAGTTGGTCAATTCTTGTCAGTATTTGCTTATCTCGTCCTATTTACCATCGTCGATACCTTTTCAGAGCCGTCGATTGGTAATTTTCGGTGTCCAACACACATTTGCAATCGTCGATACCTTTACAGGGCCGTCGATTGTTTATTTCGTTTTCATCTGTGCACATTTCAATCGTCGATAACTTTTCAGGGCCGTCGATTGATCCTTTCGTTTTCGTCTGTGCATATTTCAATCGTCGATACCTTTACAGGGCCGTCGATTGATCTTTTCGTTTTTCGTCTTAACACCTTTACAATCGTCGATATCTTTACAGGGCGGTCGATTTTTCATTTCGTTTTCGTCTGTGCATATTTCAATCGTCGATACCTTTACAGGGCCGTCGATTGATCTTTTCGTTTTTCGCCTATGCACATTTACAATCGTCGATAACTTTACAGGGCCGTCGATTGTTCATTTCGTTTTCGCCCGTCCATAATATTTTCAATCGTCGATACCTTAACAGGGCCGTCGATTGTTAATTCCGTTTTTGCTCGTCCGTCACATTTACAATCGTCGATACCTTTACAGGGCCGTCGATTGTTCGTTCCGTTTTTCGCCCGTTTCTCCAATTTTCAATCGTCGATACCTGTACAGGGCCGTCGATTGTCAAATTATTTTTCGTCCGTCTCTCTCATTTTCAATCGTCGATACCTTTACAGGGCCGTCGATTATTAATTACCTTTTCGTCCGTCTCGTATCGTCGATACCTTTACAGGGCCGTCGATTGTTACTTATTGACTCTCTATTTGTTTACAATCAGTAATACAGCTTCATCATTCCGCGAAAGAAGAACACTCCGGCGGCTAAGCTGAGGAGAAATCTGATCCCTAAAGGTTTTCGGCAGGAACAATACCGTTTCCAGCATACCAAGGATTTGGAACCTGCATATCGAGAGACTGCAAGCGAGACAACTGCAAGACTCAACGCTCAACGGAGACCAACAGAAGACATGCAAGCTGTTATTCTTCCTGCTCCGCGTAACTAAACTTTAAGGTTTATTTATATACAGTTATCCTGGCAACTTTATTTGTTTAGAGTTGTCCACACCGGAGCTGCTTCCTCGGATTCAAACTGCACAGAAACTAGCGGAATTTATTCTAAACTTACCGTCAGCTTCAGACAGCGAGCCCAGTCAATTACGTCCGCCGCTGGAGCCGATCTCACAGCCACAAGCTGCTGATCCTACTCCACGTCGCATACGGCTGGATTATTTTCGTTCCGCACGTGGAAGAGATACTGACACAACACCACAACCACCGGAGGCTTTGAGAGCTGCTTTAGTTAAATCTACTCAGTCACGCCGGAAGACAGGACCACGGCTAGCGAATTTTGTTTCTCCGCCGTCGCCAAAGAAACCTCGTTTCTATCGGCCATACAGTCCGCGACCAGTCGAGCAACTTCCGGAACCACCTACTCCTCCAGGAGTTCCAGAATCTGAGCCGGGCGATTTCGTCCCTAATCTTGCCGATTGTGAAGTAAGGAGCGAAGTTGGCGAAACTGAGGTTGAACCTTCGCATGTTGAACCAGAACAACCTGCTAAGAGTTGGAGAATCCAAAACACAAGGACCCAGATCGTACGCACGGTAACCTCAAGTCAGCTTTTCCGGAATTCGGACCAACAGCCTCGAAGGAAATAATTCATTTGAATATTGTATGTTAATTCCCGTGTCGGTTTAACAATATAAAAGTGAAATTGAATTCCATCGCTTCAACTTGTCTTATTATAACGAATAGAGCGAAATCGTCAAGTAGAAAAAACTTTAAGTTTACATTAAGCTTATTTACCTAGCGAAATGTTTCAACCACGGACACTTGACGGCAGTACAACTAGTATGCCAGATATTGGTATTCCGGTTCATCGTAACAGAAATGATACTGGAGTTGGCCGTCAAAGTGGATCATCAGATTCCAGAAGTCAAACGTCCCGTACACCAGAAGAAAGTATTCAAGCAATTGCAGTGACACGTGTCGAACGAGACACATTAGTCGTTATCCTTGAGCAACAGTGTCGTGAGATAGAGCAGCTGATTAGAACCGTGGTCGCCGTTCCATATTAAACCATCTTAAGACACAGATCCATATTCGTTTGGATCAAGTGCGAGATGCCCATTTCTTGTACAATCAAAGCTTATGGGAAGCCAAGAAGCCGATGACAGATTTTTATAATTATATTATAGGTATCGAGATTCGAGTCCGAGGAGTATCACAACAGGTAGATCATTACCTTGATGATCGACATAACTCGCCAGCTTCTAATGCCAGTCGTGCTACACGGAGCCAAGCTGATGAAGAATCTTTCTTCACCATGGATGAATATCGATACAGTTCACGGCCGCAAACGCCTGATCCGACGTTAAGGCAATCAATGGACAGAACGAACGATCGATATAGATTCGATACCTCTCGACCTGTATCAACGATTGGGAGCCCGCCCACGTCTGAGTACAATCCTAGACCATTACAGCAATCGGGGAAAGGTGGTCCACCACCTCCTTTAATGCCATCGTTCAGCAGCGATGATTGGATTAACAGGCGTACACCTCCACCAAGGGGAGCTTCAGCGGGGTTCAGCCCAAATTGGCTAATGAATGCGTTACCACAGATAAAGATCACGCCATTCAATGGTGATCCAAAGGAATGGCCAACTTTAATCTATTCGTTTAGGGACATGATCCATAATGTGGTACCATCGGACGCTCAACGCCATGCTTTCTTAAAGCAGTTGCTCACAACAGAAGTTCGTTCCTACATAGCCGAATACTTGGACAATCCGTCCACTTATTATGATGCCTTAGTAGAACTGAAAAAGCTATATGGTCAACCACAAGTGGTTGCTCGAGCCATTTGATGGCTCTTATGAATCTTCCATCGATCCGAGATGATGATTCAGAGGCACTAGCCAAGCTCAATCGAACTCTTCATGGAGCCATGCATGCCCTGAGGACCGGCGGAAATGAGCAAGACTTGGAATCGGGAATGACTCTGGAACACGTCGTCTCCCGTTTACCTCCGCGAATCAGAAGTAGCTGGGGCGTAAAAGTGTATCGGATGACTCCAACACGAGCTATTCTCAAGGATCTAGCAAAGTGGATAGACGAGATGGTGATGGGTGAATTGATGACCAGGCCGTCTACTCATAGATCACCAGCTCCACAGAAGGAAAAGAAAGCGGGAAGTGCGAAGCCTTCCACCAAACCAACTCCTCTCTTTGGTAAAGTTCCTGTTGTTTTTCACACCTCCACATCTCCACCAGTCAAGAAACCGCAGCAAAGTCCTTCTTCTGGGAGTAATTTGTCATCGCTAAAGAAAGGCGTTATTAAGAAGTGCATTTATTGTGATAACGCCCATTCGATAAAAACCTGTTCCACATTCAAAGATCTAGATGTCACAGCGAGAATGGAGTGGGTAAAAGAGAAACGATTATGTTTTAGGTGTCTGGTAGGAACACATCGGGGAACTGAGTGTCCCACCGTAATCGTCTGGAACATTGAGAACTGTGGTCAACGGCACCACCGTCTATTGCACGGAGCGCCTCGATTTTATCCCACGAATGCTTCAACAACTAAAAATGCAGGTCAGCCATCAGCAAAATCGTCTGATGGTCGCACAATGACCATTAAAAACAGGGATACGGCTATCAACACTTTCCTAGCTATCGTTCCTGTGTTACTTCAAGCTAACGGGGTGGAAATAGAAACTTTCGCTTTTCTAGATCCAGGAGCGACTGTTAACTTAATTCGAGAAGATGTAGCTAAACAGCTCAAATGCAAAAGGAATGCAAGGAATGTATCCTTTGGTTCGTTTCACGGCCAAGACCCACAGTTTCAATCAACTACGGTAAGTCTGACTGTGAAGGATCGTGATAGATCTTTCGAATCGGATTTAAAGCAGGTTTCTACTGTGCCGACTCAGTACCTAAAGTTACCATGCCCACCGAAGGAGTTAATGGAGATTAGAAGTCGTTACCCTCATCTCAAAGACGTAAAATTGGTTGATGTTGGAGAACCAACCATCCTTATTGGAGCGGGAAACCAATGGCTGCACTAACGTCTCGATGAAAGACTACCTGCTGTTGGAACCGACGCTCCCTTTGGTTTATTGACGCCATTTGGTTGGACTTGCGTTGGCGATCTAACATTAGGGACGCAGCAGCATGATTCAACGGTTTGTCGTTCAAACAAACCACTGATGACGGTGCAAAAACTCTGCTACCTTGTACAAGAATCACCGACGGAAGCACTACTTTTACGTCAAGTCGAGAAATTGTGGGAAACGGAAAGCTTTCCAATTGTAATTCCGGCTCAACCGCTAGAATCAACCGAGGATAAACTAGCGAGGAAGAAACTCGATGCAACTATTCAATTCGACGGAACCAGGTATGAAGTAGGTCTACCATGGGTTTCAGATGCTATCGCATTACCCGACAATTACAATAGTGTATTGCGTCGACTTTTCTCTATCGAAAACAAATTCGTTCACAATTCTAATGTTGCTGAGAGATACAAAGCCGTAATCGATGACGATGTGGCAAAGGGATTCGCGCGGCCTCTCAAAGAAAGTGAATTGAAGGGCACCTTTGGGAGAAATTGGTACCTTCCCCATCATGGAGTCGTAAATCCTCGAAAACCCGAAAAAGTTAGGGTGGTCTTCTACGCTTCGGCAAACTTTCAAGGACTTCCACTCAACGAAGTATTGTTAAAGGGTCCCAATCTCATAAATGACATAGGTGCTACCCTTCTACTCTTCAGAGAAAAGTCTGTGTCGCTATCTGGGGATATTCAACAAATGTTTCTTCAAGTTAGCGTGAAGAAAGATGACCATTCCGCCCTACGATTTCTATGGCGTCCACCTGGTTCTCGAAAAAAACCCACCGTATATGAGATGCAGCGACAAATCTTTGGATCGGTCTCATCCCCTTTCATCTGATCTCAAGTGCTCCGACATATTGCTGACATACATCGTGAAGAATTTCCTGAAGCTGCTGAACGAGTCTACAAGAACTTCTATGTAGATAACCCGTGCGAAAAATGTAGTTAAAAACTAGCTAGTAGCTAGTTGGTAAAAAAGGTTGGTGTCAAGTGGCAATAGCATGTTTTTTGCGTGCTAGCTTTGCACCCCCACGAGCAAGATTTTTACTTGGTGAAATCGAGTATTTAATAATAAAGCTAGTTTCTTGGTTTTATGAAAAAACCTACTTTTAAGCTAGCTAAACAACAGCATTTAAAATACTTAATTTTAACCTACATAGAACAGTTAATTAATAATGATAAAAAATCACTAATCGAAAATAAAGATTCATTTTTATTTCTGTTTATTGCACATGAGTTTGTTATTGCGCATACAAAAACCCTTTCATATTTGACTTAATTAAATAAGTCACAAAGAAAATTAGCCGTAAGTAGAGACGCCGGAGGCAGTATACATAATATCAACGACGAACAATAAAAGCTAACGGTTATAAAAAAGAGGCAGGTTATTAAAACGCCGAAACTGGAATAATAAATAAATCAAGTGGACAATCAGACCAAAAGCTGTGGAAGATGATAAATGACAGTTAGTTGAAATTAGAATTAATGACACAGTAATAATAGTCCAAAAAAATACCAGGGAAACAAGGACGAACAAGACTTTGAACTTACCAGATAACATGAGTGGTCGACCAGATCTAAATTCATCATCCGGCCCCTCAGTTGAATTACTTCACCAAAAACAGAGTTATTAAAATTATCTGAGAATTCGAACAAAACCAATGGAAGTGAAGCATGCTTTGACGATTTCTCCATTTCTAAGAAATAAAACATTACACAGTGTTCTTGACTAATAATTGCCAATATAATGACGCCTTGAATTACCTTTCTTGATCAAAAGCAACAATTTTTGACAATAATGAGTAAAATGCTGATAAACATCAAATTATTAAAAAAAAATACCGAAGATGAACCATATACATACCTCGCATAGGCCAAAACTTAGCAGACTTTAATATGTGATCAGAGTTTTTTGGCGCTATTTTCTGCTGCCACAAGGTTGCATTTAATATAACAAATGGGAAAAATTCATAATTTTAATTTAGATAAAAGTGAATTCAGAATAAACTATATTAAAAACATTAAATAAATTTCGGTGAAATTTTGATGTGAAAATTTACGTATTGTTTGTAATAATAAGACTTATTGCTGGGGAAAACAATATGACAAGCTTGTATAGCAGACAAAATATAAAATCGTGATTAGTGATGAATAAAAATTGTGATCTTTTTTAAAAAATGATTTTGTACTGAATTTAATTAAATTAATGAAAGCATGTGTTTTGGCGATGAATAATGTGTTAACAGATACTTATCTAATTACCGCATTGGTAAATCACTTTGAAAGTGATTAATTTGGATCTTAAACCTGTTTGGTAATACTGAATGTTTAATCTTATGTATACTTGCGAGCATTAAATACAATAAAAAGTAAAAATCTGAATTAAAATATCTTCATTTTGGGAATGGATTTTATGTTATATTATTTCTTCAAACCACGTCTAGTAATAATTCTATGAATGGTTATTAATTAAATATTGGTTATGGAAAAAATACGAACAAGAAAAGAGCAAGAAAATTTTATGTAATTAACATGGTAGTTATACATATGTTGTTCATATACAAGTCACGAACAACTATTTTCTGTAGCTAAAATGTGCAAGGTAGTTCAATGCGCACAACATAGTGGTTTTCTGAAAGCTAATGCATCAGTGTCGATAAACAACCATTCGACGAGTAAAAATCGGTAAGAGTTTTTTCTTCGAGCTACCCGCAACCTAGTTGTTACCTTGTTTCTTTATGGGATAAACTCAAATTGTTAGGATTCTCCTTGTAGCTAGCTGTTTTTCATTATGCTTAAGAATTACACGCTTGTCGCTAGTAAGTGGAGGGGACGGCTAGCTATATTTTTCGCACGGGAACCTTCTGGATTTTTTTTACACCGAAGAGGAGGCTAGTCGAGCGGTCAAAGATTCTACAGCATTGCTAAAAAAGGGAGGATTCCATCTGAACCAATGGTTCTCTTCATCTCGACGGGTATTGTCACGTGTAGAAGGTGATCGTAATCAGCCTCGCCTGAATTTGGATCTAGAGGATTAGCCCACGGAGAGAACCTTAGGTGTTTTATATGACAGCGAAAGTGACAGCTTCATCTTTGATGTTAAAACCGACGTCGAAGCGAGTACTAAGCGTCGGATCTTGAGTGCTGTGTCCACCTTGTATGACCCACTGGGGTTTTTATCACCAGTGATCCTTAGCGCCAAAAGAATTCTACAAGAATTGTGGCTTGTTGGTGTTGACTGGGATGACCAAGTTCCCGAAGAAATTCAACACCAGTGGAACAAGTGGACTACTAATCTTAGCCAGCTCGAGGCGTTCAAGATCCCGCGAGCTCTAACTTCGTCTAGTGACATCCAAGACATTCAGCTGCATGCCTTTTGCGATGCATCCACCGTTGGGTTAGGCTCTGTGGTATATCTACGAGTAACCTATCGCAACAATATCGTCGCCATAAATTTCGTTACGTCAAAGCCCCGCGTGGCACCCCTTCGTCCGCTGACCGTTCCGAAATTAGAACTCCAAGGAGTAGTTGTGGCACTACGCCTTGTGAAGTTCGTCCAATGGACCCTTCGTATTCCCATCACTCAAATCATCTATTGGTCTGACTCTAAAACTGTTCTTCAGTGGATAGCCTAAAAGACATATCGCTTTCAGACGTTCGTCGCAAATCGAATATCCGAAATCTGAGAGCATTCCCAACCAACTGAATGGAGACATGTCCCAGGTATCGAAAATCCAGCTGATGAGTGCAGCAGAGGACTTTTCCCTGATGAGATGATGGAGAATTACCGTTGGGTTAATGGCCCAGACTTCTTGCAGCAAGAAGAAAATGCCTGGCCGATACCCATTAAACTTCCCGAACCTTCTGTCGAAGATCCAGAGGTATCAGCCACCAACAGGATTGGGCTTGTTTACGGCCCCGCTGCAGAAAATAGGCTCCGCTCACTTTTGGAACGAAATTCCAACTATGACGTGGTGATACAAATTGTTGCATGGATCCTTCGTTTCATTTCCAACTCGAAATTGAAATTGTTGGATCGTGACAAATCACGCATTGGTGTCGAATGCATTCAGCACGCTGCTAATCATTGCATCAAATCTGCGCAATTGGAGAAATATTCCGAAGAAATAGAGGCTTTAAAGAATAAAAGGCCTTTAAAATTGAGTTCGACGCTCCCCTTTCGTTCGAAATCAAGCATCCCAAAATCCTGCCTCACGATCATCCACTCACGCGTTTAATCGTCATGAGAGAGCATGATCTCCTGTTTCATCCATCTCCAGAAAGACTGCTCAGCTCAAAAAGATCTCAATATTTGATCATTAAAGGACGAGTGGCTATCAAAAGGTATCTGCACAAGTGGTTTACTTGCAAACGCCATAGAGCTACTCCCTGCATTCTTTTAATGGCCCCGCTTCCGCGTCATCGTCTTATTCCGTTCCAACGTCCATTCACTCATGTGGGTTTGGACTATTTCGGCCCTTGCAACATCACCATTTATCGTCGCAAAGTAAAACGATATGTTTTGCTGATAACCTGTCTCAACACTAGAGCGGTACACTTGAAAGTTGCAGCCTCACTCGACTTGTCGTCTTTTTTTAAGGCCTTTGCTTCCTTCACTCCCGAAGAGGTCGTCCGTCAGTCGTGTAAAGCGACAATGGAACTCAAATTGTTGCTGGGGACAAGGCAATCCAACAAGGCATCGAGCGTCTCAAGGAACATAACATCTTTGGTCAAATGGTGAAACAAGAAATCGAATGGCATTTTCACCACCATTAGCACCACATTTCGGAGGCGTTTGGGAAAGTCTCGTAAAATCAGCAAAGGTGGCTCTGGAAGCCATTGTGGAATCACGTCCGCTTACCGAAGAGCTTTTACGTGGTTTCGTGATTCAGGCCGAATCGTTGTTGAATGGACGTCCACTGACCTATGTCAGTGTGGACCCTCGAGATCCCGAACCACTTACCCCTAATCATTTTTTGTTAGTCCAGAGCTCGCCTAACACCGAAGACGACGTCATCGAGGACGAGAAATTGTATTCTCGAAAACATTGGGAAGCTATGCAAGTCATGACGACACACTTTTGGCGCCGATGGCTTCAAGAATATCTCCCCACACTCACTGAACGTCGAAAATGACTTTTAAATAAGAAGAATTTGGCTGTGGACGATACCGTGCTTGTGGTGGCCCCGAACTCCCCTAGAGGACATTGGCCTATTGGTCGAGTAACTCGGATCATCCCCAGTCCAGATGGAATCGTCAGGTCGATGTTCGTCAAGACCTCTACTGGAAAATACCACCGCCCGGTGTCCAAATTATGCCTATTAGAATCTGAATGTATCTGATGTTACTGATGTATAATTGTGTCTCTCTTTAATTAGTAACAGGCTCCGCTGTTAACGACAGAAGTCGTTAGTAATAAATGTAAATTTAATTGTTGGTTTTGTATGTCTGTATGTACGCGTGTGTGTGTGTGTGTGTGTGTTCGTGTCATCGCCGAGAGGCAGACAAGTCTGAACTTGTCTGACCTTGGCTAAACTAATACCCTTTGGTTTTGCTATAGGTTACCCTCCCTTACACTTCCGCCACCCCATTTACACCTAAAGCTAATTGTTCGCGTTAGCGCCCTTCTTTTGTTTTACCCCTTTTCCGGAATTTCCGCCGTAGTCGAAGACGGAGGGAGATGCGGCAACGAGGTCATTCTCATTCATTTTAGTCTTGGCTGCAGTCGCAACCTGTTGTTCCCGTTATCGCCGTTGTAACCTCGTGTTCGTGTTAAATACGACGCAGCGTGGCCCTTTCGGCCACTGAGTTAACCACATTTTCGTCACGCTTATTTCGGTGGTTAAAAGTATTTTACCTTTTTCCCTTTTTGCCACTGTTTTTTAACGTGTTGATGCCAAATTTAAATATACCCGAAACGATAAACTATTTTTCCCCAATTGTTTCATCTGGGGGCAGCAAGGACGAACCCACCGACCGAAGCCTTGGCCGTTACAAACGCGTTACCAATAGCCCTACCACAGCAGCTCTCCGCCGAAGATGGCACACATCGAAGAAAAATATTCTGTCGCTAACATAAAACAAAAACCATTAAAGAAGAAAATAAAAGCATTGTGGTTGGAAAAATTCAAGAAACTGAAAAATATGTAAGTGAAACATTGAAAATTAAAATATCTCGACCTGTTTTTTCGGCTGCTATTGTCGCAAGCGAAGTTACCATGGACAAACCCTCTTCCCACCCGGAAACACCCAAAGAAAAGAAAAATCACCGATGTGAAAACAGCATATTTACGGATGAATCTGTCACATCAGCATCAGTGTCGGAAAATCAAACGACCGTAAGTTGGATTTTTGACAGCTCTCGTCCTGAACAAATTAACCAAAAAGCGGCTGTTACCACGTAGACAAGTAAGGAAACAAAGGAACAAAAAATCGAAGTGACTTCCGACCACATCGGTGACCGCGACGACCATCCCGGTCAAAACATCTGGACCAAGTGGAACCCTTATACTCAATTCTATACGAGAGAGTGAACGAGACCCACATTAAGCCAGGCGACGATCAACGCGCTTCAAACGCTGTACACCAAGCCGAAAAATTCAGAGACTCCGATCGCCCGTGGCCGACGACCAAAATTAAGAAACGAAGCAGTCTACGCTGCACGAAAGGGTCGTTGCTTTTTGCGCAAAAACGGTGCGTGCTTTTCTGTCCAGCCGCCTAAGGCCCCATCACCTAGACCGCGTGAATACCTGATAAAACCGACATTGGAAATTCAAAATTACAATTCGAAACCGATCCAACTTATTTCACAACTATCTTAGTCCCCCGTAATCTTATATAACTTTTCCACCTAAAACTAATTCCCCTTTGAACTTGACACCTCCAGATTTATGTAGACCACGACAAAAAATCAACTTCACTTCTATTCCCCCTTCTATCCCTCCACTTAACCAAATAGGACATTCTAATGCAAACCATTCTTCATCTTTATTATTTTGGAACAGCTGAAGTTTTATTGAGGTTATAATCTCGCTTCTTCTCTTTTTGACATATCTGTTCGCGAAGCTGTGTTCTATGTTTAGGTACATCTCTTTCAGAGGCAATTGTATATGTACTGAGCTCCGGGCTCGAGGGCGTCATGCATTTCCTTCGACGGAACACGTCACGTTGAGCTCCGCACTCTCAGACGTCCTCGTCACTACAATTTTTTTTCCATATTCATTATTTTGCTGTTTTGAATCTGATTCGTAAAGATCGTCTAGGTTTAGACACTTTTGCTTCAGATTTGTTTTATCGAGCTCCACGATCGAAGGCGTAAAAATTCCTTCGATGGAATGCGCCACACCGAGCTCCGCGCTCTTAGACGTCTGCGTAACCACCCTTTTTTTCCTATTCTTTGTATTGCTGTTTTAAATCCGATTGGAAAAGACCATCTAGGCTTAGACACTTTATTTCAAATTTGTTTATCAAGCTCCCTGCTCGAAGGCGTACGTATTTCTTTTAACGGAACACGCAACACTAAGCTCTGCGCTTCTAGACGTCCTCGTCACTACTCGTTTAATCTTGTATCTTTTCTCCTTCACCGTATTTCGTTCCAAGTAAAGAGAAAAAATTCCCGATTCCATCGGAGAAAGTGCCCAACGCGATGAAGCTCCTCGAATATTCCTGTTTTTTTTCCTTCTCTTTAACTGCTGGTTTTACTGTCTTGAGAAAAGAGATAGCGAGACGCAATCTATTTTGACGGGTAGCCATGTAACGATCCACCGTCTAAATCAAATTCAAACGGTAAAATTTAACATGTTGCTTTTATTGTCCTTATCTCTTAGCCGTTGTCCTGTTTTTAACCCCAAGTTTGTTGCCCAGAATGACCCACTTTCAACTTTTATTATTCTATCGGTAAAGCCAGCCGTCTTCCGCCTGACCTTATATTTTTGGACACGCCTGACCTCATTTGACTTTAAATGACGAATCGACTCTTTGTTTCGCCGTATAAAAAACGAAAAAACTTCACTAGAAGGCGGTCTGGATTCGGCAGTCAGTGGGAGACCAGTCTGTCAGTCCCAAATCTTTTCTCAGTCTTTGACCTTTTCCCCTTTTTGCCGCTGTTTTTGTAACGAGCTTGTACCAAAGTTAAATAAACCCGAAACAATAACTTTTTTTCCTCTAATTGTTTCAATATTGAAATTATTACGTTTTTCGGCGTTACCCTATTCATTATGGGAAGCAATTCTCTCATGACGCTCCATTCATTGGCACGCATCTTTATCCGGACTACCTCGAAAGATAGGCGGGCTAAAATATTTTTCGACAGCTGCCATAGTTTGTCTTTGTGGCTGCACAATATGCCCTGATGGCGCAACAAATTGTTGTCCGCCGACTGAAAAACTGGACTTGCAGCTCTCAAAACGACCTCGGTTTCTGGATCCAAGTCTAATCTCTTGCAGTCTCGACTGATTCAACCTCACTGTCAGCTTCCTCGACCAAGCGGTCTCTTGAAATAGGACCTTCAAAATTTTGGGCTTCACCAACAACGGAAGTTCCACTATCCAACGATGAGTTTTGGGGTAGGCGTTGTTTCTACTGGAACGCTTGACAGATGTCACAGCGGATGTAATCGTAAGCTGAGATCTCTTGGGCAACTAGGTAGACGTGGTTTTATTCTCTTCTGGATCGGCTAACAACGACTGCAGCACGACCTCGTTTACTCTCAGGCAACGAGCTGCGTCTTCAAAAATTGCCACACTGCAGAACAAATTCGTTACTTATGGGTAAGGAGCTGCCTCTCAAAAATTAAAACTCTGCAGCACTAATTCGTCACTTACGGGTAACAAGCTGCGTCTCCACCAATTGTCAATCGAGTTTTATTTGATCCAACACTAATGAATACAACAAGTGAGGACTTAAATCTAAACAATCCCCTTTTTCTTAAGCAAAAAAGAGATAACCATTTACCAAAAGTTGGAGAAGCGTCTGAAGACATCTAGGAAAACCAGGGAACTCATCTTTAACTAAATTTTACACTCTTATTTTTACTGCTATACTAATTGCGCCCCTTCCGGAGCGCATGTCTCCGTATCTACTTCTACTCTGATTATTTGCGATGATTCATTCCCACGGTCGCAGCGTAGTTCAATGAGCGGGTAAATCATCTCTGTGAAGAGATAAACATTTCCCCTTTTTCACCCACGACAATATTTTCCTGCTTCTTGGAACAAGGAACATAGGATGTCTTTATGTCAACCAAGGGCCATTAGAAAGATTATAAAAAGATGTTTAAGGTATTTGACAAATGTGTAATCATGTTAATAAAGTGACTTTTTGGTATTCTTAAATTAGCACGAAAAACATAAAGTTTGAGGAAGATACATTTGTTACTCGTTACTAGTTTTGTAAAACAAATGGTAAATTGGTAAAATGAAACAAAATGTTACCTATTACTTTAAATAAATGATTTTCAAAAGTGGAGGTTGATTTCAAATCTTCAGCTTCCCAGGCAGACACCAATCCACAAGGCCAGGGGTGATAGATGATATTCACAGCGGGCACGACTGTGTTGTAAATTGGTTTCACTTTTACAAAGCCAAACAGGTATAACAAAAATTGCATTTTAAAAATTTTTTATACAGACTTGTGTTGCTTCTTTGCTTCATTGGACAGCAGATTAAGATCACGTGTCTACTGTGAAAGAGATCATGTGTCTCAACGAAAATGGTTCTCTCTGTTTATGACATCAGACCTCCCCAGTGTGTCATTCTGATGCAGAGCTCTTGAAATCAAGTTGCACATTTTAAAACATCTTAGGCCAAAGCTGAAGTTCTTTCTCTGTCGGTTTTTCTGCTTGTAAATCCATGATTAAAACTAATTGAACTTCAATTTATTGTCTTGTTTGCATAGGTATTAAAAAAGTCGTCGCTTTTTGGTTAGAGTTTCTTCGCCGTCCGATGCATCAGTTGGAATGATGTTCACTTCCTCGACACCATTGCTCACGTAATTTAATAACTTTGTACTTCGAAAAAAATTGTACTAATCTTCAATTTTTAAAAGAAAACTTTGATGCATTATTCTTATCTCGAGGTTATATCGAAGGGGCACTTTTAATCATTGAAGTGGAAACCCAACATTTAAAGGAGTTGTTTTGAAAACTGCCATCTGGAAGCACAAGAAACCCAATTCAGTTAATCAAACGTGTGTTGTAGTCACATTTAACAATGGCAAAGAGATGTGTGCATACATGAATGTCATAATTTTCAATTACATAATTTTACTGTTTTCAATTAAATTAACACCGTGTTTCACATTCAAGAAAGATAATATTGTGTTGGTGTGCATCAGCCATATCCTAGACTTTCCTGGTTTCAAACTCAAGTGAAAAAATGAGGTAAATATGATCTTGCCTGTGTAATTAAGAAAAGGTAATTGAACGTTGCAATCAAATAGCACGCAAGCATTAGAGTAAATTTGCAATGAGGCAGTTAAATGGTAAAAGACATACAATTACATTACACAATTTATTACTCTGCAAGCTTTTGCATCCATATCGATAACGGTTCCCTGCCCAAAAATGAATCCGAGCAGGTTGTCCCTAGTTCACAACAACTCGGGCTCAATCTTCGGGTGATTTGAGATATTATTCTAGTCCGTTCAGAATCTTAGGATTGGCCATAATTTGATAGGAGATTAATTGATTCGTCGTCCTGTCACATCTCAAATTATTTTGTTTATAATTCTTGTTCTATGACCGAGTTCTTTTACAGACAGTGGCTCCTCATGTCTGCTTCATACCAGCGATCAGATTTGATGTTTTGAATTGTTTTAGGTTGTTAAAAAGCAAGTTGGACTTTCTACGATGCTTCCACCAACGTGCATGGTCGCCAAACTTCGTCGTTGTGTCGGACTGTTAATCTGGTAGAAAATCGTTGAATTATTGGCGATACATTTGTCAAAGTGACAGATAGAACGGCTAACAATTTAAACGACTTTTTTTTCATGTATTATTGCCTAATATTCAATGTCATATATGAAATATTGCAGGTGCTTTCTGCTTTGATACCGGATTTCATTGAGTCCGCTTCGCATAGGGCTTCTTTGCGAAGAAACGAAAAACGTCCTTTCCACTTTCCACACGGCGTCTCACCGCACCCCGAAGAATCTCTCCCTCACATCCATCGTCTATCATATGGATGTCTCCATGTATAAATCGAATCTTATCTAGCTACAACCTAAATTGGATATCACATGGATACTCAATTTACTACGGCCTTATGCTATCTTCGTATAGATGTACTATAGATCTACGTTTCTCATACGATCACGGACATCCATTTGTGACTAGAAATCAGACGCTTAACAGACAGACGTAACATGACGTCTGTGAGATGTCCAAATTATCTTTCCACAGGATAGATGAGGGCGACAACGACTGTAACTTTTCATCATTTTAACTGCTAATATTGTTATATTGTAAAAATTGAATTTAGAAAAAATTAGACAATATGCTGATTGAAATAAAAAAATTTATTAAACGCTTAATTGACTTCATTATTTCAATTATGGATTGCATTTTGTCTACGACATGATCAAGGGTGATGCAAAATATTTTCCGTTTTTGGGTTTTGCCATAGGAAATCGTATCGCTTTACTCACTACATAATCGACATTTATTATAACAAGCTCGGTCGATAATTCATATACAACCAATCCTTGGAATGTACGAGAAGGCAAAGGACTAGTATAAAGATCATCATTTTTTAAATATTTTTTTACATACAGTGAAATTTGCCCGGGTGTGCCTTTAAGAATATTTTTTACTAATGCTACACTGCCGTCATTCAAAAATACGCAGTTATTAGGGCGTTTTGTACATATTGTCACTTTTCTTGGCTGAATTTTCCCGAACTGGTAACATTTAAAATTAATAGTAGTTGTCCCATTGGAATGTTCACATGAATAACTCAAAGTCTCTGTTGACGAGGGTGAGGCGTATTCATCGTTGGTATAAATTACTTCTATTTCCTTCAGACGCCTTATCACTTGGGCTAGTGGATTTGCACTTGTTCTCATTAAATTCTTGATTGTTTGAAGTTTATTTTCCAATGGGAATGCACTGTAGCTATCAAGGGAGCCATGGTCTTGTACGTCGACTGGAAGGTGGATTAAGTTGTGCACGTTATAGCTGATGAACTTTACTCCATGAATTGAAACACAATCCTTAACAAATTTCATGAGAAGGCTCTCAGCATAGGTGGCGTATGTTTGACCGTGTTTCGAGTTCGTCAGGATCTTGATGGCCACATGAAATAACATTTAATGGTCGTACATCTTTTTGGATATGACGCCTTTAAGAGCAACAGGAAGGAAGTAGAGCAAGGGATTCCTGTGCTCGGTAGCCTTCAAGTGTGGAAAATCGTCCAAAGTTCTTGTTTTTCTCGGGAATTCAACTGGACAGTATTCTTTAATGAACACTAAAAAATCAGAAACCAACTTTTTTTGCGCATTTGTCAATCTTGTTCGATCCATTTTTCCGAATAACCAAATGGGTAGCAACTTTTTTTGAACACCTATGCATACATTGTGCATGTAATCGATAGGAACTGCTTTTACTAGATCAATCGGCAATTTTTCAATTATTGATCCCTCTTTTTTCATATTGTGGTGGCCTGGCTGGCTGCGCGCACGGACAGATGCATCACTCCTTAGAGGTGCCTTCACTTCAGGATATGCCACCCTGCCACCGCACGCGGAAAGTACGGTCCGGGCCCAGACTCCTTTCGTCTCAAACTTGTGACAACTAAAATATCCATTGTGTGAAACAACACTTGTAACCATACATCTTGCATATACCATTATAACCATACATCGCCAACGAGAGCTGCTATTTGAACTTCAAGTACTCTTCCATCATATTTAAGACCTTCTTGTAGCACTTTGATTGCTTCACATACGAAGTCGGAGAGAAAATCATTGACGTTAGCGGGTTTCTTAAGTCCATGGTATATACCGATGATGACCACCTTACTTTCTTTATAGCCATGTATCGAACAAAGAATAGGCCAAAACTGGCTCCCGCTGCTTTTTGAAATTGGTATTCCATCTACATGAATGATAATTTGAACTTTGGTGACGGCGCTGTCAATTTTGTGGTACGAAAACAATGTAAGCAGTCATTTTGCCAAACCAAAATGCGCATACTGTCCTGGCATTACGGATCTCAAACTTGGCTTACTCCTCATAGTTTTTAGCAAAATTCTGCTATCTATTGGTAAATTTAGCCCACAGTCAGACTTAAGTCGTCGAAGAAGGTTGTTGACGTGAGATCTTGGTATGTTGCATTGAATCGCCCATTCTGCTAGGGAACTTTTCATTCTTGCATTTTCTTCGACTTTTTCCTTATCAATTTGTTCTTCGTCGGAACTGAGCAGAGTTAGCATGTCACTTAATAATTCACACGCCTTCTCACCATCATCGTCATCGAATGCTTGGTAAGAATCTGCATCAACTATGATGATCCAAATTGAACTGGATCATCTACAATTCAGGTATAGCTATGACTGGTTGAGGATCGTTGATGGTGTTGGGATCACTGGTAGCAGCTTCACTCTTGTCTCGACAATCCAGCAACACTTCCTCTGTAAGATTTTATAAATATGTTAGTTTATTTAAACTAATTGATAAAGACAAACACAAATTATACCAAGCATTTGTTCTGCAGCCAATTTCATTCGTCTTTGTTGCTGGCGAATACCAATAACCAGCTTCTTCTTTCGGATATTGTCACTTGCCTCGTTCATCTAGAACAAATAAATGTTATGACGTCGTGGTTTATGCAAAATTCTATATAACAGCCATCAAGATTGCATAATGCTACAGTTTTTTATTTAAAAATTACCTTTATTGTTCATTCTTATCAGTTGTATCGTGAGTGACAAAAACACCATCAAAGCAATCATAGCAGAAAAAGACTTCTGCTAGTTGAGATAAATAAGCCGGCGTTGTCAAGTAGTGTTAAAAATTTGGATCTGGCAACATGCTCATGACACACCAGTTTTTGAAAGAGGCAAAGAGCTCATCTCTGCAGTCGCCATTGTTCGACTTCAACGACTAACCACACTGCTCACGCAAACCAGCAATCGTGTTAAGTGTATTTTTAAGAATTGGTGTCCTGTTTTTCCAAATCATGGCATCAAACATTGTAGTAAGTTTAAAATTAACGCTTTGTTTGCATTTGATAGATGGATTTAAGAGTTTTGTATTTTTTTTTTCATTTTTAGAATGATGGTAAATTCTACATCGTTGATCTAAAGACCCAAGGTCGGCTTTGTGTTGCAGTTATACCTGACTTCTGGTTGCACGACACCAACTTTTGCTATTATCCCGACAAACGTGGAGATATAGCTTGTGCGAAGAGAGAGCAGCCTAACTCGACTTGGTTAAACTACAGATGTGGTTACAGAGGACTATTCGGTATGTTACATTTGTTGTTTGGCGACTGGTCATTGAATTAATTTGTGCATACCAATTTCAATTCTACATTCAGACACATACAGCCAAGCCCGAGACAAGGTGTCTAAGGCAGTACATAATTCAGACAACAACACCACTTCTGAATCTGTGGGAAACCGCTTAGGAAGAGGGAAAAGGATCAAGAAAACTCGTGCTGTATACTCCCCCACACCTAATCAAGAATCCAGTACAGAGGATATGGAGAGTGACATGGAGAGTCCTTCAAGTGTCCCACCTATACCAAATGGACTAGCTGAAACTTTTAATCGCTCAAGTAGGAGAACACTTCTAATTTTGCTGTTACAAATGTCTATATTTTCTTATATTTTTACAGTCGTCCAGTCTAGTTTGACACAATCAACACAAAGTCAAGTTTAAAGTCCTGGCTTTTACTCGTCAGTCAACATTATAGAAAATCATTATGAGAAAACTTCATACAGCGGGGAACCTATCCAACTGCATGCCAGCTTAAGCCAACAATCAACAATGGCGAGTAGTCCTCCTGCTCCACATGTCCAGCAACTTCCTTCATCCACACATTTGTTACCACTGCCTTCTTACCCAGTCACGCAAACACAACGCAGTACAAGTATTCAAGGCAGTGGGCCCCCTGCCCAACTTCATGGCAACAGCTTAAGCCAGCAACTAGCACCAATGAGTAGTACTCCTGCTCTCCATGTCCAGCAACTTCCGTCATCCACACATTTGTTGCCACTGCCTTCTCACCCAGTCACGCCAACACAACGCAGTATAAGTATTCCAGGCAGTGGGCCCCCTGCCCAACTTCATGGCAACAGCTTAAGCCAGCAATTAGCACCAATGAGTAATACTCCTGCTCCCCATGTCCAGCAAGTGCCGCCATTTACACTGTTGCTGCCAGTTCCTTCTCAGGCAATCGTCACAACACAGCAATCAAGATCGGCATCATCCTTTACTATGCCCAAAACAACTGGAAACGAACCGCCGTTCGAAGTAAAAGTTCTGAGCTTCTTATCCAAAATTGTAGGCAATCTCGATCAAGTGAAAATTGAGGTGAATGTGCTAAAAAGAAAGGTTGATAATTTATCGACTTCAACTCAAGAAAATGAGCCTCTTGCGACTGTGGAAATTCTTCTTCTACCCGTCAAAACCATTGATGAACTGAAGCTGTACGAAGAAGTGCTAACCAAGGATCTTGATCAATTCTTCAAAATGGTACTTAAAAACACTATTTCAAATTATTTCCTTTGCTCATGGCTCATCGTAATGATTTTATTTCAGGTACGGTTCGTAAAACAAATTGGTGGCCTAACGCTTTCTGATTGTGTCAAACGGGCTTGGGAAAGTGTCATCACTCTTGAAGTTAGAGTTTTTGTAAACTGGAATGGTAAACCACGCACAGGTCAGCCACAGAAATATGGATTGAAGAAATCGAAAGTGACAGAGGCAGTTTTTAGTAGGCTTTTTTACATTAAATTTTTTTTATTTTTATCTCATGTACTAATTACTTTCATAGAGGGAATTGCGTTCAAAAATGCGTCCTTGTCCGCGCTGGAGTTCGAGACTAAAAAGGCTAAAAAACCTGTGCGACAGTTTTGAAAAAGAAACAACTTGGAATTGAAATGGAGTCATCAGAAAGCGACGAGTGATCTGACCAAAGTAAGCATAATTAAACTAAAATTGGATGTATACCTAATAATTATATTGTAGCGTTCACGCATCATTGTAAGAGAACTCTCGCCATCCGTTATAACTGTAACGGATAGACAAACGACCGACGGAAGTGTCATTCGACTGTCATCCGATTGCTGATGCATCGGATTCGCCGACTGACCCTTTCCCACGCCTGAAAGACTATAAATGGGACTGTAGTGTAGACCTTCGACGCCAGTAGTTAGATAGAACAGTTTTGTTTACTTTGTGTAGTGTTTGAGTGTTGAAGAGATTGAATAAACTGATATTAATTCACCGAACCCATCGGCGATAACTCGTTACAATATGTGTTTCCCAACTAGTTATCATGGTGTACAAGAGAATCGGCTTCTACACCAATCCAAATTCATGATTGATCCAAAGATTTATCAATCCAACTAACGAAAGTTCATTGAACCAAGCATTTTTTAAAATCATTTAATTGAGACCAGGTGTTTTAAGAATCACCAAATCGATCAGGCTTGTTTATTGCCTTTCTATGATAGTTAAACCCAGAATAATACTTTGTGCAGTCTAATAGTTGAACGACCGTTCATACGATTGGCTTTTGGCCCATATTTAGCTGCTGGTGTGCCCAATCATCTGAGTGGCTCGTCCGACGTCGGCCCACGATGTAAGTATTTTAATTATACTCTAGTCACTTTTGTGCCATTGTCCCGTTACTACGTTTTAATTTATGATCTCTTTTTCATTACTGTGAGTGCAGCGGAGATCGAATTGAATTAAGAATTAAAATTTCGTTAACTAGTTCTTCGGAAAATTTACCTCAAACCTGAGCGACTATTGTCCTGATTCTGAGCAAATGAGTTTGTTCTACATGTTTTCTCTCGTCAATTTCCAGATAGACAGGTGATAAAATTATTCGTGTTCCATAATTGAAAACCTAGACATCTGTCCTAATCCTTTTGGTTTTTCAGACCTTTGCCTCGATCCAGATACATCTGGCAACATAGAATAATTGTCATCAAGTCAATTTGCACAGTTGTATGATGCGCAGCCATCTTAATAATTATGTAACACTACATCACTCGACCCGTCCCTAAGCTATATGCTGTCGCTAATCAATTTAGATTTTAGAGATGATGTAGTTGTGTCAATCCATTTAATAAACAAGTTTCTTGAATTCAGTTTGCTTCGTTGTTCGTTACTTTCATTGGACAGGCGAATAATGGTTCGGAATAAGTCCAAAACAAGTCCATTTTCAGTCTAAAGAAAACGGGATGTAGATGTATTCTGGACACAAAAAGTATGTCTAAGAATTTACTCATGTGATATCCATGAGCTGTCCACAACAGATCTCCTATAGAGTGACATTTGAAGACGGCTGTAAGCCGTACCCATTTGGATGTCTTACAGTCTTACAGCGCGACATTAGTATAGACATATACAATCCTATGGACGTCGGTTAAGATATCTCACTCGGCTGACTTAGATGGACGACGTACATCCTATGAATAGAAGCGTGCTACCAGGGTCTCTTGTAGCTGTGTAACTGAATTGTTAGTGTCGAGGACGAGTTGAATAAACGATTCACACCCTGCCATCGATACGTCCTTTTCTTCGTCCAACGTTACGATACCCACCGTGAAGCCGTCTTCAAACCGTATCACCTAGCATCAGAATGGAGTCAACGCAAGCGTAAATACTACAATTATTTGTCCGTTGTTTTTAGCAGTTAAATCCGTCACCCCCGCGATGGATTAATTATTGCATCTCTTGGCACCGAAGTCGAACCGTGACTTCGTTCCTTTTGTTTGTCTTTTTGTTTTTTATGACGCCTCGCGTCGCTACAAACAGATGATTCACTCGTTCAGGCTCCGTGGTGCGGACACTATGCGTCGCATGCTCATTCAATGAACGGACATGCGTCGGGTAGTTTTCTGCGTAGCGTGATTGAACGTGTGGGTCGTCCAAGCTTATTTATGTCCCATTTGGTTGACGGACGCCATCTTTCTTTTTTGTCGAGTTCGTCCAGCGACGGATTTAGGATTCAGAAACCCCCGATTTTTTGTTTAAACACCACTCCCTTATGCTGCCGTACAGTGAACCGCGATTGCTCACCCGGGAGTAGGAATTCACGAAGAGGTATTTTTTGTATTTTCAAGCCAGAAGATATTTGAGCCGATAATACTGTTCCACAATGCCCTCACGCTAAGTCACGCTAACTCACGCCGACTCCCGAAACCGTAAAATTTAAAAAAACCCCGTTCTTTCTGATCCTTGTTACGTCACTCATGCTTGTGAATAGACTACCCAGGGAAGGTTGAGAAACGTAATTGCTCACGCGGGAGTAGAAATTCACGAAGAGGGATTTTTTGCGTGCTCTCAAGCCAGGAGACCTTTAAGCCCCTTACTACTGTTCCACAACGCATTCACGCTAAGTCACGCCGACTCTCGTCTACTCCCGCAGACTCCCGCAGAGCCTAAATTGGGAGAAAAGACCGCCTCACCCATTTAGCTTTGTTACCGCGTGCATAACATCCTTGTAAAATATTAATGGTTAAGGACTAGAGCAGCGCGGGAAAGAAGATTCCGCTTCTTAAGCGTTGGGGGAGGTCCTTCCCTCAATCTTTCCCATCATTCAGGACGGGCCCAGGACCAAACCAAGCCGCAACAAACCAAAAATACATCGACGAACAATAAGAGAAGTTTGTAGACAGCTGTAAGGGTAGCCAAGGGTCAGGAGAAGGATAAATCACGCCACAGGAAGTACGGGAACACACAAACGAAGACGAGTGGGCACATCTGGGCGCCCGACCAAAAAACCTATACCCCCAACCAGCCCCCATAGTAAATTTCGATATCCCCAACAACACAGACCGAAGGGAAACACAATTCGCCCAGCAAAAGAACGTACTCCGGAACCACGCACAGTCCTTATTTAAAGACAGTGACACAGAGGAGGAGAGAAGAGAGCTGTTACGCCAGGCAAGCACTCTCCTACACGAAGCAGACCCCTTCCTCACACCTAGTAACCAAAAAAGACCCTCCTTCCACAGCCAATACTGGCACTCCCGCATCCACGATATTCCAGAAGACGAGCAAATCTTCGAGCTCCAGCATCATCTGTAAGCTAACGGCCGATTCCGCCTAAGTGACGAGCACACCGACTCCAAAACGTAAATACCTCCATCATCCGCATGCGTGGAGAAGAGCGAGAATAGTGACGTCAAGCTATCTCTCGACACTGCCTGTTTTCTAGTAAAAAACTCACGGTTACCCGTCGGTCTTCGACTGGACCCCTTCGTCTCTACAAAACGTGACAATGGGATGTTCAGAATTGTGATAGTCAACGAAACAAACCACACTATCTCCCTGTCTCGCTACACCATCTTAGGACATGTGGTTTTCGAGCCACCTACACTCATAGCATCTTGTTCCACTAATCCTACCACCATCGACCCCGCTATCTTCGAAGCCTCCCTCCCAGATGTTACGGAAACCATAAAGGGGGAATTGCGCAAATTGCTCCTAGAAAACAAAGTATCTTCGCATTTCAAACACGTGATTTGGGGAACACGGGACTGGTCAAACACGTTATATCGACACTCAGGGGCAAGGGCCCATCCGCCAAAGGCCATACAGAGCATCCCCCCGTCAACTGGAAGTTGCAAAGAAAATCATCGACGAACTACTAGCAAACAATATTATACGACCCTCCCTCTCCCCTTGGGCGGCCCCAATAGTGTAAGTAAAGAAGAAAACAGGAGACGACCGCCTGTGCATTGACTACAGAAAACTAAATGCGATCACGAAGAATGACTCATTTCCCTTGCCCCGCATTGACGACGTGCTTAACCTGTTACAAGGCCAAAAATGCTTTTCCACTCTAGATCTGGCATCAGGGTACTGGCAAATAGAAATCGACGAACAATCAAAAAAGAAGATGGCGTTCATCGTTGAGAACAATTTGTATGAATGGAATCGGCTCGCCTTCGTCTGACTAACGCCCCAGGAACCTTCCAAAGATTGATGAATTTTGTCCTTAAGGAAGAGATAGGAAAGACTTGCTTGGTTTACCTAGATGACATTATCATCTTCTCTAAGATTCCCTTAGAACACATATCGAACCTGCGGAAAATCTTTTATTTACTTGAAGATGCAAACCTCTAGGTGAAACTATCAAAATGTAGATTTTAAGAGACATCTGTCCAGTACCTCGGCCACGTCATCTCGGCAGATGGCGTAGCACCAGACCCCGCAAAAATCAAATGCCTAGTAAATTACAAAAAACCACTTACCGTTAAAGAGATGCAGTCCTTTTTGGGGTTAGCGTCATACTACCGACGGTTTATCAAGGGGTTCTCAATAGTCGCCCACCCCCTCATACATCAAGCGAAAGGTAAACCGCAGGACATGATAAAATGGGGGCCCACTGAAGAAAAATCCTTCGAATTCCTTAGGAAATGCCTGATGACCGACCCTGTTCTGGCCTACCCGGATTTCACTAAAGAATTCCTAATTTACACTGATGCCATCGATTACGGACTAGTAGCCGTTTTGTTCCAAATACACGACAGAAAAGACCAACCAATCGCCTACGCCAGTAGACACCTGAATAAAGCAAAAACCAAGTACTCTACCATCGAGAAGGAAGCCGCGGCCGTGATTTTTGGTATAAAGCGTTTCCGCCATTACCTTCAGGACGAGCCATTCGTTATCATCAGTGACCATCGCCCGCTGCAGTGGCTGCAGACGTTCAGTGACGAGACGGGTAGATTAGGAGGATGGTCAATATTGTTGGCTAACCTCAAATACTCGATAAAGTACCGGCCGGGTCGAGTCAATGAGAATGCAGATTTTCTATCCCGAATTCCGGTTAATTCAGTTCGAACAACCCCTGAAGAAGATGACGCCATACTCCGCGAAACGAAAAAATATTCATTATGTATGGACATAACAAATTACTTAGAACATGGAACCCTTAGTGAAGAGAATACAGACCAGATTTGGGCGAAAGAAATCGAGCTGTATGGCATTGCTGGTGGCCTTCTGTGTCGTACACTAGAGCCCATCTCAAAGAAGAGACGACGGTTCGTGCAACAACAAGTGGTGGTTCCCTTCAGCCTAAGAAAACAGCTATTGAACGAGTATCACGACTCCCCTCTATCCGGCCATCTTGCATACCAGCGGACATGCCTCCGGATTAGAGACAAATACTACTGGCCAACAATGCTCTCCGACGTAAAGGAGTACTGCCTCGCTTGTAAACCCTGTGCCCTCCAACTACGATCAAATCTTCGGGCCTTCTTAAATCGCCTAGACCTCACCTCAGGACCCTTCGAGGTCTTAGGGTAGACTTCTTAAGGCCAATTCAACCACAATCCCTGCAAGGGAACAATCACATCCTTGTAATTACTGATTACTTCACGAAATGGCTAGAAGTTATCCCTCTTGCAGACCAGACCACCCTTTCAACGAGCAAGGCGCTAGCAGATAGAGTAATTTTGTATCATGGTCCCCAAAAGGGCCATTGTCACCGACCGTGGTTCGAATTTTACGTCCGAGCTGTTCTCCTCACTTTGTAAGACACTTCAAATTAAACAGTTGAGGACCACTGCGTACCATCCACAGACTAATGGCTTAACCGAAAGATTCAACAAAACCGTAGTAGAAATGCTACGGAAATACATGGAACAGGGTTTCTCTAAATGGGAAGAAGTGCTAGGCCCAGCTGCTTTCGCCTACAGGAACTCTGTACACTCCTCCACCCTAGAAACCCCCTACTTCCTAAATCATGGCCGCGATCCAGTAGTGCCTATTGACCAATTTTTACAAAAGCCAGCAAACATCATCATCCCATCCGACTACAAAAGCCAGCTAATGCAACGTCTTCACGAGGCCTTCTTATTGGTTAAAGCAAACTTGACCCTTTCCAGGGAACAGCAAAGGACCCAGTACGACAAGCGGGCTCGTGAGCAAGCATTCAACATTGGCGACAAGGTGTTAATCGACGTAAGAACGCCAATGGCAGGCACAAGCAAGAAACTCATCCCCCTTTTTGTGGGGCCATACCGCGTCACAAAAATCAACAACAAGCACACCGTGGAAATTCAAGAATGCGTGGGAAAACAGACCCAGTTGGTGCACGTAAACAGGATAAAACCCCTGTATGAATCTATGATCTGGAAGGAAGAACCTTGCGTAGTTTTCCCAGAGAGCCGTGATAACCCCATACCACCGGAGCTCACCAACGAACTAGAAGTACCACCCCCAACGGATGAAGAGTACGGTCTGCAGAAAAAACAGGATCTAGTAGACCTCGACGCCGGTCCATCCCCCTTACCAGAAGGAAGAATAACTTCAAACATCCACAAAGGACCAAACATAGACCTCTCTTTCACCCCGGAACGACTCTCTTTAACGGCTTTAGAACCAGTAGACTCACCAGTCCCCCCCCCCGTAGCACCCCGCCCCGAGCGCCACACTGGCCTACGGCCATGGAGAGCCCTTAGACCCCCCAATGGCCGTGACACGTAGCGCATCAACTTGTATAAATGTTAGATGTTTAAATATAATTTGAGTAGCAACCATATGAACAGTTCATCATGCGTAGTTAACCATGTGCCTTTTCACTACATACCGCGCCGTAGAAAAAAATCCGTTACTTCCCTATGTATCATTGCTACGCACTTCCTTGTTTTACTCGTTATTTCGGGCTATTCACCGTATCGTATCTTCATTTGCCTAGATTATTGTTGATGTCCCTCCTCGCCCTCCTGTTTTTTACCCCCTTGGCCGCATTTAATGCCACCGTGTGTAACTGTGATTGTGCGGCAAACCTGGAATTCCTGGAGTTCATGGAGGAAGACTGCTCTTTTGAAGGCGCCCCCAAACCACCGTTACCCATTACGTACGCTATCTACTCTACACTACCAGAAGTTAAACGCTTTGCTGGTCACACGTGTAGCATGTGGGTAGCCACCACTACAGTGTACAAGGACTTCATGCAATGGAATCAAGTGTCTTACGGCTGCAACCCCATCGAAGTGGATGCAGCAACGTGCCGAAGGATGAGAGACACACGACAATGTCAAGGAAAGGCGAGGGATATAACAGGTCCCAACTCGTTCGCCCTGGAAGGCCACCCATTCGTGAAAACCAGTTGGCTTCGGATGGCGACAGAAAAGATGACCAACTGTCGCCTCGAAGAAGTGACCTTACAGAGCGAATGCCCGAACTGTACCATCAGCTCTCCACTTGGCGACATCCCTGGAGCAATAAACGGCTCTTTCAAACACAACCTCGTGACCCTCGTCTGGGACGATTCCTGGAAGGAAGCGAAGCCGTGTGAGTTAAGGGTTATCGAAAAGGGAATGGGCGTCAAGTACTCGACCGAAAACGACACTACCTTCCGTATTCGGGACCCAACTAAGCAGCTGGATTTAATATATTCAATGATTAACAGTTCTGTCTGCGGAGGAGGAAACCTCTCTGCCTACCATCCGGTTCTAGGAATGGACAGAGTCGTCATCGCGGTTCGGGAAGCCGCCAAGGGAACCGATCTCGTCGAGATGAGGCCCAATAACGCGGACGCCGTGGCCAAGATGGCGCTGTCCGAACTGACACGGGCGGAGATCGAATACGCCAGTCATACACAATACATCAGAGACTTCGCAATGGACATTTCAAACCACCTGGCCCGAGAAATTCGTAACATGCAATGCGAAAGCCGGAAAACCACCTACAATGCCGCTACAACGACTGTACAATACGACGGATGGTTAGCCGCTAAGCATCTGGACCTTCCATTATGCACCAAGCTACTGGCGGTCGGGGCATCCGTATCCGTTTTGCAGTGTTTTCCCAGCAACGTCACCTTCGAGACGGTTTTCACGCCATGTGGAGCCAAACCTCGGTGGGTCAACCAGACCATCAACGTGGAAGGTTGGGAGCTCACGAAGTACTCCGATTGCTACTGGCACGCAAACTTCGTCAACTTCAACGGCAAAGCCCACACCTTCAAGAACAACACCTGGATGCCAATCAACCCCAACCTAGAGATACAAGGCCGCCGTTTCATCAACACTATGCCCCTGGAGGTCGATGACTCTTTGGGAATGATACTGCAGTTGCACCCAACAATAACGTCACATCCCCTAAGTGCTTAAACCATCATGGCCGACATCCTGGCGTACATACAGATGGGCTATGTCACAGAAAGGTCAGGCGAACGACACGTTAACACAGTCCTCGTCCACCCCGGACAAGCACAAGACGTCTCCTTCATGGCAAGGATCGGATACTGGCTTCGGAACTTCGGCATCATGTCGGGAGTAGGAGTATCCATTGCTCTGGCTTTCCGATTCTGTGGACTCGGTTCCCTCCTGGGTCTTTACATCCCTTGCTGTCGGTACTTTAACCCATGCAGTTTGTTAACGCCACCTCAGTCTTCCCATCGAGACATTGAGTTGGGACCCCAAGCAACCACCAACTTGGCCCCAACTGCTCCGGTCACCATTGTCAATATACCCCCGCCCCCAACTCCCGCCGGTTCCACAGGGCAGCTAGGGTTAAACCAACAACCGTACCTCATCCCACCCATTTCACATCCTCGTAGCCTCGCCCAACACAGAGAAGCAGCAGCTCTTCTCTCGCGTCCCTAGTATTAAAACCCCACGCGTTGATTGCCCCCCTTAATTTTCCCATGTATCATGCAATGTCGTAGATTTTAGGTTAGTGTCATTTAGAATAAACCCACCCAGAATCGCGCAGAGTATACCATGTACCCCATAACACCCCACCAACCCTTCGATACCAAGCCTTCCTAATCCTCACCACACTCTATCCCTGGGCTCCAACCCTCCCCCCTTACATCCACGGATGATCGGGAACACCAGAAAGGTGGACAAGCGGCCTGGATCCCCGATCCGGACGAAGAACACATCCTTTACTGCGCAGACTACTCGTCTGACATGGAGGAATTCCGATACGTGGCGGCCTGCCCAGATGATGAAGAGGACATCCTGTATTGCGCGGACAAACCCAACGACGACGAGGTTATGTACGACGCAGACGTCTCCCTACTCTCGGTAGACGACCCCTGGGAAGAAGACTCCTTATCATCAGGCACCTCCACCCTCCCATTAGATCCGGTCGCACTACTCGAAGACAGGCCCTCACCATACTGTATGTCACCGGCCAGTGACGTCCAGGAAAGGGGCATAGACATTGCAGCGCTAAACGACAGCATCGCGAGGCTTCGTGGCGGAAAATGCAATGTCAGCTTCGTCAGCAGTCATTACTCCCTGGACTCCGATGAAGAGGACCTGGCAGCAGCGCGGTATGTAGAACGCATCTATCGGCTACCCGCACAAAAGGAGCCGGAGTACGGATGGGAGATCAGTGAGCTGGACACGTCCGGGAATCATTCGCGGAGCAGCAAGGAGGAGCCCTGGCCGAGGTCATCCACCCCTTGTTCCCGAGGAAGAACCGCCGAAGAATAACTGACCCCCCTTACGACCCAACCGCAATGCTGATTGCGGGACGCAATCTTGTAGGAAGGGGAGCTATGTAAGGACTCCTACTAGAGTTAAGACTTTAAGCAAAATTAAGTTAAACTGCATTGAGTTAAGTGTTTGTACAATCTTATACTCTTTTTCCCACCATTGACCTTCCTTCCTTCGCTATCTCTTTTATGACTGTCTTCCGCTTGACCGAGGTGTCGATGACACCCAGTCTATTCATTGGTCTTTCTTTCACACCAGTTCGCATGGCCTGCAAACTGGTGTCACATTCCTTCATCTTTATTGCCCACGCTAACCTTATAGCGTCCGCATCTTGGGTGCGGTATAAAACCCACCGTTCCTTAGATGTTCGAGTTAGTTCCCCTTTTAGCAGTCGTGTGTAGTTGTTGCACTTTCTGTTCCCTACTATCGTGTAGAACCCTAATAACAAGTGTTGGAGAAATAAACGATTCGTGCCAAGAATCACCGTACGCAGTGTGTCCTCTTATACATCGCCGCTCCCCACTGCCATATTCCTAACCGTGCTTCCAAACCCGACGTCGCGGCACTCACCGTCACCAACAAGGCGTCAACATGTCATCAACTCCAGCGTAAGTAACCTTCAATCTAACCTTGCTAGCTGTCCTACCTTTTGTTCTTTTCATATCCGGGCAGCCGACGTGACTGGCTGACGGATCTTAACAAACATGACCGTAAACCACCCACACAATCCGAAATACTACTTTTAATTGTACTAACACTATTTTATGCATTTATCACTCGTGCGTGCAATCGAATCAGTCACGACAGACTAATGGCTGATTAATTATTGCAACATTTCCCCTATTTCACCCGCGACAATATTATCCTGCTTCTTGGAACAAGGAACATAGGATGTATTTATGTCAACCAAGGGTCATTGGAAAGATTATAAAAAGGTGTTTAAGGTATTTGACAAATGTGTAATCATGTTAATAAAGTGACTTTTTGGTATTCTTAAATTAGCAGGAGAAACCTGAAGTTTGAGGAAGATACATTTGTTTCTCGTTACTAGTTTTGTAAAACAAATGGTAAATTGGTAAAATGAAACAAAATATGACCTATTACTTTAAATAAATTGTTTTTAAAAGTGGAGATTGATTCCAAATCTTCAGCTTCCCAGGCAGACACCCATCCACAAAGCCATGGGTGATAGATGATATTCACAGCGGGCACGACTGTGTTGTAAATTGGTTTCACTTTTACAAAGCCAAACAAGTATGACAAAAATGGCATTTTTAAAATTTTTTATACAGACTTTTGTTGCTTCTTTGCTTCATTGGACAGCAGTTTAAGATCACGTGTCTACTGTGAAAGAGATAAAGTGTCTCAACGAAAATGGTTCTCTCTGTTTGCGACGTCAAACCTCCCTAGTGTGTCATTCTGATGCAGAGCTTTTCAAATCAAGTTGAACATTTTTAAACATCTTAGGCCAAAGCTGAAGTTCTTGGTCTGTCGGTTTTTCTGCTTGTAAATCCATGATTAAAACTAATTGAACTTCAATTTATTGTTTTGTTTGCAGAGGTATTAGAAAAGTCGTCGCTTTTTGGTTAGAGTTTCTTCGTCGTCCGATGCATCAGTTGGAATGATGTTCACTTCCTCGACACCATTGCTCACGTAATTTAATAACTTTGTACTTCGAAAAAAAATTGTACTAATCTTCAATTTTTAAAAGAAAACTTTGATGCATTATTGTTATCTCGAGGTTATATCGAAGGGGCACTTTTAATCATTGAAGTGGAAACCCACATTTAAAGGAGTTGTTTTGAGAACTGCCATCTGGAAGCACAAGAAACCCAATTCAGCTAATCAAACGTGTGTTGTGGTCACATTTAACAATGGCAAAGAGATCTGTGCATACATTAATGTTACAATTTTCAATTATATAATTTTACTGTTTTCAATTAAATTAACACCATGTTTCACATTCAAGGAAGATAATATTGTGTTGGTGTGCATCAGCCATATCCTAGACTTTCCTGGTTTCAAACTCAAGTGAAAAAATGAGGTAATTCAAGAAAACAGCTAAATTTTAATGTTTAACGGTATTGTTTACAATTTGCATTGTCTTAGGCCCTGAGTATGATGACACCCTTTTACAACGTAGCTCATTTTTCCTTACACATAATGTAAACAATACCGTTAAACATTAAAATTTAGCTGTTTTCTAGAATTAAATACCCTTAATTTAATATTAAAATGTAGCTAGTTCATTTACCTTTAACACAAAATTATTGCTAGTATCCTTTGGTAAATTGGGAAGGTTTCACAAATTTTTTTTTTGCGATCCCCTTTTATTCCTTTAAGGATTCCTCAGAGGAAAAATGGACTCGTAACAAACATGGCGAGATCCGCAAGAGTGCGTTCACAAATAGGGAGGGAGTACGCGTCAATCACTTGCTCTATTAAGAAAAAGTAATTGAACGTTGCAATCAAATAGCACGCAAGCAATAGAGTAAATTTGCAATGAGGCAGTTAAATGGTAAAAGGCATACAATTCCATTAGACAATTTCTTACTCTGTAAACTTTTGCATCTATGTCGATAACGGTTTCTTGCATAAAAATGAATCCGAGCAGGTTGTCCCTAGTTCACAACAACTCGGGCTCAATCTTCGGGTGATTTGAGATATTTTTCTTGACCGTTCAGAATCTTAGGATTGGCCATAATTTGATACGAGATTAATTGATTCGTCGTCCTGTCACATCTCAAATTCTAAGGTTTATAATTCACAACAACTCGGGCTCAATCTTCGGGTGATTTGAGATATTTTTCTTGACCGTTCAGAATCTTAGGATTGGCCATAATTTGATACGAGATTAATTGATTCGTCGTCCTGTCACATCTCAAATTCTAAGGTTTATAATTCACAACAACTCGGGCTCAATCTTCGGGTGATTTGAGATATTTTTCTTGACCGTTCAGAATCTTAGGATTGGCCATAATTTGATACGAGATTAATTGATTCGTCGTCCTGTCACATCTCAAATTCTAAGGTTTAGAATTCTTGTTCTATGACCGAGTTATTTTACAGACAGTGGCTTCTCATGTCTTCTTCATACCAGCGATCAGATTTGATGTTTTAAATTGTTTTAAGTTGTTAAAGCAAGTTTGACTTTCTACGAGGCTTCCTCCAACGTGTATGGTCACCAAACTTCGTCGCTGTATCGGACTGTTAATCCGGTAGAAAATCGTTGAATTATTGGCGATACATTTGTCAAAGTGGCAGATAGAACGGCTACCGATTTAAATCTCACTTGGGATAATCCAACTACTTCTCGAACAAGGTATCAACCTTCTCTTTTTTTGCATGTATTATTGCCTAATATGCAATGTGATATATGAAATATAACAGGTGCTTTCTGCTTTGATACCGGATTTAATTGAGTCCGCTTCGTATAAGCCTTCTTCGCGAAGAAACGAAAACGTCCTTTCCACTTTTTTGGAAAGGACGTTTTCGTTGCTAGAGCCGTAGCTAGGGAAAAAGAGCCAGAGACGGCTGTGGGTCGGTGGGAGGATGCCAAACTTGAGTTCCACAGGGAGATAGCCAGCTTCCTGACCGTTTCTATAGAAGGCTATGAGCCAGATACTAGTAGAACCCGAAACATTGTTTTGAGAAGAACTGTCATATTTCGGTTGCAGGTTTAACTAAATACCAAGGAAGTAAGGGGTTTAATCGTGTTAGATGTTTGATTTTTCGATTCAAGTCTATTTAGGTATCAGAACTGAAATTAAACTTTTAGAACTTTTAAAACACCACATATTTTTTTAAAACAATAGTTTACTTTTACAACTATCAAAATATTGTTAACCATTTAGAGGAGAACAAAGCTCATTTTTTTAGATTTCCTGAATTTCAATTTTCGGTTTACTTCCGGTTTTAAAATGCAAAATAACTCCTTATTTATTGGTCTGTCAGAAAAGATTCACATTTTCGTGATCCTCGTCAAATTTGGGATCGACTCCATGTATCAGCTCAAAATAACCGAAAACCGTCAAAAATCAATATTTTTATTTCTAGCAACAAAAAAAAATGTTTTCATCAATTTTTCCCCATCGTGCCAGCATATTCCATTATTGAGCTCGTCAAGGTCAACCCATGTTTACACCGGGGTCGAGCCCTACCACCGAGTAGCGATCGGCCCCGATTAGCCATAATCTGGTTAACCGCCCCGCCCCGGGAAAATACAATCGGGGCTGAATCGGGGTGCCATTTCGTCAGCCGGGGCGGGGCGGGAAAAAATCGAAATTAACCCGCTTGCCTCGACGCCATTTGTGAAAATGGCGCCTTAATTCAAACTACGAATTTGGGTCGGGTTTTTATCGGGGCAACCGGGTGAACTCCCCGATTTTCATTATAATAATCGATTTCGATTCAATCGATTGATTGCAATCGGGATTGCATCCCCGATTAGGCACCCCGATTTAACCCCGATTAAGATCAGGGTTTAAAAATTTCACCCTGAGCCCCGAATTTCAAAACCCGATTGGCCAAATGCTCCCCGATTAGGGTCGGGGCCGATCCCTACCACCGAGTTCGTATACAATGAGAAATTTTTACTTTAATATAATTGACAACCCTGGATGTTCACAAGCTCTATTAATGTTGATCTTTTATTTTGTTTTGAGTGAAATGAAAGGGCGCTCTCTTTCACTCAAAACAAAACAAATTCAACTTTAACAAGGGGAAATTTTTCGCCCCGAACGTAATCAGGGTTCAATCTGGGGACAGAATCGGGGATACAACCCTGATTGCATAAATGATATAGTTTTCGACCCGATTGCGCCAATCACAGTTCCGATTATACCTCATTCTACCCGACTACCCCGATTTTTAGCCTAAAACCGTAACAGCCACTATCTTTTAAAACGGTGTCGTGGCAATTGGGATAATTTTCCCCCGCACTGCCCTGTTTGACGAAACACCGATTGAGCCCCGAATGCCATTTTAAGGGCGGTTACTCTGATTAGAGCTATTCGGGGGCCGATCGCTAGAAATTACACAGGGAAAAGAAAAACACGGAATAAAGATGGCCGATTTCGGCGTTGCCTCATGGAAAATTCCATACTTTTTGCATTGCAAAAAGGGTCTACTGCTCAGGACTGGCGATAAGAGAACCGACATTTCAACTATTCGGAACGACTAGACGACGAAAACTGCTCCGAGCAACTGACTGTAAAAGACTGACAATGTTGAAAAGCACCAACATTTATACCAAGAAGCGAGGTCATTTAGGATTAGGTGTCGCACTGGGAATTTATATTTTGGTTGAAAATGCATACCTATGTGAAAAAGAAACAAGTTTGAAGGCCAAGTAATTTGGGAGGTTGAAGGCCAGAGCCATCGGCAAAAGAACTTTTAGCTGAAAAGAAGAAAAAGGGTGATAGGTGTGGGAGACAAGAGATGTGTGCAAGAAATGCGGCTTGCCATTTCTTACACGAGAAAAGGAGAAAAACCATGATCAAGCACCCAATTTCAAAACCGAGCTTAATTGTATTTAGATCTATTTTCCATTATGCATTCATCATAAACAACAGAATGGCAGTTTTTAACGAACAAATTGTTCTAGGAAGACACCGATAACGAGTGTACGTTATAATTTTTAATTTTCAACTTTTCCGTTTCGAACTCTGATTCATCTAACCCTTGTTCTTGAGAAGCTTTCGGACATAACTGGTGACGGATGGTATTCCCATTAGTTTCCATAGTTAAATCCGCTGTGTTTGTACCCTTACTGCGCCTTTGTTCAGCAGCCTGTAGGGGGAAACGAAATCGCCAAGGCATTTTTGCTTCAGTTCAGAATTTAAGAGCTTAAATAGTTTTACCTGTTTAGCCAATTCAGTTAAGTGAGTAGCAACGATAGGACCAGTTTGTTCTACTAAGCTATAAAACATGCTTTTGGGATTTTCCAAAAGAATAGCAGGCTCACCAAATTCCTTAAGTTATCAATTTAGCAGTTAAATATTTAGAGTGAGGTAGTAGCGATTCTTAAATTTGTCTTTACCTTTAGATAGCCAGCATCAAGTAACATGATTCTGTCAGAATCCATGATTGTATTCAAACGATGGGCAATCGTCAAGACAGTACAATCTCGGAACCTCTCTCGGATCGTTAGCTGGATAAGGGAATCCGTTCTACGCAAACATAAAAAGATCAACATAGATGAGTTAAAACTTCCGCTTGTAATTTTTCAAAGATTTACTTTTGATCGACGTTAGCTGTGGCTTCGTCCAAAACAAGGATACGATTTTGTCTAAGAATAGCTCGTGCCAAACAGATGAGCTGTCTTTGACCAACGGAAAAGTTAGCTCCTCCTTCAGTCATATTTGCTTCTAGACCGGCGGATAGATCCTTAACCATCTCCTTCAGTTTAGCCCCTTCCAGAGCGTTCCAGAGGGCATCGTCACTGTGAAGACCGAAGGGATCCAAATTTTTCCTAAGTGAACCCGAAAACAAAACGGGATCTTGTGGAATGATGGCTATCTTCGATCGTAAGTCATGAAGACCGATCGATTTACTGTCGATGCCATCAATTATAATGTGGCCGTCCGGCTCTGCTAATCGAAACAAAGCTGCAATAAGTGATGATTTACCAGCTCCCGTTCGACCGACAATGCCAATCTAAGAAATTTGGTAATAAGAACTGCGTTCGGTTGTTTAACTTTCAATATAAAACCTTCTCATTTGCTCGAATTAAACAAGTGATGCTTTTCAAAACAGGTTGGTCAGCTTCAATATAACGAAGAGACATCCCATCAAATTGGATAGTCCCACTCAGTGGCCACGTGTCTGGAGGTTTCTTTCCTGAAGAGACAAAAATGAGAGGAAAAAAAATGCTTAAAAAAAAATTTATGAGTAAGAGCAGAATGAAGTTTGAATCCACCTGGGGCCGAATCTAGGGGAGCCTCCGAGGGCAATTTGCTATAGTCAATAACACGTTCAACGGACGTCATTTGGTTTTCCACTTCTGCTGATTGTCTGAAATTCATTTACAATAGACATCATCATGTAACATTTTATTTTTATTTTATTTCTTTTTTCTTTTTTTGAACGAGCAAAATTTGATTTTACCTTACACCCCACTGGAACATACCCGTCAAGGCCATTGCGGAGGATATCGCAAGCCCAGCTTCACTTCCGGTCATAGCTGGAAGGATAAATAACAAGAATAAATTAATCAAACTGCTAAGTTGTTCTGTCGATAACTGAAAATAAGCCGAAAGTTAAGTTAATTCTTTTTCATACAATCACGTAGTGCCAAGCAGGCGTAGGTAACACAGCCAACATAGATGACGCAAATCCAATCCAGCCAAATGCCAAACCATCGAGTGGTCGACAAAAACATGTACCAAGCAGAGGTGTGAACATCTTGGCATTCATCGAAGATTGTTTGGAAGATCACTTCACATCGATGGGCTCTCAAGGTGGTTAGGCCAACCAATGATGAGGACAAGTGGGTAAAAACGGGACTCCGAGCTGTAATTAATCATAAGGTTTATCATAAATCAAGAAGCATAAGCAAAAAGCATATCACAGGATAGTAACTAACTGGTAGCTTCGAGACGCTTCACATCGCGAGCTGTTTTCAAGTAGAATTGCCGAAGATTGACAAAAACGATGGAAAGAAATAGAATTGGTAATAATAACCAAGGGTTGACTAGGCCAACCAGGAACAGAATACCAACAGCAGTCAGAGCAATCTGAAAGAGAAATTTGCAAAAATATAGATTATTGATTTACATTCATTTCGCATTAATAAGGTTTTACAGTAATAACGTCGAAGAAGGCGGAAGGTAACATCTCGTCCACGGATCCGATATCTTTGGCAAAACGATTCAAAACACGTCCTAAAAATAAAATAAAATAATAATTATTGTAGCATGAAATTGTATGGAAAAAAAGGATGGATGTTGACTCATACCGACTGGATTTTGATCGAAGAAAAGAAGAGGTGTGCGGATAACCGACTGGAACATGCGATTGTGTAAGTTGATCGACGAGATCATGCACATCACGAAGTAATGGATAGTGCGAATAAACGAAAAGATGAAAACACAAATAATGAGGATGGTAAAAACGTATACGCCCGTGTACGTGTCGGGATTCTTCCACCATGCACCAGAAAAAACAGCAGTTTCTTCCGTGCCGGATGTGACGTTAAAGAAACCGTTTTCAGTAACAGGTGTGTATGTCGAATTTTCCGTTACATTGCTGTGCGTAGCACGAAGTTCTTCAGCATTCGTCCACAAGGTCAGCCTAGCAATCATAAAAATCACTACACATCATCCAATAGCGAAATACGATTTACTAGACTAACCAATAATCGGATCCACTGAAAAGGACTTGAGTGATGATGCAAGTGACGGTCATTGTGAAGAGTGACATGCAGCTGCCACCCGACCGAAAGTATTCCCAATAGACTTTAGGAGACACACTACCAGAGGAGCGAGATTCTTCCGCAAACGTTGGTTTCTCCTCTTTTTCTAGGTCGAATCGAAAATTCAATTACTTGTTACAACGCAGTTAATCAAGTGAAAGCCAGACCTCTTTCACTGAAGACCTTGATGTGACAGATCCCACACGTTGCCGTATTGAGTTCGAAATAGACCCACACCTTGAAATCGAACCGTCAATGTCACATTCAGAGAAAGACCGCGTCAAGTTATCTGCCTCTAGTTCTGGCTCTTCATCTTCTATTGTTTTCGCAATATCCAACCCACTATTACTAATTTCCTTGTAGGATCCCATCGCTTCAACACGACCCTACATCACAAGAAAAACAAAATTAAACAACAGTGAAAATAAATTCGCTTTAGAAATGAGCTTACCGCTTTGAGAATGAGAATCTGGTCTACATCTTTCAAGTACTGAAGTTGGTGAGTGACTAACACTCGTATTTTGTCACGCAGGTAACCATTAATGGCTTTGTCGAACAGGTGGCGTCCTACATGAGTGTCTACTGCACTAAGAGGGTCGTCCATTAGGTAAATATCGGCATCGACGTAAAGGGATCGGGCAAGATTAACTCGCGCCTTCTGACCGCCACTAAGCGAGACACCCCGCTCGCCCACTGCAGTCTGGTCACCGTTAGGGAAGAGGCTAAAATCCTTATCCAATGCACTGTTCAATGTAAAAACATACTATTATAATTGAAATAAGGTGGGGTGACACAAGAGTACAATACCAGGCTTTGATCACTTTTTTGTAGCGTTTGAGATCGTACTCCAATCCACACAAAATATTCTGACGCACCGTTCCAGAGAAGATCCAAGATTCTTGAGAAGCGTAAGCGATCTTCCCCGCAACTCGACAGGTTCCCGTTGACGGAGAAAGCTCGCCGAGAAGGACATTCAACAGCGAGCTCTATTATTTAGAAAAAAACAGTATCAAGTAAATAAAAGGAAAAATCGGGTAATAATATGAATGAATCAATTCCAAAAATACAGCATGGCGTATAGGGAACGAATTTTAATGATTTTACTTTAATGACTGACCTTGCCAGACCCAACTTGACCAACGATGGCAAACACCTGGCCAGGACGGATGGTGAAAGAAATATTCGTCAACGTATTGTCTTCTTTCTCTCCAGCAGCTGGCCACTTGACTGTCAATTGATTCAATTCAACCAGACAATCGGATAATGCTGGGTGCACTTTTGCCTGAGCATTTTTTTCAATCTCATCCAACAATAAGAAATTCTGCATTGAGGTGGGCGATACGATTATCTGTTAGAAAGCAATTTACTCAGATGAAAAGCAAATGAAAAATACTTCGATACGCTTAGTAGAGACTCTAGCTTCTGCCGCCATAGTTATCGCACCGGGGAAAAACAATGTCATAATAAGGCGAATATTATTGAACAGGGAAACAGTCACAAAAACCTGTTTAAAATATTTGATAAATTTAAAAACCTAAAAATTGAGAAGAAAAAATAATGAAAGCTATTGTATACCTTTTCAGCAGTTAAATGGTTGCCGGTAAAGATAAATACCAAGAAAGTTAAAAATATAATGAGTTTCGAGGACGTAAAGAAGAGACTCATGTTGAGTGCGCGGAAGTGATTCGTCCGCTTAATAACATTTATCTCCTTTCTAAAGATTTAAAAAAAAAAATGAAAATCAGAAAAAGTGCTAACACCTTCTAAATGTCTTCATCAAATACCGGCGGCACTTGGAAATCAGTTTGGCAAAAGGCTTCTCCCAGGTGTACATTTTAATCACCCTCATCGCGGAAATAATCTCGTTCATCGTTCTTATCCTTTCGTCTGTACGTTTCGCAGTTTCCAGTCGGAGCATTGAAAACACTTTACCCATCCAACCTGATAAGATAAAACGGAATATAGTTTTCTGGCAAATATCGTTGTATGCAGTATTTTTTTTTTTTTTTTTTCAAATTTATACTTTGCAAAGGGACGAATAGAATCAATACTGCAAGCCCGACCAAGCAAGAAGGTCCGATGACGTGAAGCAGAATAACCATACTAATTATTGTCTGCAGCGGTCCAACCTAATGAAATGCAAAAGTTTTAACATACATCGTTCAAGCTGATACGATCGCCCTTACCCAAAGATAATGAAGAAAGATGACTGAAAAATCGTAGCGATTGACGTCATTGGACATGATGTTGACCATTTGCCCAATGGTTGTTTGTCCCAGAGCCTTTTGGCTGAGCAGCAGGCACTTTAAAGGAATTGAATCATAGATTTTCATGGGCGATTGAAATGAAAAGCAAAAATACCTTTTTATAAACAAGAGAACACGCTGCAACTCTGATTCGCATTCCGGTATGTTGGCATGCAAAAAAATACGGGTGATGAGTCATGGTATACAGAACGGAACCCAACACCAGCCCAGTCGCATAAAGATAAGCTTCCGTGGTGGATATTGTCTGGTTTTCACTGCCAAAGTAGTGAACCAGTTGGCCCAGACAAAGGGGTTGACCAATCCTAGGTTGTTTAGGGTTTTAATTTTTTTACAATTAGTTTAACATTGATGCATATCCTAGTACTTGCCGATTTCAAATGAAAAGGTTTAAAAAAAGAGAGGAAAAAAATTCATTGAAGCTGCATACTTAAATACACATTCTTCCAAAAACGCTAGAAAGCCCACCAGTAGAAATTTGATTCCAAATGTTCGGACCAAAGCTTTCGTAAGGCTAGGCTTGATCTTTTTTCTTTTGTTTCCATCTTTCTTACATTTTGCTATTTGGTTATGCCACTCCCTGCAGAGACAAAAGAGACGAAAATAGGACAATTAACGCTTTATCAGTTATTATTAATCCACTTAAGTTAAGGGAGTCAAGTCGGTGAGAAAATGCTGCGACCGTTAAATTTTAATTATTTTCATTTCAGCATTGACAGTCATGATGGAAACGTAAAAGCACAATTCAAACTACTGCTTACGGCAAACTAGTATGTGTATGCATAACTAAAATATGTAACTAACACTAAACGTATGTTAGTTTTTAAGTCCTGGAGCAAAGCCGGTTCACATGCAATTTCGAATACAATTCGGGATGCAAAGTAGGCGACATTTGAATCTAACCTTTATTGTTATTTAAGTAACGCACGAAGGGCGATGTCTGCTCATTGTTATAATAAAAGTAGGAAACAAGTTTATAACGGCAAAGTTCCTGTTTTGCGATCGCAATAGATTTAAAATCCCATGCAATCGCGTGACAGAGTGCTTTTTTACGGCAATCCGTTAACTTGCACTATTTTAGCTTACCTTTGCAATTTCAGTCCAAGCTCTTCCGAATTGTCTCCTGGCATAACATCGTACAGGTCGGTAACTTCAAGATCTTTCTTGGCTCCAACACCCATAAACGGGTTGACCCACCTTTAAAAGAAAATTGAATTAAATGCTGATTTCTAATGGAATCCTGCAGTTGGAGAATGATTTAAAAGAACTGTTTGTGGAACATTCGTATGGAATACCATTTTCCTTTTCTCTTAATAAAAATGTGTACGTTTTCGGCCTCTGAGAACTAACTATAGAACTTAATCAGTACCAGTTATTGACATGCTTTTTAAAATAAAGGTCTCCAAAGAATCAAGAAAATGATCAAATACATAGTTAATAAGCAACAAAGGCACTGCTGCTGTACTCAAAAGGCAGCCGCATCGGCGCGCTTTTGCTGTTGCCATGACAGCAGCCGTACACAAAAAGTCACGTGTCTGGCATTATCGATCCAATCACAATCAGCTGATTTCAACAAATTCTTCGAAATACTATGTTCTTGTTCTCTAACTACTTACCAGAATATAAGGACAGAAAGAAAGTTTGAGTTAAGTCTAGGATTTGGCTTCGGCGTCTTGTTTTTGTTCACCTCCATGGCTCAAAACGGATAGGGCAGCCTTGGCTGTTGCGTAACTGCTGGAGGGCAGGCCTGGTTTAACGAAATTGGCCTTTGGACAAATCACGTTTCTATTCTTCACACGCTTTTTAGTTTTGCTGTTGAGTCGTGGGCAACTTCCCAAGCCATCGAACGATCTTTGGATGAGCACGGTTTCCTATATACTGTGCACCACAGACCGTGACTGCGTGGCAACCTGAGACCGAAATCTCAGAAACAAACAGACGACCAACCTTCTCTCTTGGCAGCTGCCCTGACTTGACTGAGCTTGTGAGCTGCCTCTGCCTTAGACTACCCATATTCCTTGAATCCTTCCCCCCTTTTCAGGCTTCAGAATTTGTTGCTCTCTCTTCCTCCTTTTTTCGATGCCGTTAACGGCCGGCGTCGGAACCAAACGTTGAAGTACGACTTGCTGCAGATGTTATGTAATCATACTTGCATTGTTTGAGTAGTAATATGCAATTCGATCTCACCATAGGATATTACGTTCTTAGGGTTTAAAAAAAAGCACGTTCTTTAAAATTTGCAAAATTAAGCGTTAAGTAACAAGGCGGGCTGTCCACGTTTAACAACGTGAAATAAAAAGGTAACAAGTGTTCTTGCACGAAGGTTCTCAATTCCATCGCCATAAGATGTCTTGACAAAAACGCATAAAGAGGCGTCTGCTTTGATAGAGATTTCTCGGGATACTGATAATTGGAAACAGAAGTTTTCTGGGATGCACTGAGATATGATAAGATAAGATTAGCATAGTATTTATTGTGATGCATTTTCTGTTGTTCAGACCATTCCACCATAAATTTCATGTTCACATGAAACAGAACAAAAATAATATTTCCATAAGCAATTCAAAAACCCGCATGAAGGCCATTCCATGACAATGCATTCGTTTTCCTACCATGACTATGCATTTTCGTGATCGCCTTTCGTCTGGTTTCCACCGAAAACGTCAAATCATTCTAATTTCACAACGTGTATCCAAGGGGAGAAATGGAGTGTTAAACAATGTGTTCAATGGTATCGAACATCGATACTATCTACGACTTCTTTACTTGCGCCCGTGAATTGCCTTGGTCGTTTAGCAGACGACGTAGCCTAATTCATTGTGCACGAACGGTCAATTATGTAAGTTTGTCGCAGTTGCGGAACTTTTTGTTACTAGACAAGAATTTAAGACCAGCACTGCACCAATGATTGCTTATTCATGAATACTCCCAGCGCTAATGGCAAATACTTTTTAGCTAGTCACGATATTTTCAAGACTGAAAATGGTGAAATGAAATGAACCAATCAATTTCAAGGAATTCGGACTTTGCTTTGTGCGCTCTAGAACTGCACCATTTATGCATTTCTGTTCGTCACAAGTGTGAGGTGATTTTTTTAAATTGCTACATGGCTTACGAGTAAAAATCTGGATCGATTGCGCAATGCAAATCAAATGGGAAGATGAACAGACCGAAAATGGACTGGATCATTATTCGCGCGATTCAGGAAGGACTTAGTTACACACTGTCAAGGAAATGCACAAAAATGACGCTATGAATGGCAACTGCGTTACCTCTATTAGATTACTTAAGACACAAATCATCGTTCAATAACAATGATGTCCACATGCATATTATATTCACTTAAAAAATTCACGAAAAATGTGTGAATGGAATAAGATAGACGGTGAAAGAAGAAATGTCGGAAAATTGCAACGCGATGAGTGCCATCGGTCTAGTCAGATAGATGTCCATCAAAGCGCAAAGTCTTTGGCACACGCAAGTGTTTCGAAATATCAAGATAAAATGAAAGTACACACGCTGTTTAGAGCTTCAAAGTTAAACAAGGGATAATGACATCAGACTGTACAAGAATGATCGCGACAGGGAATATCATTGGTGGATTGGGAGGTCAGATAAAATGAAACAGGGAGACCAAAATAGCCTTTTAAGTATTCGCAAACGAGTCGTTTTCTGGAAATCAAATACAACCAACGGTTCACAGTTTCTTTGTTTCCTCATTTGCCCTGCGATAGCAAGTAGCACCTAGGATTTTTAAAAAGAGCTTAAACGCCAGTGTAGTGAGCGGCAACAGGTCGTCCACGGTGGAATGCCATTAGCGTGGCGACAGTAGTAGCAACACGAACCACACTTCTCCTCTCCAGAACATCGGCAGATGTGCATAGTCGATCCTGTATACGAAAGGGTTGCAGAAAATCCGGAAAAAAGTGTGGGGGAAAAAGAAAAAAAGACGGTGGCGTAGGGTGAGGAAAGATAGAGAATTAAAATAAATCGGGTAATAGAAAAGAAAAAAAAAAACATAAACAAAAACGAACAAACAACAAAAAAAAAAAAAAGAAGAAAAACAAAAAGAAAGAAAGAAAAATAAATGTTAAAAACAAAACACAAATATAGTTGTGATCCCGGGGAGCGTATGGTAGATTTAAGATTGGGTTTCTACGAAACTCTTATTTCTACGTTTACTCCGATAAACTGTTACTGTTATTAGTTTGTTTTGTTTTTTCCCTAGCCAGCTTGGCTAATCGTATATTATGCAACCAAAAGTCAGAAAAAAAACTACAATGCAAACGAAAAATGAGCCGACAAACACAAGCTATTCAACCGTTGAATATTATTGTTCTTCTTAAAATTGCTGATTTGCTTACATCTCTTGGTTAGCTCAAAATATTATGCATTCCTTGGAATAAGGAAAAAAAAAAAAAGCTCTTTAGGCAAGCGTCTGAACAGGCACCGACACATAATCACTGCACTAAAATACTGCTACTGATGAAGGGTATTTTCAATATTCATTATCACTAGCCCTCTCCGTAAAGTCACTTCCGGCTACTTTCGCACAAACAAAACCAAAAAAAAAAGGGGGGTATTGAAATAATTTGCTGCCGGAGAAGGTAATCAATTCAAGAGTTACTACGACATGGCGACTGGCCTCTATACTACATACACAAATTAAACGAACCGCCTTTCTGGGATTGATCATTGATCGTAAACTAAATTCTAGATGGGCTGCTCGATTGTTGCTTGGAAACTCAGTTCGACAATCACTATTAGCTATGCATGAGAACACAGAGGAACAAAACACTAGAGACTGAAAGAAAAAAAAAAGCAATTTAGGTAGCTTGAAACTGGAGTCTCGTTAATAGCCATTATTTTCATCACGAAAGAGAAGGTTGGCTAATGTTGAAATTCGAACGAATCCCGAAAGAGAAGCCGGACAAGAAAATGCGATAGGAACAAGACAGAAAACGATACAATAAGTTACAAGACAAATTACGCAATGATCTGTATCACTTTTGTTTTTTTTTGCGGAAATATCGAGGCACCCATGCGATTAAGCAGATTTCATTTTAGGTGAAAACTGAATCTATAAGGTCACGGGAATGTTCGTTGTTGTTTCCCAAAACTTAAAAGTTATTTTTGCTCATTCAAATGTTCTGTGTATGTACTACAACCGACTAGGTCAATGGAGGGATGGGAAAAAGAAAATTACGATAAACAATTCTTTACTGGTCGGCCGGAAGCCAATGGTAGAAAACGATGGCTGCCAAAAGTACGAGCAACAACGCGGAATGTGAAAGCCATAACTCAGTCAACGACACTCTAACCAAGTCTTTGTGGTCGGTGTCCATCGCGCTAGGGGAACAACTACTATCGGAAGGCGCCTGAACGACAGACTCCTCGGGTTCAACGTGTTCCACGACAATGTCCGGAACAAAAGTGACCCGTTTCGTTTTAAGGGAACTACGTTTCACGTTTTGGTCATTTTCATTCACATCTACCGTCTGATCAGCCGGATCGATCAGTACGAATGGGGTTGGGGATGACTCGGTGGGGGTGAGAGTTAGAGTTGGAGTTGGAGGAGGGGTAGGCGGATTAGAAGGTGCCGCAATGAAGTGAATACAAGCATCCGATGGAACTTTTTCCAAGGTGGCGGGATCAAGCAAGACCCGCACGGTTTCGAGCAGCCGTCTAGTGTTTGGTGCCGTCGTCACGTCCTCCCAGGCGCACAATGAGGTCTGCTTCGTAGTAAAAAGGATAACCCAAAGCCACAGTACGAAGAGAAAGAGAAAGAAAAAAAGGTGAAATAAGTGAAAGAGAAAAAGAGATGAGGAGGATGGTGGAGAGAGAAAAAATAAAAAATAAAAGTAAATCGGAACAGTGGATTAAAATAACGAATTTTTTTAAGAACCACTTTCTGGATTATTTGTAATATTAAATATCCTTTGTTTAGTCATGAATCTAGCATGCTTGTGCAGAAATAAATTATCAAGAAAGACATGCTCCGTTTGGTCGTGGGTAAAAATGAAAGAAATTTGAGTATGAAACATAAGAATGGTTTACGAAAGACAGTTTTTTAAAAGAAAAAATCAACGAAAACCCCGAAACGAGAGACAAGCTGGCCAGAAAAATAGCAAGACAATAACAAAACAAAATAATAATAATAATAAAAAAAAAAAAAAGAAAATGCGCAACATCGACCATTCACCAAGTTCATCATCCCATCCCCTTCCCGCCGTAATAGATAATGTCGAATTAAAAAAAAAATAAACAAGAGATTTAATTTTTTTTAAGTATAAAAAAAAAAAAAAAAAAAGCAAAAACGGGGTCGGAGCGAGAAGGGCGAAAGGATTTGTGCGCACTTTTATATAGTGGAAATGTTTCGACTCACCTCAGAAACACCAATTCTACGGCAAGCTTCGATAAAGTTCTCCACATTCCGTCGGCATTTTGCTACTGTTAGTTTCGGCACGGCCGGAGACGGGACGTGGATGCTAGCCACAGACCGCGGTCGGACGTGGTTAGCCAGATGGCATAAAACGACTCCATCTTGCAGAGCAGACGACAGGTCGTCAGGTAAGGTCACTTTGAGCCGCATTTCGATGCACTAGTTTAATCAACGACAGTATTAGAAATGCAAATAGTCGAAACAAGAAATAAACAAATAATTACTTGGCGCAAATGTTGAATTTGTTCCATCTCCTCTCGTTGTCTCTCCATCTCTCGGCGGACAGTAAAGCTGGCGGTGGCAGCTGTATGAGAAGAGGGATTGGACGGCGGCGGAGTCTGATTGCCATTAGTGGAATTTGTTAGCGAATTTTGCCGACTAAGAATTGATGGTCCGGCTTTGACGGTGGCAATCTTGCGACTTCCGTTTATTGGTTCAGGCGGCGGTTGGCGGTAGGGAGGTGTTACATTGTTCGACTCGACCGTAGAACTGGGAACGACAGGCGGCGAACGATAGGGCAATGTAGGGCTGAGCAACTCTGTTGTTGGTGAGCGGAAGGGCGGTGGCTGAGCTACTGACGACGGACTAGTTTTGGCCTTGACGTACGAAAGGACAGCTTCTTTCTGTACGGCTTTGACGTTTATTTTGCTGCTTTCTTCGTGACTGAGGTTCAAACTCAACGGGCGACTGAAATCGCCCGTCAAAGCGAATGATGATGGATGAGGTTGAGTAGAAGAATCGGAAGCAGGTGTTTGGTTGGGATTGCTTTCCCATGATTTGTAAGGCGTAAATCCTTCTGGTCGTTGCTGTGGTTGTTGTTGCGGCATTTGAAGTAACAACTGCCGGCCATAATCCACTGTATGGTTACCGGACAACGGAGGGGTGTCAGGACTAGGAGTGTGGCTATTTTCCCGCACCTTGTAGACATTGCTCCGCTGCTGCCGTAAAGACTCTTTGTATTCTCGATAGGTCTGACCGTGATTGGGTAGTCTCTGGTCATCTTGCGATGCCCTAAATAGATCACGCAAGAATAATGTGTAAGTAAGTTTAAATAGAATTATTTAAAAGTTTCAAAGTACATTTGGTGTTCCAATATTTTTCGGGCAGCTCTGCGTCTTTCTTCGTTGCCTTGTTCGTCATCGTCTTCATCTTCAGTCTAAAGAGGGATGAATAATTTCAAATAACGTACGCACGACCAATAAATCTAAATAAAAATACCTTCACTGGGTGGTTATGATTGAGCGAAGCGGGAGTAAACGATGGAGCTGTTTCCGTGGTAGGCAGGTTAACATCATTTTGCTGATTGCTCTGCTGCGGCCAGCGCATATCGAGTCCATCTACAACTACGGGCTGTTTGCTACTACTGTTATTACAGTTTCCGAAGCCATTACTGTTGTCGATAGTGTATCTCTTGCGGCGAGGATCGTTGGCTGAAAAGCGAGAATCCGGCAAAGTAGAGGGCTTCCTAGGCAATCTGCGACAATCACCACCCTCCAGAATGTCTCGCTTTCTGTCTTCTTTAATGGCTTCGATTTCAAGATACTTGAAAATGTGAATTCGTCCTCGAGTGCATAGCTACAATATAATGATTAGTAAATAACTGTCAGGTTGTAGATATACGATAATACATACATGTGCGGGAGGCGAAGCCAAAGGATTGTGTTCAACACATAGGTCAACCAAAGACACCATATAGCGTAGTTCCACAGGTAAGGCTGAGATCCTGTTGACGCTGATGTCAAGTGTTACCAACTGGAGAAACATCAATTCTGCTCAAATGCGTGAATGCAAGAATTAGAGTAAGAGTGAAGACCAAAATTTTTCATGTGATTCTAAAAGGATGAGAGATGTACCTCTTGGAAGTTCAACCAGAAAGTTTTTCCTCAGATTGAGGGCTTCCAAGTGTTGGAGGTCCCCCAACTGAACGGGAAGGTGACTGAGCTGGTTGCATGATGCATCTAGCTCGATCAGCTTGGACAACTGATTGATTTCTTCTGGTAAACTCACCAACCTATTATGACTAACCAGCAAAACTTGCAAGGGTAACTTGCAAAGATATGGTGGTAGTACACTAAGCTGATTGCGACTAAACAACAAGGAGATTAATATATTTTTTCTATAGCATAGTTTCCAATCAACTACCTGATGTCTAAATATGTAAGACATTGAAGGAACGTTACAGTATCTGGAATGAATCGGATTACATTGTGATACAGATTTAGCTTCTCTAAAGCTGTAAATCGTGTTATTTCACTGGGCAGTTCTGATAATTTATTTTTCGACAAATCTGTAATCAAACAATGTAAATCAGCTTACAAACCTTGCATTCAGAATTGAACTTTTGGCACACAACATAGATGAAGTCAATATAGTAAAGCAGTAAAAGAAAAAAGAAAAAAACAAGTGTTGGCTCTATGCCAAAGAACAATGTCAAAAAGGTTGATCACAAAAAAATGCTCTCTTTACCAGTATAAACAGTGTCATGGAGGTTGTACTTGCTAGCCACTTTGGGGAATTCTCTTAGGCGACGACAACTAACACGCAATTCACCACTTATTTGAGCTTCTTCTAAAAGCCGTTCAAGATTACGATTCAATGGGCTCTGAGGCCCGACGGTTGAACCAATAGCTCCGGCCATGTCAAGCACCGGCCATTGCCCATTATCCGTGTAATGTCTGCAGTAACATCCGTCATTCACTGCAACTGTTTTGTCCGAGTAAGTCGGAAGTCGAAACTCGTCAAGCCTTATGGTCTACTGATTGTCATCTACGGGAAATGCAGACACAAGGGGGTCGGTTGTAACTTGAAGGTCGGTAGCGTACCACAACTGTTTTCTCTTTTTAATTTTCAGTTTGATCTTTTTTCCTTGGCGCATTCCAAAATGCCCAAGGATAACTATTTCTGAGACATAAGCGCCATCGCACGGACAAAATATTAACCCTTTTAGACTTCAGCCAGGAACGAGCCAAGAAAAATCGGAGGGCAAGGCAAGACGGGTAAAGTCTGTTGGTGGTACTGTACCTAATTTAACGCACCCATTTTGGATTTTTATTTCTATCTCTCCTTTTTGACCTTCCCACTGATGAAACATGCATTAATTCCACAAGCCTGTGATTTAGGTTGGCCTTGTGCGTATTCAAAATTATACGACTAGATGTAAAAGGCTAGATCATTTTCCATCCTTGAAGATTCGGTTGTTCTCTGGACCTATGTGTATTCCTGCGATTTCTGACAAATATACAAGCTGCTATATAGATATTAAAAAACGTAATCTATGGTATCTGAAGGTTGGTATTCCTTTAATCTAATCTGACTTAACTCTTAATCGTCATTTAACTCTTCAATGTGTACCCCTTTGACTCCTAAACGAGTAGGCCAGCAAGTAAAGTTGCCCAACGTGAGTTGATGCTGCAAGGCATTCACTTGATCATCGGAGCAATTAGGATTGAGCCAGACATAAGCCAGACCCCCTCCACCGGCTCCAGTAAGTTTGCCAGCTTGACCGTGAGCTCGTGCCAGTCGATGAATTTCATCTAAAGATGGATGTGAAACGCCCATCTGTAAAAATTTGGAATTTAAGTCACATGAACTACAAGGTGTTTGATTAGCGTGTCAAATCTCACCGAAGCCAATAGCCAATGATTCGTCGACAATAATTCCTGAATTGATGTCAAACTTCAGTTGAACCGCGAGCGATAACTTTCAAAACTTCAATTGAGCATACCTGAATAGCAGAGAAACTAGAATCTGGTGGCAGTTGAACGATTTCAGCCATTTTGCAGCTAATCTGGTCGATTGAATCTAGAATCGGGTCCATGATGGCAGTGAAATCATTTCGTTTTTGACGAACAGCTTCCACCAATAGCTTAGTCTGACGACCCACTCCTGTGTTCACGAGTAAGATACGCGCTTCCGGAATGGAAATGGAGCCTATGACGGCCTTTTTGTATTTTACGGCGCCTCCATACGTGCAAACTGCATTATCGATGCCTGATGGCGTAGCATGGAACATTTTCTCACATTGAAAAGCCCAACTATTGATTACATCCAAATCAGGGACGAAAACACCCTGACTTGACAGTAGATAATGAAGAAGATGAAAAACTGCTGAGGAGCCAACGGAAAAAGCGGCCGAACTGCCTAAGCCAGCTGTAGGTTTTTCAAAGCAACTGTTTTAATGATTATAAATTTGAAAAATTATTCGGCTCCAAACTGTACCTCCAATGGGTATGGTTGATTTCACCCGTATTTCGAAACTTGCGTCTGAATTGCCGACAATGGAACAATACAAGAAACACAGGGCCAACAAAGACATTTGAACAGTATGGTTAGTATCAGCAGGGACTCTAGTGGCTATTAGCGATTTTAATTTGTCAAGCAATTCTAAATCCAGATTAGGGGCATTTCCAGCATTGGAAGTCTGCAAGTCCGCTAGAGGTAAAGAGCAATCGAATTTCAAATCTTCAAGATAGACAACAAAAGACGATGAACCGTGACGATCAGTGTGTAATGTCAAATACATTTCAGTAGTCAGGTCAACGCTCGCAGCTAAAGCCAATTTGCCATAGACAACGGCATGTTCACCGGTAAGGATGAGTTTCCCAGGTGTCCTAACTACGAACTTCCTGACGGTTGGCTCTTGAGTTTCTCCCATTGTTCCGGAGTCAACGTTTTCTGGCTGAAAGCGTGAATCGATTTCAATTCTTCTTCAAGAATAGAATTCACCAACCTGTGACGAAAAACGATAGCACTCTTCTTCTTATGGAGTAACACTCCAACACAACAAAAAACTATTTCACCTGTGGCGCTGGAGAAGAGGTTTGCCTTCAAACTGCTCTGATACAACAATGACTGAAATCTTTGCCCCGCAGCCGTCTGACAGGTCTTCTACCTCCTATGAAAAAAAAAAAAGAAAAATAAAGAATTGAAAAGAAAGAAAAACCTGAAGTACACACAAATAAAGACAAACTTCATATTTACTACACAAAAGGCCATGTTTGTGTGTCCTCATGTATTCCCACTTTCCATCACTGCAATTTAAATTTCAACGACTTAGCACCGACCCCAAATTGTAACCAAAGAAAATATGCAAAGAAAACAGAAAAATGTGCAAAACTCCAAAATGAAATCAGCAATGTCCAAAAAAAGGATATGCTGCTGGATTGGGACAAGTGAGGAACAGTAGCGCTAAAACGGCACTTCCAGTAACGGAAACTCCAACAAGACATTTCAACGTGATGGAACGGGGCGTTTCAAGCTTAAGACTGCTGTGAGCCAACAAACAGTATAACGCGAGAACAGCCATGGCAGGAATTACTAGATCATCTTTGGCGTACAGAGGCAACATGGAGAAATGAGAAATGGAGAGGAACCAAAAGGCCGTCAGCGGAAAGTACGGACTGGCTATAGAAACGGGCAATGTTACCAAAAGGATTGACTTTTCATGAACGTGATAGGAGAAAAGAAAGAAGGCCAGGGATACATTGATCAGGCAGAGGTGTAAATTACGAAAAGTGTTTTTGAAATAGAGATGAATTCCACAAGGAAAGCTAAAGAGGGCAGTCAGAATCAAAGAATAGCTGGCGATTGAGGTTGGGTTTAAAAGTCGTTTGATTTTGATCACAACATTTAGTGTGCACCAAAAATTGGCGACATAGTCTTCAAAGATTCCACGCTGAAAAGGAAAGATTCTGACGATGACTTGCTGGAAAACCCCATCATGAATTTGAAGAAATGGATACCAAATGATTGCAAAGGTGGCCACTGTGGCAGCGCCAATCTGGACCAAATTCTTTAGTTGGGAGGGAAGTGAGGAACCTTTAGGTTGACAGGAAGCCAGCAAATAGAAGAAGATAGGTATTGCATGATACAACTCCATCTGCTTAAAGTTTAAGGCAGCTGAAAAGGCAATTGCTGCTAACACATTCTTTCCCTGAGAAACAAAAATGATTGCCCACAAGGTCAACCCCAACGAAACACAATTGTACTGAAAATGACCATAATCTATAAGGGTAAGTCCAGGGTGTGATGACAAAGCAAAGAAAACCCATTTGTACTTATTACTCATCTTCAAGCTTCTAATGTAAAAATAAAGTGCACTGACAAAGAAAATACAATCAGACACAAGGACGGACATCCTCATGAAATATTGGTGGTCAAAGTTTTCAAATCCCCGGGACACATGGAGTTTAACATAGTCTTGGTTGATTTTCTTAGCCACCAATCCAGTTAGGTAGCTGTGATATGCTGTGAGAGGAGGGTAATCCAGTCCCCAGTACAATAAATCATTGTCTGTTGTATTTCTATACCTGATGAGATGGATATCCTATGAATAATATCAGCCAACCTATCTCGACATCAAACCTACCAGTCCTGTAGGGGTAAGTTAACCGTAATTTCCATCCAATGTCTTTGAGCTTCATAATCTCCAAATTTTGGAGGTTGATTTTTGCCAGAATATGGGAAAACTGAGACACCCAGTTTAATGATGATTGTAGTCAAAGCAATGACTTCTAACTTGTAAGGGACCTCCATAGTGAATCCTTACTACGCTATGACTACTATGGCGAAAATCACTAAAAATAAATAACACAACGAAAAAAAAAAAAAAAAACCTTACGCAATGCACGGCGTTCAACGTGGACTGTAGTTTTGTTCGCAAGTTCTCTGTAAAAGTTGCCATTGGATACACGATTGTAGACAACTTCCGCTGTGAAACTGACGCCGCCCTAACTTGTCAAAGCCTTTTCCCTTTCTTCCACAACTCAACAGGTCTGTGGTTAAAAAATTGGTACCATCTGTCAGTTAGAAATGAAACTAAACGTGTAAACGACTCACAGGTTGACGATAAATTATCATATTTACTGAATAGTAATTCATCGATAAATATCAATATTCGAAAATTGTCAGCTACGTGCGTTTGCAAGGTACCTGAAGGGTTCTTTTTCGTTTTTATTTAAATTTAAATTTGTTTTTGAACAACTTTAACTCGTTGTTTTGAACAGCTCAAGATGTCTTCAAACTGCTCTAAGTCAAAATCAAAATACATTGGAATTGATCGTCTCTGCCAGCTTCGAAATTTTTTCTGGAAAATTGAGTTTAGAATACTTTAGTGGCGTGCGTTCATTACTGGTTTAACCACGATATAATTTCCCGATAGGGATTCTATCAAAACTCGCATTTCCCAACCCCCTGATACAGGCAACCCTACCCTTCTACAACGACCGTTGGATCGACCGACACTTTTTCTGAGACTTTACCCCAGAGATTGCGCTGACGGCGCGGCGATTTCAGGGGTGTCCGCACTAATCTTTCGTTCGTTTTTTTTTTTTAGATGCTGTGCCGCTGAAATTGGTCTCCATTTGTAGAGGAAATAACGCAGCAGCTCCCGGTCGAGTCCCCGTTTTTATCGGCTGAACGACGAAGGAGTGTGGAGCAGTTTAGTCAGCCAACTCGAGTCGATTGCAGGGTCTCGTACGTATCCTTTATACGTTTTCTTATTTTAGATGCTGCGTCGCAAAACTTGACGTCGTGTTGTAGAGGAGATAACGCGGAGATTAACGAAGGGGTCCTGTCAATTATCGGCTCAACAATAAAGGAATGCGGAGCAATCTAAGAGCGACTCGAAATTTCTGGAGAATTTTTTTCAGAGAGATGGCACGTCGGTCATGAAGATAGGGAAAAATCAGGCCGCGAAGTTATTTTTCAAGGCGAAGCTTTGTGCGTCACCCGGCAACGGACAGGTTTTTTTCACAGGTCGTGTGAGCTCCATTGTTTCGATCATGGTCGTCTACTACGGGCCCTCACTCCGTTCAGGAAGTTTCCGATAGGGTACGGCATGGTCGCCAATTCGCCAATTCGCCATAATATCTCGAAAACCGTTTGCTCTTCCGGCAAAACAGACTCCGTATCAGTGTATCGTATTTGGGTATTAAAATAAAATTATTTTAAAATAAAATACTTAAAATACGTATTTTATTCGGTATTTGTATTTGGGCTGTTTCTTATTTAAAGTATTTGTATTTGTATTGGTAGTTTACGCTGAAAGTGAATAAAATACAAATACAAATACAAAATACTTTTTTTTCAAAGATTTGAAGTTTGTAAATTGGCAACAGTGTATGAATCGAAAGTAACTCAACTCCATCTCGTTCAGGGACCTGAACGCTGTCAGGCAAAACATGACGACAACTCCTGATAGGGTTCAGGTCCCTGGCCACAATTTGCAGCAAGAGATAGGCAGCTCAATTCGCTTTACTAGCGCAACTTGCCTTTCGCATTCAGTTGCAACTCCATCTCGTTCAGGGACCTGAACCCTGTCAGGCAAAAACACAAAACCCCCGAGCCGTTATTTTTTTGTTTTGTGTTTGTTATTATTTATGATTATTGTTTATTTTTCTTTCTGTTTCCTTTCCGTAATACAATGCCTTTTAACCTTATAATTTTGTTTTTATTTATTAGAATATTACTTAATTAATTAATGGTATAATTTCATTAAAATTACTATAATAATTGTGAATTTCCACTCATGGCCATTCGGGTAGTGAAACCGGTTTCAAAACCCGATATCATTACTGTGTACCCTAATTGACTTGTTTTTTGCAATACATCATAGTTTTATTTATTTTCCTTCACTTGCTCACCCATTTTAAGTTAAGGCTGGGCCATATCTTTTAAAGTGGGTATTTTAAACGAAAGAAAACCGCTTGATAAGCACCTACCCGAGTAATGACCGATCAGCTATTTTTCAGGTAGGTAGGTCGGTGCGGTTTAACGTGTCTCGGGTAATCCCTCTATCCCAGTACACAAAATTAAAATAGCGTTATAGGTAACCATATTAGGTCTAAATAGAGTTGGCTAACGTCCGAAGTTGCCAGTTCGATTAATTGTGAAAAAAAAATTGGACACAAACTAGTAACAGTTTTTGCATGGCGGCTTACGGAGTTTCGCCCGTTGTAGTTTTAGTTTTAATTTTTTCCATTGAAATTATCTTTCTTTCCATTCATAATTGGATCACGAAATTCCTTCGTTATCAGGTAATCTTGTAATTTTTATTTGACCTCGATATAGACTGTACTTTATTTATTATTAATTTTTTTGTAGACGTGTTTACTTTCTGTAGCAGACAAAAACTGGCGGGCTCCCTTATCAGCCCGCCAGTTTCCTCTACAACATCCATTTTTGTCTGCTACAGAAAGTAAACACATCTACAAAAAAATTAATAATAAATAAAGTACAGTCTATATCGAGGTCAAATAAAAATTACAAGATTACCTGATAACGAAGGAATTTCGTGATCCAATTATGAATAGAAAGAAAGATAATTTCAATGGAAAAAATTAAAACTAAAACTACAACGGGCGAAACTCCGTAAGCCGCCATGCAAAAACTGTTACTAGTTTGTGTCCAATTTTTTTTTCACAATTAATCGAACTGGCAACTTCGGACGTTAGCCAACTCTATAAACAAATTTTACAGAAATGGATAGCCGATGATGGGGGCTATCCACTTCCGTAAAATTTTTACTTAAAAAATACCTAACCGAGTGGTAAACCGATTGGATATTTTTGTCGGTGTGGTTTGACGGATCGTGAACTGAATGAATTATAATCGGTAAACCATAAGCTCTATATTTGAAAAAAATTACAAGAATGGATAGCTATTGATTAGATCTATCCATTTGTCCACTGTTAGGTACAACAGTGAGGTAAAACATAGTTATAGAGAAGAAAACAATATTTTAAAAGTGAAATGGTTGGTTTTCCCATAAGACGCTGTAGACAGCGTACCACAGATTGGACACAAATTTGATTTTCGCATTTGCGGAGAATGCGCAACGTAGGATGTCCAACTGCTCCATAAAGGAAAAAAGTATTTTGTATTTGTATTTGTATTTGTATTTTATTTTATTTGGGATTTGAGGTTTTGGGAGAAAAAATGTATTTTGAAGGACGAGTATTTTAAAATATAGTATTTGTATTTTTAAAATACTCGTTTTTTTTCAAATACGATACACTGCTCCGTATACATGTCCTATGAGGCGTGCGCTGATCATCAACGCCTTCATCCCGCCTTCCCACTTTTGTCAAAATGGGCCAAAAACGACATCTCTTGAAATTCTCCAAAAATCAGACGGTAAAATCGAAATTGAACGCTGATTTTGATTTAGTCATTGTTTTTCTCTTTAGACTAGCCGTTAAAAAAATTAACGAAAACAGTTCTGTTAGCGCACCAACTTCATTTATGGTTTTTAACATGTAAATGAAAAACTATAAGACCAATAGAAAAATAAACCTGATTTCCGTGATTTTCATTCAATTCTGAATCTAAATCATGTATTTTAAGCCAAATTTGAAATTTTGCCAAAAATGAAAAAGTGGGAAGGGTTTAAGCCTTTCCACTTTTGTCAAAATCGGCCAAAAATGACATCTCTTGAAATTCTCCAAAAATCAAAAGGCATAATCGAAATTGAACTCTGATTTCGATTTAGTCATTGGTTTTCTCTTTAAACTAGCCGTATAAAAAATCAACCAAAACAGTTCTGTTAGCGCACCAACTTCATTTATGGTTTTTAACATGTAAATGAAAAACTATAAGACCAATAAAAAAATAAACCTGATTTTAATTTTGAATAAATATTCAAATTTGAATTCTAACTTCTCATTATTATTATTCCAACGTTTTAAATTACCAACAATGTATGTAAACACAAATACATTTTAAATAAAAACTCAATGTGTTTTAAAGAGTAAGCATCAAGTGTTTTATTCATAAACAACATAAAGCAAATACAATGAGTGAAGAGTGACACGAACAAATTGTTTTGATTATTTCATTATTTAATTACATTTTTACATTGAAAAATACCTAATTAGCTTTAATGGTTTATTCTTAGTTATTGATGCTAGGTTTAAAAGGTTGCTTTCTAATTGACTATTCAATTGTTTGTTGTTGCCCCGGTCAACCTAGTGGGATTCCGATACCTGGAAAAGGGAAAATAAAAGAGTGATGTCAAGGCTATAACATTAAAATTTTGTGAAATAAGTTACCTGTTTGATAATTGTGTTAATTTTTTTACAATGCCACAATAGATTACCTTCTTAATAAAAAAGTGTACTTCCCAACGTGGATGGAAAACGCAGCCAACACACTGAATGCAAATTTAAAGCTTTGGCTGAGTAAGACTGTAAAAATTTTATGCATTTCACTAATCCTAAATAAAATTTGTTAAATGGTAAGAAATTCATTAATATTACCTATCAAATAATAATATATTCTTACTTCTGTTCTAATGTAAAATGTGTTTCGTGGTTCTAAAAGAAATGAAATACAGGATACAGCAATTTTTTTTTCACTAAAAAAGTTTATTCTTTTAAACATATATACAGATTTATAAAAAAAAACACAAATACAACTAACTTTAAAACCAAATCAGAAGAAAAAAACAAAAACAATAAACGTAAATAATGACAATCACACAAAATTGGAACGCCCGCCACGGACCGGTTGTTGACGAATTGGCGTTTCCGTGAACGGATCAATGCCCGTTCAATAATGCCCATTGATTTTGAATTCGAAATTTTTGGAGAACGGATGTACGTCCGATCACTAGAGCCGTCTAGTGAAAGAATATAAAATGGCATCTTGCGGAAAAATCGGACATAGATCCGATTTTTCCCGCTAGAAGGTCCGATTTAGACGACAGCGAGATCGGAACATAGTCCGTGAACAGTTGAAGTTTGTGTTGACCACGAGAGCACCACGAATCCTACGGCTGCCATGCCAGCCGGTAGGACAAGTTATGCTTGTCACCCTTCGGGAAGGATTTGTTAAGGGATCGTTAGTTAAGAAGCGCGTTCGTAGTGAGTTCGCGGCCTAGTTAGACGCGCAAAGCCTCACTTACACTAGGTTTTTTTCTTAAGTTCTTAGTTTCTTAATTTGTTAATTTCTTAAGAAATTAAGCCCAGTTCTTAATTTTACAACTTACACTTAACCCAAGAACTAAATTTTTTTAATGACAAAAGAAGGCGGTAGTTATTAAAGAGGTTTTTGATTGGTTAATTTTGAACCAGTACCAGATGGATCTTCTTTATTAAGTTCTCTTCTCTCGTGCAACCAAAGTTTTCTCAAATAGTCCCATTTTGACTTGACATCAGAACCAGCTGCAAGTACGACATTTTTTAAAAAGTGAAATATGCTAGGTATTCTAAAATATAGGTAAGAGTTGTAATACATACAACAATTATTAGGCAATCCTTTGGCAATAGAATCATTTGCACAGGCATGCACACTAACATCTTTGTAATCAGCACGAGTAATGTCAAATAGCACTGGGTACTGTGAAACATTCTGGATGAGTAATTGAATTGTTTCTTCATTCCATGAATATGTTGAAACCCTAGAATAACACACAATAAAGATAAGTTTTTGTTAATATGAAGTAAATCAAATTTAAAGTAACCTTTTCTTGACTGAATAACTAGGACCACTTGATTTTGACGGACGGTTTACATTGCTCTTTCTAGGAGAGAATTTAGTTGGTTTGTTAACAGAACCTTTGTGGATTGAATTCAGAATTTTAGTTTTGCCATTAGTTTTTCCTGACATTTTTATTAATAAAAGATTAAAAAAGCCAGCTCTCGATTAAAAACTACTCAGACAAATTCAGACCAGCAATAAAAATAACAAATGTTAGCCAGTTTTTAGGTGGTACTACTCTATTAAAAATATAGAAACAAAACACACCCCTCGACTATTTCTATTGGCTGGAGATTAAACTTTCTGAAAGTTTAATCCCATACAGCACATTTCTGCCGTCGGATGTCCGAATCATGGCCGAACATCCGTTAGATATCTATGTACTCAATGGGTAGTTCCAGGGATGTCCGTCGGCTAGTCACCTTGGAAGTGCAATGAATGTGCGAAAATTATATTCTACGGACCTCCTTTTCAACACCCAAGAAGATTTTCAATTGTTTCATTTAAGGATCGGCCTCGAGCCAATCGTGGCACTTTTTTGCAAATCGGGTTTCTCATTTCGGGCCATCGAGGCGTGGCTCAGGGTGGAAAATTCTTCTCCCCGAATTCAATTGGGGTTTGCAATCAATTGGATTGCAATCAATCGATTCATCAATGCAAAAAACATTATCGACACATGCGGCAACTAGGGGTGCATTGTTTTTCTACTTGAAAATCATGCAAATTTAGGTAGCCTTGTTTCTAAATGCGCGAAATCTCACAAAGAATGGTGCATACCCGCGCCCCTAGTTGCCACATGTATAACTATTTTTCTTACAGGAAAAAATCAGAAAATGACACATAGCCACATAGTAGGGTATAAGTAAGAAAGTGTTGAAAAGAGAATATTCGGTTTTTGTAGAGTGTAGCTGCATCTAGTAACACTGGTAAATGAGTGAAGTTTCCAAAAAGGCGCCAACATGTTGACTAATATGTTGCATCCAAGAAGGTTCTCCTCTAGGGACTTGACGGGTTTCATATCGCCGAGCGGCTACCTGCTATCCTCGGGAAATCCCTTTTTATTTGTCGGTAAATTTGTGTCCGATTACCACCTGAAAAATACCAATAAATAGAGAAAATTCACGAGATCGTCGTCGTGTTATTCCCGTTTCCATGCTATCTCAGATAGTTGATCTGCGGGCATTTCAAACTTTGGGTCGAACGTTTTTCTCGGAAACCGATTTCCGAGAATGCCTAGCCGAGATGCAGCGAGCTGGTCTCCATGGACCCAGCTCGGCCGATTTTTTCCCGCTTTTAATTCCATATCAATTCAGCCGCTGACCCGATTTCATTTTCATTTGGGCCAAAGATGTTGCATTTTCTTCGGCTACAGTCTCATCTGTTTCAAAAAATTCTGCCATCCTTCCTTAAATTCCCGAAGAGCCCGATTCAAGTCGATAAATTTCGTTCCCTCGATTCCCGAATTTCGAAAATCTGTTCCGACCACCCACCGTTGAGCATCCAGATTTCTCTTGAAGTGGTGGTTCGTTTTTCGTTTAATTTTTTTGCGGATTTCATGGTCCAGCTGCTCCTGCCCGGCTTCATATGTCATTTTCCCATTCATAGGACGATCCGAGTTCACGTACAAAAGTTATTCGCGATCAAACATGGCGACAGTGCGCTAAATTTTCAGCGGAAAAAGGCCCGTTTCCTGGAATTTTATAAACGGTTCTTAGGAATTTTGCCGCCTTTTTTCCGCCGAATTTCTCCGGAACCCGGTTTTGGTCTGGCTGCAGCTCCTTTCCCTCCTCGTCCCTCCCCCTTGCCCCCCCCCCTTATCTTTCCTCCTTTTTTTTCCCTCATGTATGCATTTTTTTGTAGCGTATTGTAAATTTTTCGGCATAAATCCGGTAATACCTTCGGTAATATTAAAATACTAAAGTATTTCAATATTTACACTCAGGGACAAGACGTGCATAGCACAATACCTTCGTGTAAATATGTGAAAAATCCTGTTGGTCAAGTTGTTTGGAGAGTGCAATGCATTGGTAAGTTTTCCCTGTTGATTGCATTGAAGTTTTATACCTTGCGTTATTTGAGGAGCGAAGTACGTGACAGTATAATCTGTTTTGCATCCGTATTTGTAGTGTTTTGTATTCTGCTTTGTACATTAGCCCATCATTCACCTTTCCATTCGTTTCGATTTTTTGTTGTGAAGTCTGCGCGTTTATGGTTTTCCCCATTGGCAGTGTATCTTGGGGACATAATTGCTTTGTTCATAGTTGAGCGCCACTGGGAACTGCCCTTGTGCCCCTGCCTAGACCCCTTTCTTGGTCCGTAGGCTGAGGCGAGAGCTAGTACCTCTTGTAATGGACGGTGGTACATAAAGGCGTATTATTTGCAGGGGGAAAAGTGTGTATTAAGTGCGCTTCGAGATATCAGAAGAAGGTGGTACAAACGGTGAAGGAAATACTAATAAGGTATACGAAAGATGGTGTATTAAAAACGAAAGACACTATATAAATGAGGGAAGAAGAAATGGATGCGTATTTAGGTAGGAAAGTTGGAGAAACTGAGAGAATAGGTTGTCTGGGAAGTAGTAAGTTAGTGTTACACTTTGTTATTTGCTAGGGGGTAAAGCAATGGGCGAGAGGTACAAATACGAAGATGGAAAATGAATGGTTATGCCAAGTATATGGGAAATGGAGATTGTATGCTGGAATTGTGAATGTTAAGGTAAGGGATTATGATAGTTGTCAGGACGAAGGGTGAGCTTATCTTTTGTAGCGTGCTGGTTGATTGACGCTGTTTCTACTTATCCGAGGATCGTCCGCAATCGGTGATGGCGCACTAAGGAGTGCTAAGAGGTCTAGCAGTGGGTTCATCTATTGTACAAAGGATGGCGTTCTTTAAAGTAAACATACGTTGAGCAGAGAAATGAACAGCTTTGAAGCGGGATTCATGCGGTACTGTACAGGCTGCATTTGAGTACGTTACCTGACGTTAGTTTTCACTTGTTTGGCGTTCTTCGGGGCATGGAAGCCGGTTTCGCGGGAGGTGACTCGGTGGTGGTTGCATCTGCGATTTTAGCTGCCGTAATGTTGGAAGAATGCATCGTAGATTAAGATAATAACATGAAGTAAAAAGATGCACTTACGTTTGGGGTCTCTGGTTGCTGGGGAGAGCTGCTTTCGGGTGTATGCTTCTTTGGCGCGAGCGATATTCCATGCGCTGCCAGTGCCATCGTTAAAACCGAATCCTTTGAGCCAGGTGAGCAAGTCCTCGGTGGGTTTTAGGGTCTGAAGGTAGCCTAGGCCGGGTCCAGTCGGGTGGGGTGGCATGAGGCGGATATTTCCGCTGGTCCGCACTCTGGAAAGCGCAACGTAGAGCATGCTGAACGTCAGGTGCGGAATGAAGGAGCGCTTCTTGAGCTGTAGGATGACTTTGTTGCAGGTCTGTCCTTGGATCTTGTGCACCGTGACGTCGAAGCGCTGCTCCACGCCGTGCGGCCGGTAGTGGAAGGTGTCAGCTTGACGGCGGCCCGGCAGCTTGATATCCACCGGCTCCCACTTGCTGACCATAGGTACGGGGATGACGACGCGTCCGGGCTCCAGGGTCTTCTCGAAGAAGTCGGCGAAGTTCGCACCGGGCACGGCGACGTTAATGTTGAGCGGCGGGTAGGTTAGGGCGACGTCGGTTTCTTCTCCTGCAGTGGCAATATCGTTGCAGACCCGGTTGGCGTCTTCGCGAGGATCCAGCTCGATGCTTTCGAAGAGGACGGCAGTCCCGTTGGAAAGCCCCCTCGCTGCGTGGGACCAAAACAATGTTTAGTTAATATTAGCCGGATTCCATTTCATTTGGTAACGGGTGCGTTGATGTGGCAGCAAGGAACGGAAGGAGATCATTCAGTATGCAGCTAATAGCGTACGAAAATAAGAAAAGAAATCGTTTGGAGTTTTTCACCTGGATTGATGTTGCTTGTCAGATACTCTGGAGCGCCCTGAACGAAGCTTCCGGTGAATTGAGGGAACTCGGTTATGCGTTATGCACGGTTATGCGTTCATTGACTCGCGGAGGTAGGTGAACGGCGAGCTCTCCGCCGATCTCGAGACGTCAAATGATGCGTAGAACCCCTTTCCATGCCACCCCTTTTGCGGATTGGAGCCGGTTGATGTGCTGCCGCTCGCTGTTGCTGGTGACGACGATGGGTGTGGTGGTCCATTCCGGATCCGCGAGGAAGTCCGCGTGGGAGAGGGTTTTCAGGTGGGTGATGTCGCTCAACTGGATGCGTGGGATCCCTAGAGTGGGTGTCCTCATCTGTTCCAGCATGGCGATGTGCCGGGCGTCCTCCGCTGCTCTCATTTGCTGCATTGGTGAAGTGGTTTTATGTGTTGCTTAAGTTCGTAAAATTGTATGGAAGCAAAAAAGAGAAGAGGGGCATTGCTTACCTGGGTAAGCTCGATTTTCCGGAAAGGTGCTGAAGAAGTGGGCTCCACGCTGTCTCGTCTGGGAGTCACCTCTGAAATGGGAGGTGGCCTTGTTGATGTCCTTCTCCCGAACAAACTGGTTGATGAGGGTCGTGAAGAGGGTGTCGGGGGCACGGGCGGTAGTTGGAAGAAGTCTTTCCATCAGGACAATAGCCAGCGGTTTAGTAGTAGGAGCTGAAGCGTCGCCAGGCGCTTGGTCGATGGAATCCAAGCCCATGATTTCGTCGAGCCTCCCAGCGATGATGTCCAGCATCTCCGGGGTGACGAAGGAGACCTCGTCGATGATGACCATGGCGAGGCACTCCTTCTGAAGCTTGCACTGGAGCTGAAGTAGCTTCTCCCGTTGGAGGGGAGGTGGCCGGCGGCGGGTGGTGCCGCACGGGATTGCTAGCCGGTGGTGGCAAGTGGTGCCTTGAAGCATGATGCTTGCCGCGATGTGTGAGCGCCATGCAGGAAACTTGCAGCCCCATGTCCTCGGCGCGCTCCTGGATCCGCTTTGTGAAGAAGAATTTACCTGTTCCAGGGCCGCCGTGGACGAGGAGGCGGAGGGGTTGCAATCGTGAACCGGCTCCGCTGCCGTGCTGCACTTTCTCCTGGAAGAAGAGGGTGCACAGACTCATGACAGCCACCTGCTGGCTGTTGAGTGGTGCGTCCTGTTGGATAGGGTCGCCTACTGGCTGCTGTTGCCGCTCCGGTCCGAGGAGGACGATGTCGTCGTCCTCTCTGGATGAGCCGGAGTCCGTCACGTCAGCCTGAAGTGCCTTGACAACGCTCCCGGTTGTCGGAGCGGTCTCCGGTCGTTCCGCGTTGATCATGGATGTAGCCTGTAGAGGACTGGCTCGTTGGGGCCCCTGGCGACGAGCCAGACCCGCCAAAACCTGGCGCAGCAAACTTTCCGTATCCTTGTTGTACTGACGCTGCTTGAAGTTGGCCAGGCTTTCCGGGTCGTCTAGGGCGGCTTCCACCCGCGCCATGTCGATGAGGTGTTGGGCCTCGTCTTCGATCCTGGTGTCCTCTTCAGGCTGCTTAGTGGGGTTCCGGGTAGGCATCATGTTCCCGGAGTGGTCGTCCGGATTAGCCCACTTGGTAGCCTTCCTATTCCGGTGGAGCTGGTTGGCGATCCTTTGCTCCGCGGAGAATCGCAAACCTGCAAAGAAGAGTATGGAGAGGTAGATGACGGTAAGTCATTGGACGGTGTACCTAAAGCCGGCCTCGGGGTTGTGTCGGTAGAGCAAGACGGTCACGCAGGGACGGCTGACTTGGAAAGAAGAAGGAAGTGAAAGGAATGTCAAAACTGGGCCTACCTTGGGCCAAATTCTCGATCCAGCGTCTGCGCGCATTGTCCAGCGGAGTAGGGCACGACCTTCTACCGTTTTTCTGCAGCCGGCCGAATTGGAGATCGCGCATGAAGTCGCAAAGCGCCGTCCATGTCAGTGGCCCCGGTAGCGTCCCGGCCTCATCCAGCCAGGGCCGGAAGACCAGCAGCATGTACTGGGCGAAGGCGCGAGCGGCTCTCTTCCATTCATGGGTGGTAAGGGTCGGTTTGGGCGGAGGCAGTTTGGGCAGCCCGCGGATGAGAACCGGTACTCTGAACTTGGACCGGATCTGCTGGTGGGGGCTGTCGTAGAGCGGGTGCGCGGGATGGAAAGGGAAGGTTGCGTTGGGCGCTTTCCCTTGCATTGATCCGAGTCCGGTAGGCAGCGAGTGCGTCCTCTTCGTCCAGGTCGCTGTCGTCATGAACCGCGGAGGAGGCCAAGACGTGGCCGCCGCTACCTGGTGGAGGACGTTGCTTATTTTTTTCGAAGGGTTTTCCCACGATGAGTATCGTGGCGGCGTACTCGTAAGGCGAGTAGTGTAGGAGCGCTTCCCCGCGGTAAGCATAATGCTCTGCCTGCCTGACGGTCTTCTTCTCCTTGCCACTGGAGTAGATGGTTGCCGTAACTCGGGCGTCGTCGTCCTCCGCCGGCTCGGCGTTCCGGCTGGTTTCCACGACATACGGTGGCTCCGAGCCTTGGTCATCTTCGAGGAGCTCCTCTGGATCTTCGTCCTGTTCCACGCTGTTTCTAGCCGGTGGTGGGTGGGACTCGTCGTCGGAAGAGAGTCCGCCACTAGAAGAAGGTTAGAGAGAGAGAGAGAGGGTGGAGGCATGTTATTAGAATGTGAAGGCGGGCACTATCTACTACGGCCATTTTTTCCCCGGCGAAACCTAGCTGCATCCGAGGGAGGGTTAAATTTACCCTTATTTCACTTACACTTGAAGGTCATTGAAGGCGTCTAGCGACTCCTGGTGGCGTCCCTTCTTCAAGACGAGGGCGGCGTGGACGAAGAGCAGGTGGAACCCGTGGCTGCAGATTTATGATGGCATGCAGAGAAGAGCGAGGGAGGCGACCGGGGCAGAAACCTCCACTGCGCTGGTTAGCTGGTTGACGACGCGAGTCAAGAAGTGCATGGCCGTCCTGCGCTCCGAGCCCTGTATCCTTTTCCGTTGAAGGGAAGTTCTCGTCGGTCCTCCGTGCGTTTTGGATGAGGGCAAGGGTGTGGCTGAGTTCGCAATGTGGCTTGGTGATGTTTTTGAAGGAAGTAGCACATGATGGCTTTCGCCTGTGCGTCAATCCCCAAGATACTCACCTTGGAATTGCAGCTCAGGAGCGCCGTCATGACGAGGTTGAACTCGAACACCATGCCGTTGCGGGTTGCCAAAGCCTTCAGGAATCTGTCGCGCTGCTCGTCCGTGAGCGCGCTCACCTGCTCCAGCAGGTCAGGGTTCAGCATCTGAGGGGGGAGGCGAGCAGGTTAGAGGAGAGCAGCAGGATTAAGTGCCATGTGTGAGAAGTGTTAATCTTATTTAATAGACATGTAAAACGATGCAGTGCTGAGAAATGGGAAACGCCGGCTTACCTGTTTGAGACTCTCGTCGTCCACGGGCCGGATACACCACTGGAGCTCCCAGAAGTGGAGGTTGGTATCCCTCTGGGCTACGGGTGTGCGCGCAAAGTTCCGGCAGGGCAGGGAGTCGATGCACGGAGGCTTCGGTTCGTACAAGATCTCGAAAAGGACCTTGCCGGTCTGAGGATCCCTGTATGGTAGCAGCTGGACGACGTGGGTCTTCATTGCGTCCGGTCCGGGCCGGCCGAGCTGGCAGCAGATCTTCTCTTGGGTTTCTTTATGGCAGGTTGCGGTGTGTGAGTGGAGGTTGGCGAAGGAGGCCGCGCGTTGAACGTCTTCGGTGAACTCCCGGGGCTCGTTGACAGGGCAATGGGCGATGTACGTCTCGACGAGTACGAGTTGGTTCCCGGTGAACTGGCTGAGCAGGTGCTGGGCGATCGTCTCTGGTTCTAGCTCGGTCGTCACCATCCTGTCCAGGAGGCCGGCTATGACGTTTAGGAGTCGTGGTGCGCCTGCCGCGGACTGCAAGAGGCTGGGCGGTAAACCTCCCCATACGATGGCGTGGCAGTGAGGCGTTCCTCTTGCCTGCTCCTCCACGACGCCGAACGAGGCAAGGGGCACTCCAAAAAGGCCCGGCTTCCTGGATGGCAGTTCTGGAGTGTACCTGGCCAGCCACTCCGGCTTCAGCCCCACCAAGATGGTGAAGATGCTGTTGGTAAGAAGACGGAAGAATTCGGCCATGGCCACGGGGTTGGAGACGAGCCTCTCATTGAGGCAGGCTGTATAATGAGGGGAGGAAAATGGGAAGAATTGATATGTTAAGTAATTTCTATTTAAAATAGGGTAGCAAGCGAGAGCGTTGGAACTTACCCTGGGAGAGACGGATGTTCTGATGGACGTCCAGCTGCTGCCGGAGGGCCTCCAGGATGCCGTCGTCTGAAGCCGGAAGCTTGACGTTGTTGATTGAAGGAAGAGACAGGCGCAGGTTGAGGACGCCACTGGCAAAGTCGGGAGCGTACGTTAAAAAGATGCTCGGCATCCCGAAGTGCTGAGCCAGGGCGTAGAGATAATGCATGGAAACTTTTCTCTGTGACGTGCTGTACGGGACGGTGCTGCTGGAGGTCTTGATGTGGGGCGTTACTCTGGCGACCAGGGCTCTGGCCGACTTGGATTGTGGGTTCCGGGCCACCCTGGCTAGGTCTTAAAGGAAGGCGGGGTCGGCCGCCCAAGCCTGGAGCTTCTCCAGCGATTCCGGGTTATTCTTGAATCGGGCGGTTACCGCTCGTGTGGCAGCGTGCCGCTGCAGCTGGTCGAAGAGGCAGAAAAGGAACCGGTGCCAGGTCGCGAAGTTGCAGGTAAACTGCAAGAGCATGTGGCGGCAGTCGCATTGTGGTACGGAGCCAGGCTTCCTCAGTCCGGAACCCAGGAGGAACAGAAAGGGGAAGGCGGAGTACAGGAGCCGGTCGTTGCCTTCGAACTCACACATGGGCCGGTGACCTCGGACATCTGGAATGTCTATGCGAGCGGTCTCGTGACTCTCTGCACTCGCCTCCGCTTCTGCTACGTCGGATTGCGTTTCTGGGTCAACAACTGATCCGACTTCTGTTTGAAAAGTCAAGCAAAAATTAGAGCGTGCTGAAAGGAAAGCGGAAGAGAAGTGCAGTATGAAAAACAATAAGCAGATGAGAATTACAGTATTAAAAACAATAAGCAGATGATTACGTTACCTCCAACGCCACCGCCGTTGCTGTCGCTCCTTTCGTCTGGAACCGGACCGCTGGAAAGGGTGTCGCGGAGGCTCTGGAGCACCTGAACGGCGGGACCACCTCGGTCTCTCGTGGGGTGGGCCGATTTGCCGAGGAAGACGGACGGCAGCTGAGCGTTCTGTGGTAGCTTCATGTCCTCTTCTGGCTCTTGTCCGTGCATGGGAGCGATTGGCTGCTCTCGTTCGGCGATGGCCAACCGGTCTACGGCGATTCCGACGTCATCCGAAACGATCCGGGCGTGCTGGATCAGGTCGTCCGCGTGTTCCAGGCTCGCTTCCATTTCGGGCGTGTCGTCGATGGTGATGTTGGCGTATAAGTGGTTCAAGTGTTTCAGCGCCCGGAGCCATGAGAAGACGACGTCTGTCGGGCACCAGAGCATCCCACTGCGCCTTGACACCGATGAAGGCGATGCTGATGAAAGCGGGCAAGCCATCGGAACGGGGGTAGATCCCTTCCCCGATATCACCTGTAGCTCGAGCCTGTTCCGCGACGAGTTCCGCGGATTCTGGCTGTGGGAAGGCGATGACGTAGCCCTGCCTGGCGGAATGCCTTTGCGCGCTGGTGGCCCCGGTCAGCTTGATGACTGAAGCATAAAGCCGGGCTCGAGCGATGACGTACTGCTCGGCCATGTGAAGTGGAGGCCGTCCGATGCGGCTGGGCACCCCTGAAGTCGATGCCGGCTGCGATGGAGAGCGGCGGGATGGTTGGCTGCCGATTGCCCAAGTGGTACCAGCAGCCGGCGCAGAGCTTGGCCGTCTCGCTCGTTACGCTGCCTGTCTCATCCCTAGCAGCGGTCACGAATTCAGGGTGTAGATGGAAATACGCACCGGTCGTAGAGCGAAAGTGGCTGATGGTGGGCCGGAAGTCGACAGGGACGGAAGTGAGTCGTCCGACCTCGTCAGGGCTAAGCTGGAGTTTGGGGAGTTGCAGGAGGTTCACGTCGTGGTAGAGGGCCGACTCCTCCGTACCTATCTGCAAGGTTCAGATACCACAACTGGCGCTGCCGAATAGTTGAGCTTTCAGATCGACGGCGTGTTGGAATGTTTCCACGATCCGAGCGCGCGGATTTTGGCCGTCATCCGTAAATCCAGCTTCCATCTCTTCTGCAATCGTTTGGAGGATCTGTAGGGTGTCGGGGTCCTCTAAGTCCAGCGTGTTGCTATTGCTGTAGAGGCGAGAAGCAGTCTGGAAGCGGTTGTGACCAGAGTTGATGGCCAAGGAGATGAGGGCGGTGACAGGATCGCGTTCGAACTGCTTAAGCTGCTGGATGGGGGTTTCGTGAATATCGGCAAGTGACGCGCCTCTCGATGTTAATGGCTACACGCATCCGCCTGCAAATCAAGAAGAATAAAAAATGTTATTATCAAATCGAATCCCATGATTTGTATTTACGAATGAAGTCGGTTAGGTATTAATACAGTTAAACACAAAGTTATTTTGGAAGCCTTACCCGATGTAGGTGAGGTGAGTGATCCTCTGGACGTTTGAGCCGGCTGTGGATGCTTGGTGGTCCAAACATGCTATCTGTAAATGTGGAAGCCATCGAGCGAGTCAAACACGTGTAATAATACTAAATAAAGTTAAATACAAGGCTATTTTGTAAGCATTACCTTGTGCAGGTGAGGTAATTGATTCATCGTAAGATTGAGCTGGCTGTCGTCGTGTCGGTGGTCCAGATGTACTTGCTGTAAATTTGGAAATGAGTTAAATTTCTTAATTAATATGTATGTATACATTTACATAAAAATGCAAAAATGTGTATGTGAGGTGCGACGTGAAAACGTCCATGAATCAGCGTCAGAGAGGCTGTAATATTTGGTACCTGGGAAAATGCGGCAGGGTCCCGGGGACTGGCACGTTCTTTCCCTGCAATGTTCGTGGATGCAGAATGCACTGTGGATATGAAAGTTCATCAAGGGAATGGTAAGATACGATAAGAAATATAAGTACCATAGGATGTAGATGTTCCAGTGATATCTGAAGGCACAGCGTCCTGTACAGCAACGAACGGATAAGGCTGTGGCTCGCCTCCTGCAAACCGGAATATAAGACATTTGAAATGTAAAAATTGTCATTTGGAAACAGATTGCGTTACCTTGCGATACAAGCTCCGTTTTGGATAGCGCAGTTAGTGTTGGTCCAACGTGGGCAGTAGGGCGCTGGGTTGTTTGAGTTTGGAATACAGGGGAACGTAGCCATGCATTCGCCTGGGCATTGGCATCCTCGGGGGTAAGCCGATGTCGGGCAGGTTCCTTCGATGCAGGTGGTTGGGTTAGCCGGGAATAGGGCCGTCCTGGAGACGGCATCGACATACCATGTGATGGTCCAGCCGGGTATCCTGTCACTTTGACACAGTTTTCGATAAAGATGGAGTCATTGCCAGTAAAGGAATTTGAAGGGGACATTCACGGAAGTCGATCGTGTTACTTTGGAATGAAGGCGCGTTACGGGTTGTCACAGGCGGAGCTGGCCTAACACGGCGAGCATCTGGACGCTGGGTAGTTTGCGGTTGGAACATTGAAGAACGTAGCCATGCCTCCGCTTGGACATTGGCATCCGGGGGGCTAAGCGGATGTCCGCCAGATTCGCATGATGCAGATGGTTGGTTCGGCCGGAAACAGGACCGTCCTGAATATGGCAGTGGTATACCATGCTGTAGTGCGGATGAGCGTGTTCTCAAGTTCGACGGCTGTCGTGTAGGATGCGTTAGCGGTTGTAAAAGTCCTGATTCGTAGATGCGAGTTTGGAATAAGCATAGTGGCATAGGAAAAATAGCATGAAAGTACATTGCAGACGAATATTTTTATGGAAACTAAGTATTTTACCTTGCAATGTCTGTGCGGTACTGGATGACACAGGCGGTGGTGGTCTTACGTGGGCTGCATCAGTGCAATGAGGTATTTGCGGTTGGAACATCGGAGAACGTACCCATGCTTCCGCCTGAGCATTGGTATTTATGGGGATAGACGGATGTCGGGCAGGTTCGTCGGATGCGGGTGGCCGGTTTGGCCGGGAACAGGGTCGTTCCGAACTAAGGAGCGGCATACCGTGCAATGGTCCAGCTGAACGTCCTCTACGATTAAGCAGCTGTTTTGTAGGATGCACTTGCATTTGTGGACGTCCTGCTAAGTAGATAAAGAGTTTGAGATAAGAATAGTGACATTGAAGAAACATTGCGAAATGTTCTTATTGAATGACGTATGTTACCTTGCAATGCCCGTGCGGTGTTGAATGGTGTAAACGTTGTTGGCCTAATGTGCGCAATAGCACCCTGATTCGTTTGCAGTTGAAACATTGAAAAACCAGACCGGGCATTGACATCCGCGGAGGAAAGCGGGCTGTGAACGGGCAGGTTGAATAAGAATGGTTGATTGTTCACAGGAATCGGTTGGTTGGTACTCAGTCGTGGTGTAGCAAGCTGTTGTGATTGTGACCGTCCTAATGGAGTTGTGACCGTGATGAGTCAGTGTAACATCATAACAGCAGAAAAATAACGCCGGAAACGCAAATGGAAACTGTCTGTATTACCTTGAAATGCAGGCGCGGTATTGAATGTCGGGGAAAATGTTGACTGAACGTGCGCAACGCCGCTTTGGGTTGTCTGTAATCGCTGCATGGGGAAATTCAACCATGCAGCTGCTTGGGTATTGGCATCTGTGGAGAAAAACGGGTTTTGGACGGCCCCGCTGGATGGTGATGGATGGTTTTCTGTAAACGATGGGTTCCCCATAGAGAACAGGAACATAGAAAGCGGTTGTACGTCTGAATGTCCTATTAACGTGAATGGAAATTAATCGTGATAAATAAGTCAAATACTATATGTATTTTGGTATTATAAAAAATGGGAATTGTGTGCAGGTGTACCAATTTGTTCTGGTAGTCAAGGAAATGTAGGATTGCTACTGATTTCCTGTTGATGGTAAAGGATATATCCGAGAGACGTGTTGGTCGATGCTTCGTGGCTCATAGGGACTACGAAATCAGTGTGTACAGCATGCCGCAGTTGGGAACGGCCTGTAGAATGATGAAGTCTATAATTTGAAGGAAGGAACATCGTGATCATATATGGGCAGAATACCTGGTTGAAACAGGTCGTCTTCTTGTCCTTCTCGCCATGTTGTAGATTGCAGAGAGCCACTTGAGATAATCTGGTTTGGCAATTCAGAAGAAGGTCCAGGCAATGCTTCCTCTATGAAAAGGATATGAGAGATACGAAATGATGAATGCCTCAAACAGGCGTCTTTGATACCCGTTATGTGATACATGGTTGTAGTTTTCCTGCAGGATTATTTACCTTGATGCGATTGTGCGGGAGGAGTCTCAATAGAAGACGGCGGCAAGTTCAACAGACGTGACGGCGTTTGTTGCCCAGCATTGTCACGCGCAGCTTGGACGAGCGTTGCAATTGCTATATTGCAAACAGATTGGTTACGCGAACGCCGCCTGAGATCGCCTTTTCTTTTATTTGTAGCAGAACAATTGCGTCTATGTGAAATTCTTGTGAACTGAGCGATAGCCAAGTCCAGCCCTGCACGTACCTTGTAAGAAAGCAGATAGGTTTCACTCATTGTCAGTCGATTGGATATATATCGGTTGTTCTGGCCCATGTTGGGTTTGGCCCTACGCTTTTGCCCCGTAAGCCCAGAACCGTTTTCACTTGCCGGTTTCCTTGTAACTATTTTGGCCTTTTCTGTGTAACCTTTTGACTTCTGAACCAGAACTGAATGTTGACCTGCCCATTTTTGTCGAACAAATAAGATGTAAACGGTCGCAAGCTGTATTGAACAGGCGTAGCTCCTGAACGTTCTGACCCATACCATTCTCGTTCTGCCACTAAACGTTATGGCCCCTATCATTCTGGCCTTCGCCATATACGCAAAAAAAGAAGTAACTTACCTATTATTTGCCTTTTTGGCCCGTTTTCCCCACCGTTCCGGCCCTTATTTTTGTACCCTTATGGCCCCATTATTTCCCATTCTGGCCGGAACGGAGAACGGAACGGGGAAAAATAGGGAAAACAATGGGAAAAGAGGTGGTATAGGAAATAAGAGACATAATTGGACTATTCTATCATAGCATTACATAATTTAAGTCAATATTGCGGTAGTTTGTGTTAAGTAAATAGCGTTGAATAGTTGAATTTTTACGAACTGGTAGACGACTCCAGCGCGGAGCCCGACGTGTAATACCGTGTAACACTGTCTTTTAATACTATATATAACTAAACTATAAGTTTTTGTACCATACTATCATTAAGTTTCTCACTATGATATTATTGTTGTACAGTAAATAATATGGCTAACAACACTAGTTTATGTGTATATATAATGACACTAATTTTCTTAGTACAGTAATGAAGTTAGTGATATACACTATATTTCTATACATACTATTATTATCAATACCGTAGCCTATTACCTACTACCCGAACACGTTATGGTAGTACGTTCAGATTCGTAGATAGTATGGTATTGAAAGCGATAGTAGTTATTTTTCTAACTTTATTAGTATAGAAATAAAAAGACTTGAGCATTGAAATATACGGTATTGCACAAGATTACACGTTGGGTTTCTCGGCGGAGTACGTACATATACCAGTTCGTAGAAATTAGATTATTCTACGCTATATCAACTCAACACAAACTAACGCAATGTGGACGAACGGTATTATTTTACGGTATTAACTTAACACAAACTAACGTAATATGGACGAACGCTTTTAACTAAACACAAGGTAATGCTATATGAACCTAAATTATGCAATGCTATGTTGGAAAATTGAAACTGTATCATTAGTTTGCTGGTAATAACTTCTATATTCATTGGTTTTCTCGTTTGTTCGTTAAGAGCAGAATGGGAAACAATGGGGCCATAAGGGAACCAAAAATAAGGGCCGGAACGGCGGGGAAAACGGGCCAGAAAGGCAAATAATAAGTAAGCTACAGTTTTTTTGCGTATATTGCGAGAGCCAGAATGGTAGGAGCCAGAACGTTTAAGGGCAGCAGAACGTCCAGGGAACCCGAGAACTAACCAAACCAAACAGAACTCAACCGAACCCAAGCTAATGTCGCCCAACCATTTGTTTACATGGCTTCGTGGAACGGTTCTTCGGTTAGGATCAGAAACGCATTTTTAAAAACCGAAAACGCCCTTTCCACCTTGCAAAAAACCATGTTTGTTTCAGTCAGTTTTATTTTGATTGAAACAAACATGGTTTTCCATGTTCGTTTCATTCCAGAAGAGATTGTGGAACATTAAACTGAGTGAAACAAACATGGCTATCCATGTCAGTTTCAAAATAGTCTTGAATAAAAAAAAAGAGGGAGAGAGAAAATAAAACCATACTGCCTTGAATAGACGAATGAGTGGTTTGAAAGTGAAATGAATGCACATACTATAACCGGCATGTGTTTGTCATCCAGTTATGTTGCTCAATGGGAAATTTGAGTCAAAGAGAAGCAAAACCAAAGACTACTGTAACAAAATTGCGTTTAAATTGTATTACTTACGTTCTGAAAACACTTTTGACTGTTGAGTACTGACCGTTGTGATGGTGAACCTGATATGGTGACGACGGCGATGCAATGGTGACGTCTTGTTCGTTTCAGCTTTTGGTATCATTTGCCTGTTGCCAAAATTCCCTATTAAACCAATTTCTGTTTTCCTCAATAGCTACGGGATGAAGGCAGAAACCTGGGGGTGATTTGGTGTTTCATGTTAAATGTCTTTGTCATTATTAGAGCGTTGATTTCGCAAGGAAAACGACGACTTGTGCGTCATATTCTTTGTAAATGAGATCATTAAATAAGGGAATTTGTAGAACGTGTTCCCAGACAGAATGTTTGGTTTTATTTTGGTAAAAAAACCGTCACAGTTGTACCATCCACATTGGCGGGAAAAAGACAGCTTTTGTCCGTTCAATGTCGACGCGGAAAGTGGAAAGAAATATTAGTTGAGTCCCAAATTGGTTTTTTTATGGGCGCATAATTTTTGTTTCTCATTGGCCCAAATGAGTCTAAAACTGGTTTGGTTCCTTTTTTGGCGTGTGCGCTTTGGAGAATCTTAATTATTATGTTTCTTGGCAACTGTGCTTCCAATTGGGAAAGAAGAAGTGAAAGTCTCTAGTAAAAAAACACGTACTCGTCCTGTGTGTGTCTGTGTGTGCTGAACTCTGATAATTTTATGTGTTTTTGAAACAAGAAAATAAAATTGCCTTCTAACAGTGAAAATATTGGGCGACGACAAAAAAGAAGAAAAGTGCAACAAAATATTGTCGCGGTTATTGAGGCCCCATGGACTAGTTGTCACGTCCGGCGCTCCTGTATCAGTTATTGACCGCAACTCTACCCGAGATGTCCGGCAGTCTTGTCAGCGGATATTCTCCCCGGTAGCTGCTGTCCACATAAGTGCATAAATACTCGTACGTTTCCCTTGCTGTGCCCCCAGTCTACTTATATCTGTTGTAGTGTTATGTACGTTTACGGTGAATAAACGTGTCTTAGTCACTACCCGGGTCTTCAAGTAACTCCCCACGCTACATGGTGGAGATGCAGAACTTGTGGTAAGTCCTTGCGTTGTTACTCTTTTGCTCAGGTTGTGCGGAGGCGGGGGCTGTTAGGGGCTTCCGAGAGTCGTCGACCCAACTGGCCACGCGCCTTAAACTGTTGGGGTACGAAGCCACAGCACCGGCCGTGTGACGGGCGATTAGTGTGTGACAACATAGGGACACCATAAGAGATTCTAGGGAGAACGATGAGACCTAGTAGTGACTAATGGGGCTTAGGATACGGTAGGTTACCGTTGTATGCGATCGGGAGATCGGATTTAGACGAAGAGTCGTTCGTCAGGAGGCGGTAGGTTACCGTTGTGAGCGATCGGAAGATCGGATTTAGACGAAGAGTCGTTCGTCGGGAGGCGGTAGGTTACCGTTGTGAGCGATCGGAAGATCGGATTTAGACGAAGAGTCGTTCGTCGGGAGGCGGTAGGTTACCGTTGTGAGCGATCGGAAGATCGGATTTAGACGAAGAGTCGTTCGTCGGGAGGCGGTAGGTTACCGTTGTGAGCGATCGGAAGATCGGATTTAGACGAAGAGTCGTTCGTCGGGAGGCGGTAGGTTACCGTTGTGAGCGATCGGAAGATCGGATTTAGACGAAGAGTCGTTCGTCGGGAGGCGGTAGGTTACCGTTGTGAGCGATCGGAAGATCGGATTTAGACGAAGAGTCGTTCGTCGGGGGGGGGGGCAGTAAGTTGCCGTTTTAAGCGATCTGAGGATCAGATTTTAGACAAATAGTCAGAAGGCAGTAGATGAGTGGGGGTGCTGGTAGAGCCAGGGGAACACAACGCCCTCGCGACGAGTTTGGGCGATTTGCGCCAAGGGTTGATCAAGCAATTGTAGGTGGTATCGTCGAAACCCTCAACCCGAGTAACCTTGTGCGAAGGAACGGGAGTCGAGTGGACGACTGTGTAGGTGAGCCAGGAGGATTATCCGGGTGGGAAGACCGTACACGGGTAATAACGAGAGAAAGTAATTTGGGGCAACATCAAGCTAGTATTAGCGAGGAGGAAACTCTAGCGTGGGCGGACGGCGAGGACAGCTCTGATTCTGAGGACAGTGAAGAGGGAGTAGAGTGGGATTTTGGCGCTTTTCGACGGAGATCTTCGGTTGCAAGCGCTCGATTGTTACGCGGCAGGTTAGCGAGAAATTCTGTTGTGGCCGCGGCAGTCGCCCCCCTCAATACCGTAGGGATGGCAGCCCAAATCAAATTCCAAACTCCACCCACATTCACCGGTCGGGATGGGGAAGTCGTAGTGAGTTGGATCCATCGCTACGAAAAGGTGGGTAGATACAACCGATGGGGTGAAAACGAGTTACGGGATCACATTGATCTGTCATTAGAGGGGGCTGCGGGCAAATGGTATGCGTGCATGGAGGCAACGGGCAATCTTCCCAATGCGTGGTCGGACGTACAAGGGCCCCCGGTGGTCAGGGGAGTTAAATCGACACTGTTGACACAGTTTACGCCCGTAAACTATGTGCGACATAACGAGGCCAAATTGCGTGCCAGGAAGCAGGGAATTGAGGAATCGACCCTGGAGTACTACTACGACGTGCTTGATCTGTGCAGGAGGGTAAACGCGCGTATGGCCGAAGCCACGAAGCTAGCGTATCTCTGGCAGGGGTTGAGACCTAGTGTACTAGAACAATTATGGAGCTTAAAGCCCACTAACTGCGATGAGTTCCTCCAGGAAGTAAAGCGCTTCCAGGAGATGACCGATCGAGGGAAGCAATACGAGTGGGCTCTGGGAGTTATGGGAAGGCTGGAAAGAACCACGTATGACCCATCGCAGCAAGATGCAACGGTAGAAACGAGGTTGGGAAAAATCGAGAGAATGCTGGGAGTTATGGGAAGGGAGGAAAAACCCACGTATGACCCATCACAGCAAGATGAAACGGTAGAAACGAGGTTGGAAAAAATCGAGAGAATGTTGGAGGAATTAATGTAGAGAAGAAAAAGAGCGGCGTGAAAGCAGCCGGAGACAAAGAAAGAGAAGCAGAGGGGAGGACTTGGCCAAGCTGAAGACACAATTGGTGGAGAAGAGCGACACTGCATGGAAATTCTTCGATGGCGGGAGCGGTTGACTTGCTGAAAATGGAAAAATCCCCCAACTTATGTTATTTTATGAACTCATGTACTGTTTTTTTTTTCTCTCTCTCTCTCAGTTGATGTTTGGCATGGTGTTGTCTTTGTAGAGTGTAGAGGGATCAAATGTTTTCCATGGTATGTTGAGTTTTTGGGATATAGAGTTTTATAGGAAAGTAATAGCGGTCGGGACGACTCGCTATCTAGAGAGGGAGATGTCGCGGTTATTGAGGCCCCATGGACTAGTTGTCACGTCCGGCGCTCCTGTATCAGTTATTGACCGCAACTCTACCCGAGATGTCCGGCAGTCTTGTCAGCGGATATTTTCCCCGGTAGCTGCTGTCCACATAAGTGCATAAATACTCGTACGTTTCCCTTGCTGTGCCCCCAGTCTACTTATATCTGTTGTAGTGTTATGTACGTTTACGGTGAATAAACGTGTCTTAGTCACTACCCGGGTCTTCAAGTAACTCCCCACGCTACAATATGGATAATTTTTTATTATCTGTTGAAGCAGATTTCTCTGTTGCAGGATTTAATAATGGCGGTGGTGTGGCAGGGGGGGGGGGGAGAAGATAACTGCGCTTATGAGGATACAACTGAAGAGGCAGTGTTCATCAATGACGATTCCCAGCAAGTAGAACACCAATGGAAGTGTTCTGAAACAGTAAGTGAATTTTACAACGAAAATGACATGGATCCGCTAGAAAGTTCTGATGATGAATGCGAGCTATTTAGCGATGATGATGGAACCAAAGATGCATGGTGTGATGATGAACTAACAACTGAAATCCAATTAGTTGATGACGTTCCAGCACGTGGTTTTAAAGATAAACTTGCGTCTTGTGCCGTCGAATATCGCGTTAAACAAAATGCCGTTGACGGTCTTTTAAATAATGTGCTACCAACTATGCCCGATTACGACAAATTAAATATTCCAAAAAGTTGTAAAACGCTACTTAAAACAATGAAGACAACACCACTTAAAGAAGTTGAACCTGGTCAATATTATCATTTTGGGCTCGCTCGTCGTATTCAGTATATGCTTGATAGGTACGGAGGCCATTTGACCGAAACCTTGGATGAAGTTTTAAAATTTCTTATAAATGCCGACGGCCTTCCACTTGCAAAAGCATCCGGATGCCAAGTTTGGCCAATTCAATGTCGGTTCTTTAACTCCTTGATGGAGAAATGGCCTCCATTCCTACTAGGAGTTTACCAAGGTAACTCAAAACCAGCAAACGCCAACGACTACTTGGAGGATTTTGTGAACGAAGCCCTTCAACTTCAGCGTGACGGATTTTTTTATCGTGGCAAAGTATGAAAAATAGTCATTTTTGGATTTAGTTGTGACGCACCAGCCAATGCGCTAATGAAGTCAATCAAAATTCACAATGAATATTAATGTTGTCCAAAATGTGTGGTTCATGGCAAGTGGGCGGGCCGCGTAGTTCTCGTGGAAACATGTTCTCCACTTCGTAATGACAAAAATTTTAGAAATAAAACTCACGAAGGTCACCACACAGGCACGTCAATTTTGGAACAATTGGACATCGACATGATAAGTGTATTCGAAATTGATTATATGCATTGCGTGTGCCTTGGTGTAATGCGTAAACTCTTGTGGATTTGGATCCGTGGCCCTCTTGCTATAAGAATTGGTCGTCAAATTATTGACCTAATATCTGATGCGTTGATGAATATTGTCGATTTCATTCCAAATGATTTTTCGAGAAAGTCTCGTTCTTTAGCTGAGCTTGCACGATGGAAGGCGACGGAATTGCGCCAATTCCTTTTGTACACAGGTCCAGCCGTATTAAAAAACATTTTCAAAGGAACAAAACAACTAAAAGATTTCTACAATCACTTTATGTTATTGCACACAGCAATCAAAATTCTGTCATCGCCCCATCTCTGTCAAAAAACGGAATATAACAAATACGCCAAAGATTAATTGATTCTATTAGTGGAACAATGTAAATTTCTTTATGGGGATTCGTTCATTTCCTACAACGTTCATTGCCTCATTCACTTGGCTGACGATGTAATTAGATTTGGAGCACTGGACCGCTACAGTTCATTTACTTTTGAAAACAACATGAAGACAGTGAAGGCAATGGTTCGAAAACACGAATGCGTTCTAGCTCAAATTGTTAGGCGTATGTGTGAGCAAGAAACTAATTTGATTCATTCCAACCAGATGGTAACTAGAAAAACTCTCTTGAAAATTAAACATGCTAGTAGGCCCATTTTAAGTACAGGACCAGGAAAACAGTTCAAAGAAAATCATTTTAAATCAATGGTTTTGAAATGTGATAACGCCAACAGCTGCGTGATTCTCGAAGATGAATCCGTAGTTAAAATCTCAAATATAATCGAGCATAATAACGCAGTCGTCATCGTTGGACAACAATTGAACTGGCAAAAAACTGACTTATTTGCTAAGCCACTTCAATCTTCAAGAATTGATATTTATTCAGTTAACACTTCTAAAATGTCGTGTCAGAAATCTTGGCCAATTTCAGCAATTAAATGCAAAGCATTGTGCATTCCTTATTCATCGAAAAAAGATTTTGCAATTTTCCCGCTAATGCACAACGAAAATTAAATGTTGAAATCTGGCAACGCGCAACGTGACGACCTCATTGACGAAAGTGACGAACATCAGAGTGTGCAGATTTTTGTTCTAGCCACGTTGAACTAAGTGTCGAAAAGTGTGTGTCGAATTTTTCCAACATACTGTCATTTTGAATAGTTTATCGTTTATCTCCTGTCTACGTGAGATTTAGGTATACTGAGACTCAGAGTCAGAGTTATCTCTGGGTATACTCAACAAAGAAAAATAAAATTTTACAAGAAAGTGTTCTGCTGCTCCCAATCCAGCATGGCTCGAGGAAAGGTTACACCACAAACGGCTCAAATTCTAGTTTATGTAAGTTGGAAATTTGTTATGAAGTATTATTCCCAATAGTGTATTATTAAATTGATTTTTTAGTCTTTTGCTATAGTTAAATTCCACCATGTTGGAGTGGCTCAGTTCAATGTGGCTCCTCTCAAATGGGTACAAAAGACCGGGAATAAGACCAAAATTTACTGGCCAGGTGAGGATGATGCAATTACCCCAAAAGCATTAGTAAATTTGATAATGAAGGAAGCTGTAATTGACAAGGAAACGTGGATGTTGTACAACATAACAGTTGTAGCCAAGTTTGGTAAGCTAGTAATAAGGCATTCAGCAAAACATATGTCTTATCGAACTAATTCTTATGGATAAATATTTTTCCTTTTTTCAGACACTTATGCAGGAGCACAAAAGAAGCTCGACAGTGCTATTGCTGGTGAAGTGGTGCTCAGCACAGATCTTGACAACCGAGGCAGAGGTGGAAGGAATAAAGCTAAGAAAAGGAATGCTTACGCTGCATCTGCTCTCCCTCCCACTTCAAGTAAAAAAAGGGTCCGTGCTGCTACTAGTTGTTCAGATGGAGAAGAAGACAGTGAAAGTAGCTCGCATATGGGTTCTGTAGAACTAGCCCCATCTTCTTCCAGTGAAAATGACATTCGAAGGAATAAAGCTAAGGAAAGGAATGCTTACGCTGCTTCTGCTCTGACTCCCACTTCAAATAAAAAAAGGGTCCGTGCTAGTTGTTCAGATGGAGAAGAAGACAGTGAACGTAGCTCGCATATGTGTTCCGTGGAACTAGCCCCATCTTCTTCCAGTTATAATGACATTCCTCAAGACAAGAGTCAAGTAACTGGTAAGAAACAAGTGCCACCAACATCATCAAATGGTAAAGCTGTCACAGCAAAACAACCACAACTTCAGCGTCCAACTATTCCATCTGGGCTTGGAAAGAAACCAGCAAATTCTGAAATCAGTCTCAGCACATCGAAAACAAAGTCGGCACCACCACCGAGAGGTATGCACAACATATATTCACAATTACTATATTTTGAATCTTTTATTTTCTATCGTGTAAGCTATAGGTTCTGTAGATAACACAGAAGGTGGAGCAAAAACTGTTGGCACAGAAGTGGTCCCTCTGATTTATGCCAAAAAGTCTACATTGCCAGACTATGGTAGTAAATTTACAATACTAATTATAAATTTAAGAACTTCTTCTCATCATTTTATTTATTATGCTCGTGTAGGTTCGTTGGCAATGGACGGCATAGGAAACGATGGAATTTCTAGTGCAAATAAGTCGTCTACTTCAATGGAGTTTGGCATTTACAGACAGCGTTCAACTACGGTTAGAACAACAGAAGCTTCCCAAATTTCAACTTTTGTTTCTGGTAAAAATTAACTTTTTGTATTATACCATTACCATTTAAATGGATCAGCTTTTATCGTTTCTCCCTTTTCAGATTCAAAGAAAATTGATTTCTTAATTGAACAAAATAAGAGGATTCTTCGCGGCCAAGAACAGATTAAAGCACAAAATTTAGATATTAAAAATACTCTCGCAGGTGTGATGGACAACACTATTCCGCGAGAACCAGATTTAGACGGAATAAAAGAGGAGTTTCATATTCCAGTGACAGATTTTAAGTTTTTCGACACCCTTAATGCTGTCCTCAAACAGGACAAAATCAAGAGATCAAAAATGGTATCTAGCATTGTCTTCATTTACAAATTTTACCTTTTAACGTATTTTTTATTTTTGTAGAGGACGTACTTAATTGGTGTTGGCAGTTCACAAAGTCGAGTTGTTGGTAATATGTTATCAAAACTAATGAAGTTTTCAGTAGGAGCTCAATTCTGCCTTAAAGGACAAAATGCGAACAAACGCCGCTTTGACAAGACTGAAATTATGGATTTAGTAACTGGTAGGTTGCATTTCTTATATTGTAATCGTTTTTTGAATGAAATGAAATGATTATGTTTTAAAAAATCGTTAAAATTTTTAGAGTGTGTTCGCTCAACTCCTGGTGTGCGTCTGACCGAAACTGATGTAAAAACAAAAATTGGTCGTTGGTTGAAATCGGCACCTAAAAAATTGGGAAAAGATGATACTGAAGATGAATTAGCTGAAAGCGGCGAGAACGATTACTAGAACTTTCGAATCCTACAAGATATTTTCAAGAAACTTACAAGTCGTCTTCGTTGATTTTAAAATATATTATTCTATCTCTATTACTGGTCAGCGGCGTGGCCATTTTTATTAGTCAAGTCAAAACTTGGCAATATTTATTTTGAAGTGTTGGCATAATTTTAGCCAACGAATTGCTTATTATGTTACCTTGGTTTTTAAACTGTTTCATTTGTGTGATATCTTTATAAGAGCTTACTAACTGTGACTATTTTGATATATATTTAAGTAAATGTGTCTTAAAACGTTACATTGGCGAGAAATATATTATGAATTATAAAATTTATTTGTAATTTCAATAACATTATGAAAATCTATAAAATATTAAACCGAAGTATAAGACCAAACGCTCACAAAAAGCCAAAAACAAACCCTCAACACGCAAACATAAATCCAAGAAAGGGGCGAATATAAAACCAGCTTTGGCCCCATTTAATACACGGAAAACCGGACATATTAACCAGCAAGGTTCCGAGTGAGGTCCATGGAAAGACGTCTTTTAAACGGTACCCACGGTCCCAATCACTGGGTAAAAAGACGTCTAAAAGACGGAAGCGTTCTGTCTGGGTTCAATGCGTTGAGTTATGGTTGGAGTATAAATGGGAGTTCCGTGAGTGTTGGTGTCAGTATAGTTCATATATCTCCTACAGTGATGTTGTCTGTAAGTGACTTGTCTTCCTTGGAAGAAGTTGTAGAAGAAAACACTTTGGTGCGAAAAGATGAGTTTGATCGCGATGGAGATTTGGTAGAGGATGGTAATGGAGTGAGCGTTGGATCCATTTTAAAAAAACGAAAAGTGGCTCCTTCCCAAACGCATTTGATTAGGGATTTGGTTATTGATTTGTCAAAGTAGGTGTTAAAATGTAGTGCACTGGGTGTTAGTGATTGATGGCTGATTTTTTTTTGTTTCAGTTGGACGACCACGGCGCAGCTTATTAGAAAGACGTTTATTTCCAATAATAATCATATGGACGTGATTTTTTCCGATGGGGTCAAATGCGTCAAGGGGGTTATTTATCTTAATCTTTGCAGTAAGTTTGAGAATCTTCTTGAAGAAGGTAAAACCTACACGTTGAGCAAATGCCGACTGAAAGAATACAAAGGACCCGTACACAATCTACCTATGTTGGCTTTGCAGATGGAATTTTCTGCTTTTACAGAGGTGAGTTTTGAATTTCTTTTTTTTCTTTGATTAACTCTTGTTTGGTACGCTCTAGATTTATCTAATGGATAGTGATCCAGTGGTGACTCGTCATTATCCTATTCCTATCACTAGTTTGAGGGATGCTAAGGATTTGAAGCATAACAATAGGTCAGGTTTTTTTAAAATTCTATTTCGGTTTATTTGTTTTATTGAAATGCTGTGTTTCAGATCTTGATTGCATCGTTAAAGATTCCAGCAATGAAGTCATTATTTTTTCGCATTCTGAGAAATCCAAGAAGGAAGTTTTAGTGTACGATAGTTCCAGGCAAACAGGAACGTTTGCCTGGTGAAACAGTGAGTTTGTCCTTTTCTTTTCATGTGATTTGTTTTTTATCTTTTTGGCTTTTTTTTGTATAGTTTGTCTTCGACGTCTGGAATGGTGATGTTTCGCAGTTTAAAAATCTGAATGGTAATTACATTTACCGTCTTCAGGTAAGGGATGCAAAGGTGACGATCTTCCGAGAGCAGATGTATTTGGGCTTGTCTTTTAGCGGGAAAATTCTAGTAGGTTTCTTGATTGGTGATTAAATTTTGGGTTGATTTTGTGAATGTGATTATTTGTTTGTTTTCCTAGTTAACTCCTGTGTCAAAGAATTCCGCAGAGTATGAAACCGTTTGCAAGTGGCATAAGAAGAAATGTGTTTCGGATTCGAGTGTAACTAAAAATGGTGTCTGATCTTTGGTTATTCCAAGCTGTTTCATTTAGATTTTCTGTCATCTTTTTTTCGTATTTTGAATACAATCTGCAATTTGAACAAGTTGTTTTGTGTTTCTTTGTATTTGTCTGTGGTTTTTTGGGGTTTTTTGGGTAGGGGGGGGGTTCCTGTACCGACATTTATTAACATGGCTTTACGTAGTTCTTCCAGGCTCTTGAAAGCGAAACTGTCTGTGCCAAAGAACCTCTCAGATTCTCTTCTGTATTCCCTCAGATGTTTCCAGAATAAAGAAAAATTAAAACAAAACAAAAAAAACAAGTTAATTTAAATTTATCTCAAGAGTGTATATTTCTATCCTTGTTCTAAATAGCTTTTTCTTGATTCTTAGGCTACCAGCATTTTAGTTGTCATTGGCATTTAAAACGGGGAATAAAATTCAAAAACATTGTGCAACACAAACAACACCTTACCCTTACATTTGATTTTTTTTGAAAAACTTCTGTGAACGATTATTGGGGCGGAAACGTAAACGAATTAGTGGGTGTTGGCATCCGAGATTGAGGAGGGAGAATCATCCACGGCTGTGGAGGGAAAGCCATCCATGGTAGAGGCGGAGGCATTATCCATGTGTTGGATGACTGAGCCAACGACGGCGGAAACGGATGGACCATTAGTAGTGGGGCGGAGGAACCGCTAATGGTTGAGCGGACCGAATGTTAGTAATAGCGGCCCTTCAATATGGAAAAGTGGAATGATGGTTGCATGAAAAAAAATTTTGTTGAAAATTTAATCCCTAATTTCATATCAAATAAAAATCCAAGACTTAATTGGATTAGTTTACTTTTTAATAGAAGTTTTGCTAAAAAGTCTGTTCGACTTTTGATTTCTTACAAAATCCATATTTTTTTAAAACTATAATAACAGGCCCCTTTATGGGCACGGGATCGTCGTTGCATTTAGATGCAAGTCATGAAACTAACAAAAAATACCAAAAAGATAAGAAATAGAAGTAGGCCTACAAGAGTCACAATAACTATTTTTCAGTGACCATAAAATAAAGATATGGCTGCCTAGTGCCTAGTGGAAAAAACGGCTAACTGGTAGCATTCCTTACCTTCTAATAGTTTTAATATACGATGACGAAATCACGAAATTTTTCAATCTAATAAAACGGTAAAGAGTATATGTCTGGTCTTACACACGATGGACGTAAGAGGATCAAGTGCAGAGTCTGCAGACGACAAGAAAGGTAAATACTAAACAGTGGCTGGGTTGTACAGGAAAAAAATTCTAAATTGGAAAAAAATCCAAAACAAATCTTTATAAAGGATTTGGATTTGATTTGAAAAAATCCGGGTTTTTTTTGTGGGGATCAAATCCGATCCAAATCCAAGCCATTGAAAAATAAGGCAAATCCAAATCCAAGCCATTGAAAAATAAGGCAAATCCAAATCCCTTAAAAATCCGTGAGGATTTGGATTTCATTGGATTTGGATTGATTTGAAAAAAAAATACGAAACACTGTATTATACACTTTCTATGTCTCATCAAGAAAGCTATGTTTCTTTTCTTTTTTTTCTTCTTCCTTATGGTGATTGCTGTGTTGCCACTTGATCCAGCTAACGGAGGTTGTTGTTCTGGTTGTGGCGTAGTTGACGTTGGTGGCAAAGTCCGTCTTAACGATGTTGTACGTGAGGATGGTGCAGTGATGCTTGTTGATGAAGGCTCCGGCGACAGATACCGAACAACATTTTCCACGTTTAAATCATGATTGCTGTTAGTTGACGTCTCTAGTGCTTCACTTGATGACGTGACCGTTGAACAAGGTTGTTCCTCGTCGTTTTCAATCTCTGGTGTTCTGGAAACTAAGTGTTAAACATATGTACTGGATTGAAGTAAATTGTGAATAATTACCTGGTAGTCTGTAACTTCCGTTTTGCATTGAACTGTCGCACTAAACTGTGGAGTTTCGCTGTTTTAGCGCCCACCCATTGATTGTCCGAATCAGGGTAACCAGAGAATTTTACTAAATACTGGTCTGTTTTTCTCCCAGTTTCGGAGAAAACAACACTGAAAAGAAAACCACCCCCCCCCAAAAAAAAATGCTCTTTTTAAGTACTCAGATAAGACACGTAGCCTAAACAAAACTTACCGCCGATCCAGTAGTTCCTCCACAACGTAATCCATGTCGTCCACAAATTCTCCGCGGTCACGTCCTAGGAAACATTCCGCGTTTTCAAGCGACATGTTCAACGTAAAACAGTCCAACTTCAACTGAAATGTGACGTTGGTCAGTTTCAGGTTTTGGTGCTGCAATGGAGGATTCCCTAAGGAATTTAAATTTTCCCGTGCTATTCTCCGCTTCCTAGTACTTACCTTCTTCTTCTTTATTAATAAAGAAGATTAAACAGTCAGTATTCAGGAGTCACCAGTGTTTCCAAAACGTAAATAATACTTTTCTAACGCAATTTTGTTACAGTAATCTTTTACTTTGTTTCTCTTTGACTCATATTTCCAATTTAGCAATGTAACTGGATGGCAAACAGATGCCGATTATCATATGGGCATTTATTTCACTTTTATACGCCTGACTCGTCTATGCAGGGCAGTATGGTTTTATTTTCTCTCTCTGTTTTCTTTTTATTCAAGACTATTTGAAACGGACATGCACAACCATGATTGTTTCAATCAGTCTTATTTTCCTTCTTTTCTTCTGAAATGAAACGAACATGGGTAACCATGTTTGTTTCAGTCAGATTAGTTTGTTTTACTGTGTAATGAAATGAAACGAACATGGGTAACCATGTTTGTTTCAGTCAGATTAGTTTGTTTTACTGTGTAATGAAATGAAACGAACATGGGTAACCATGTTTGTTTCAGTCAGTTTATTTCTCACATTCTCTTCTGAAATGAAACGAACATGGGTAACCATGTTTGTTTCAGTCACTTATATCACATATGGTCTTCTGAAATGAAATGAACATGGGTAACCATGTTTGTTTCAGTCAGTTTTATGTCACATATTCCCTTCTGAAATGAAACGAACATGCCCAGCTAGCAGATCTTTATTGGTAAAATATTTTTTTCCGACAATATTCTTCGGTCGATAACCCATATATTGGTATAATATTATATTTTTACTTTTTTGCGACAAGGTGGCTGTTAAATTTTTTTGTTGTTTTCCCAATAAATGACTTTTATCAAAGAATAATAAATCAATATTATTTTTTGTTATTTTACCAATAACGGACCATTAAGTAAGGAATCGAACGTTGAGTTATGAAAAAGCTATATTCTTTTTCATTTACCATGCGTTAAAAATCCTAAATAACTTTTATTGTATTCATTACGTTAGTTCTGTATACATAATTTGCCCAAATGAACAAATCATAGCCTAAAAATCGAAGTCGTTCATAGGTCTCGAACAACTAACTATTGAATCACGAATATAACACTTTACCTCTACGCCACCGTGTTATGATTTGTCTTACACATTCAGGATGCAAATGTCAGTACTGTTATTTTCGATAACTTTAAATAAAACTGATTGATAATTCTTAATTAATTAATTAATAATACTGTTTTATTTGTTTTGAAATGAATGTTTGAATTTTTTGAGCCTGGACGTTTTTATGCATAATTCACTCAAAACAAATAAATTCGTAAACATACATTTCTTTTGAACGTGTTTATTTATTTTGCTGCTTCATAATTACTGTGATGACAAATGTAGTAGTGGAATCACTAAACCATAATCGCGCATAACATTATTTCTTAGAAAAACAGCTTTTATAGCATTCTTAATTTCATTTTTATTCCATTTTTTCTGCCTTATTAAGCCGCGCACTTTATATACATTTAATTCAGATGCTTTAGCTGGGTGCGAGTAGAACTCTTCAAAGTTACCATCACGCCTTTTTCTATTCTAAGAGCGTAACCTGTAACATATAATGAATCCATAGCTGTAACTTTAATAACTATTGGATGACTAGCCCTTGGAACGATAATATAGGAATCATTTTTAGACTGTGGAATGATAGTAGCGAATGTATCATATGATTTCGATTTTCCGCAACGCTCATTTAATCCAGTTCTCTTCATCGCACTTTGCATAGCATCGATTTCTGATAACCTTCGCACAATTTGCTTGAGAGGAAGTCTTGAATTTCTAAGAAGCCTTTTGAGTTTTCCTAAATAGTTTTCAAATCCAAAACAACTAAATGTATCTAACGCGCCATGAATAAGAACGTCTCCTGCCAAATGGATCAAAGAGTGGATATTGTAAACAATATGAAAATCACCATATAAAGCTGAAAAGTTCGTCACAAAATGTCTCAGGACTTGATCGGCATATTTTATATGGTCTACCGTAGATTTCGGATTGCAAAGTATTCGAATAGCAACAAGGAAATAAATAAAGTGTTTGTACTGATGACAAGGGAGGATGTTTCTTAAAATATATATACCAGTGTAGAGAAGAAACGTCCTAAATTCTGTGGCTTTCCAGTTACTTATATCCTCAAGCGATCGACCTTTTCGATTGAATTCCTTTGGTAGTTGCATGGCACATAATCTGATTAATTCATTTATCAATCGTTGTTGTTGCTTACTCAGGCAATCGGGGTGTTGTTCCAACCAAATCATTTTCAGAAGGCGTTTCATGGCTCCAAAACAAACCAGGTGAAGATAATCCAACGGTATGTCAAACACCATGTCTAAATTATCGATTTCTTCAAGAGGGCTAATGGAATTATGATGATGTTCATCAGAACCAGCTCTAAAAGACTCATCAGTTCTGAAAAGCATTTTGAATTTACTACAAGAAATAATTCAGTAGCTTTTTAACCAATAATAAATACCTTAAAGCTGCCGTTAGTTGTGGAAACGTCGTTCTATTATCAGATCTCATTCCATGTGTTTCGCATCGTTCACATGCGCAATATCCCGTGTGTCCAATGATTTGCTTGATTAATGCGCGAGCTGGTGCGTCACAACAGAAAGCGCCAATTCGAATGTCAAATTTTTGCCCAAAGTGAAGTATTCCGTCGTTTAAAAGCGCTTTTAATTCGTCCAAAAAAGGCCGAAGATATGATCTGACGCTTAGCGGTTTTCCAACTCCACAGTGTAAAGTGACGAGAAATTCACTACTATCTTGACAATTAATAATGCGACAAACAATTGGCCAGAATTGCGTGCGGCTACTCCTCCAGAGCGGTAAACCATCAATATTAAATTGAAGAATAAGCATCATCAGCTTTTTGTCGGCGTTCATCAATTTTTTCCTTATCCCTTCAATTAATCCAAGGTGGACGAATGAGTTGCTGTTGCATTGGACACCGTTATTTAACTTGGTTAAGTCGCAAACTTTCGTCTTCATAATGGTTCTTGGATCCTTAGGTATGTTATGCCCCAAGTCGCGTAAGAGATTTGAAATTTCAGCGATAGTTGTTAGAGAACAATTAGTCTTGATTTTTATCTGTGCGATACGCTCCGTAATGGTTAGTCCGTTAAAAGCTTCCTCAATTGGATTTTCATTTACAATATCATCAAAGTTGTTTAAAATTTCATCGCTGTAGCTACTATCGGTACTTGTGTTGTAATAAATTGCAGCAGAATCTGTGGTTGTTGTGTATAAAGATGATGTGTCATTATTATGTAAGGAGTTGTCAAAATGTGCCGCAGATACCGCAGATCTGTTATCTCTATCTGAGGCTATATATGAAAAACAGAGAAATGATTTGATTTGAGCCATAATAAAGTATTATTTAATTTTAAGATAATACCTGAAGATTCAAATTCAATCAATTGTCCCCTAGCACAAATGTCCTGGTGAAGTAGTAAATTTTCTATATATTTTAAAGACATTTTAAAGTTTAATCATTGATTAGAAAGTTTGTTTGTATCACTTTGCACGGAAAAATTATTATACCTGTCGTCATTCTTAAACTTTCATCTGTTAAATTTCTGTCGGATGTTCCACTATATAAATCATTGTCTGAACTTTCGCTTCGATTTTCTTCAGCACTTGTTCCGGAATCTATATTTAATAAAGTAGTTTTGACCAAATGCCTGAATCGGTATTATATTAAGATGCATTAATTTTATTTATACCTGATCGTTCTGATGAAGAACTGAAATAAGTAACCAAATTTTGCTCTTGCTGTTGAAGTTTTAGCTTTTGGATTTCTTTATTTACTTCCCTATTTTCTGTCCACCTAGACGAACTCATGATTGCAAATCATATGACACAAGCGTGGTTAATTATGACAGGCCATCCATTTATTGTGGCAATAATACATATAAATTAAAAAAACTGGAATTTTATTGTAGTACTATTGTTATTCCGCTAGATGAGTTCTCGAATAGACGAATTAAGCTTCTCACAAAATGGTCATGCAACGTTGCGTGCCGTTAGCATCATCAGAGGCAATCACGTTTATCAAGTCTGCGTTCTGCTACCAAGATGTCTGCAATAGTACGTTTCCCAGAAAAGCCATACAAGCGGTATTGGGTCGCAAAAGTTTACGACGATGAAGTGGCAAATAAACAGGTTTTCAGTGTTCTAAATCCTAAATGGTGTCAGCCAGAAATATTGAAATGCCAGTTTCCTGCTGATATGAAAGTTAGTGAACAAGTGAAACAACGTGGTGAGAGCATGAAGCCAGCGGAATGGGATTGGATAACTTCCTCATATGTGTATTTCTCTCAAACTGCAGTTTGAGATTTTGCTTTAGATTTTGCTTTAGATTTGCATTTAGACTGACTGAGAGCTATCAGTTTGTCCTTTCGAGAAAAATAAAAGGCCAACACCATGGTTAAAAAGGGTTTTTGTTAACCATGCTCAAAGTTGCCACTACTCGTGTATCATCCAAGCTATCATGTGTGTTGATGGAAAGCGATCTGTAGGTTATTGCAATAGTTTTCATTATTCTTGGTTTATTTCTAATTTGGATTTTGCTTTAGATTTGCAATTAGACTGACTGAAAGCTATCAGATTGTCCTTTCCAATTGCTGAAAAAGTTTCTTGGTTGGATGCCAACATCAGCCGTGTGAAGGCAACTCTTAAGACTAAGGACTTGCCTATTAAAGCCGCTGCCTTCCATAGCGAACACCAGGTAAATTATCCCACTCTCCCTACCTCATCACGATTAATTCTTAGGTCACGATAATTAACATGCATTTAAATTTCCTTGCAGGCTTTTGAAAGCAGCATGAATCCAGTTTTGAACAAACCCAAACCACAGCCTCCTGCCCCACCGGCTGAAGCTGCACAGTCGGGCAAGCCAGAGGATGCTGCCAACGGCTCAACAATAGTGCTCCCAGAATTGATCCGCGGACCGCAGTCCCGACTCCATCATGCGAAATTAATTGGCCGTGCATCACCAACTTATATCGGATGGGCGCTCCGTATTGAAAACTATTGCTAAATTTCATAAAGCTTTACATAATTTTGCTTGGACAATCATGTGTAAGTGGTGTATAAAATGAAATGCGTGTTGAATACAAATTTTAAATCGCGTGAGTTGTATACTTGTATTATTGAAACGACGGATCTGTAAACAGTTGGTAGTACAAAGACTGTGGTACGCGTTATGTAACAAACCTGTTATACAGATTTTGTAAGTCAGGTCTGTAACAAACCTGTTATACAGATTTTGTAAGTCAGGTCTGTCACAGACCTGTGTGACAGTCTGTAAAAGTGGGACACTACAAACAATTTACAGACTCTCAAAAACAGATCTGTAACAGACCTGAAACAGAGTCTGTGTGCTACCTGGGTGGTAAAATTATTCTCTGATTCGTCAAATTAAAAAAATATATTGAATTTGCATTTAATTGAGATCAACACAAATAGTTGTGGATTCTACCAACAGATGGCGAACGAGAGCGTTTGTTTTTATTTACATTCGGGAATCATGACTTGAACTACATTTATATTTCTTTTAGCATAGTAGCCTTGAAAACAGCTAGTTCTATAATCTTTTTTCCGCTCTATAATTACTTAACCGTCATCTGCTTATTATTAACGTAAAATATTTTATTTGTCTACTAGATGATATTAAATCTGCATATCGGCGAGTTGAACGACTGAGTAAAGGAGAAACGTTTGAAGAATCTGAGCAAGTAAAGCGTTTGAGAATAGCGAATAAAAAGTATGCTGATGATTACGAAATCGGGGAATTTTGAAAAGCTAGTGAGAAAGCTCTATCGCAAGAATCGACCAGGACTACGCTGCCCTCAGTGAAAAAGTCGTTAGCCAAGAAGCCCACACAACAAAACATTTCAAATTTCCCATCTATACCGAATAGTAGTGTCCCCGAAGGTAATATATGATTATTATTATTAAGTTGTAGTATCATAATAAGTTACTTTTTTTATTAGTATCCGGAAAACGTGGGGTGGATAGAGGCAAATCTTTGAAAGCTGTCATTCAAACGGCCACAGTCAGCACTGTTTCAAATTCCGAATCATTAGAGAAAGATATGGTTGCGCCCGAAGGTAAATGGCAATAGATATTATGTTATTATTATATATTGGCAGAACAGTTAATTTGTTATTGTTATTAGGATTATTTAAGCGCAATTGTCAGGTCACGTTGACGCGATATGAAGATATGAGCAACGACTCTGGTATCAATATTGACACAATTGAAGAACCATCACATATACAAGATTTTGAAAGTTCATACCAGGAGACAACGCAGGCATCTAGAGCGACCAATGCAAGCAAAGTCCGCGATATCAACTTCATCAGTCAAAAGAGACGAAGCAAAATCCAGAAAAATACTTCAGAATTAGAAATGGTGTTGTACGTATGGCCTTTTTCAGAATACTCTATTTTATGCAACTACATCTAAATACTTTTTTTTGTCCAGGACTCCTGCTCAAATGAGTCGTCTACTGATCAAAATGGATCAGCGAAGTAAGCGAACAGAAAAAATGGTGATAGAGATTAAAAATAATCGTACTGCTGGAGTCTTTTCTCCTTCTGGACTTCAATTATTGAAGGACAAGCTTCCCACAATGCCTTTCGACGATTGGAGTGAACTTGTGAAATTTGAGGATAGCATAGCTAGCGATGATGGGGCTTCTATAAAGAACGATTTGGTACGTACACTATATTTATTTCTACATTTTCACAGAAAGAAAACCAATGTGTAATGTTATTAACGTAACTTTAAATTCTAGTTGGCATTCCTACAAATGGTACCTGGTACTTCAGTATATCAAACTGCCAAAAACATGATGGCTACTCTGATATCCATACCGCTATCCCAGCTATGTACTTTTAAAGGAACATCTGTTATTCGTGACAAAGGAATACAGAAAAACAAATTTTCTCAATCTTGCCCAACTATCTTGGCTTGCATTAGTGGTAATAATTGACGTAATTTATATAAGTTATAAAAATGAAATAATAATGATAAACACTTTTTTATATTTAGCTGCCTGTTTATCCCGACATCACGATAAATACGACCCCAATCAATTCAAAACGTCTTTACAAAAGTTTTTTATTGAATCTGGAGATAAAAATGGGGGCACAGAGAAAAGAAAGAGAAAAATCAACGAAAAAAATTAGAAGGACAGATTCAACAAAAAAATCTCTCAAAAAATTCAGCAAGTGACATCTTTGAATCGTCGGAGGAAGACGTGGAATCATCTGGAAATGAAGCAGCCAATTTCAGAAAAAACAAGAGGAACAATTTTGATTGTATTAGTTCGTACTTTAGTTCAGGTTCATCAGATTCAGATAGTTGAATTCTATGTCCAACATCGCCGTGAAACATGAATCGAAAAATAAACAAATTGTGGACTGTAAATTTTTTTCTTTCATATTTTTCCAATAATAACTTCCTCTGCAAAATACGATGTATGCAGTTTTCAGCTAAATATAAAGCAAATAACATTCGCCAACATTTGAAAAGTAAGAAATCTGTTATTTTACCAATAGAAGTAAAATAACTTTAAAAATATTGTGACCCAATAAATTCGGGTGCAAAAATATATTGGATAAATATTTAAAAAAATTATTTTACCAACATCTCAATTGTAGGAATATAATATTTTAGCAATATTTGGGAAATATACTCTGCTAGCTGGGTGGGTAACCATGTTTGTTTCAGTCAGATTTGTTTCCCTTAATCACTTGTGAACTAAAACAAATATGGTTTCCCATGTTTGTTTCAGTGAACATAATGTTTAAAATTTCCTATTATTTGCATAGGACCACTGGGGGAAATTATTCTCACCTAATCGGACGATGGTAACTTCAGTAGCATGTGCTTCAACGAGAATTGATTGCTGCCATTGCTACCAACCGTAAAGGATATCGCATTCGATAGAACAAAGTAATGCATTCGATTGGTCAGCTGACGTTTAATCCTTCGCTTTACAATTCATGGTCGGCCCATGACAGTACGAGTAACAGGGAAAAATGTATGACATTTTTACACCTGACGATGTCTCATTTCGATGTTTTTTCCCCAGTTATGGAACTCAGATTCCAGTAAGCTGAGCCACCCCGTGTGTCTGGCATAACCCAGACAATGCTTTGGTCGGCCCATGACAGTACGAGTAACAGGTAAAAATTTGTGACATTTTTACACCTGACGATGTCTCATTTCGCTTAACTTTTTTAGTTCATACCCCAGACAATTCAGAATGCACAGCGAGGCTCGGCGTTCTAACTTGCCTGTATCAACAGATTACTGCACTTCAGCCCATTTCCGTCCTAGATGTTTTCCAGACGTTACAAGTTAGCATTGGTTTTAATCAACTATTGTCGTTATTTCAATCTGTTTATTAACAGGTAAAGAAAAACGTCATATCCTGGCATACAGTCCACGCAATAAACATGGAACGTATCTCGCAACGCCTTTACCACCCCAGTTAAGGATTTGTGTACAGATACTTCGACGAAAATTCAAAAAAAAAAAAGTAATGTCGACGAGGAGTGGCCACGAGAAGTCAAGAATGCCGGGCAACTTTTTTTTTTATCATGACAATGCTTGCATCACTTTTTTGTCAAAAATTCTCCTATAAAGTAGTACACGCATCAACAAAGCATTTCATCGTCCATTTTTTTATTAGTTTGTTTCTAAAAAGATAGGTCCGTCTATGTGTCCCAGCGCCACAGCTTGATAGTCTTATCGTTTTCCAGTGCAGCAGATGCGATGACATTTTCAGTAGAATGGCATCCAGTACATAACACGACATCTGGAATGCAGCACAAAACAATTCGTGAGTGCCAACGAGGCCCATTCAAAACTGTAATACATGTACAAAACGGCGGCCACCGGCTAATGAGAAGTCTTATCTCTACGACCTTGAAGTTTTTGAACAATTTCTTTCGTTTGAAAGTTCCAAATCTAAACCATGTTGTCTCCAGAACCGGACACGATCCACTATAGAAAGAGTGATACATTAACTTACATCAATTTGTTAAACTATGCCCTACTTTTCCTCCAGTACCTGAAAGGTTGGCGAAGATGCAATATTTTCCTTTCTTATGTCCAGTATAGGTTTCCAAGCATTTGCCCTGGAAATATCATAGGCAAAACAGATCATTTAACTGCCTTTAAAACAGTGTGGGTTGAATGACGACACCTTGGAATAATCCAATAATTACCTATTGTGTCCCGAGTTTTCGTTTTTGGGATGAAATTTTCCTAAACTTACATTCTCCATGCAAAAGCCCATTGTTTAAGGTATTTTTCGTTTTGAAAGATGAGTTGGTTAATTTTTAATTTGTGTTTGTTCACAAATGGTGACAGCGGCTGTCGTTTGTCCTTTGTTTTATTAGCATTTTATGAAGCCCGGTTCAGCCATTGACGTCTGCCCATCCAAATCTCGAAGGCGGACAACCTGTGGACTTAATTAAATGCTTCTACCTAATGTATAGGTTGCCTCCAAATAGTATGAGCAAATGAAACTTTCTTTGTACGCCCTACGGTAGAGCATGTATGCTTTTCAGCTAGAAGACCAATTAAATGACAGTAATAAACGCTTTTCGATATCCGTATACAATACTTTACCTAAATACGTTACTACTACAGCATCTGTGTTAATTGTTATTAATATGACAACTGACAACCTATCAAAGTCCCGAATGACTGAATGACTAAGTGAAACTCAAAACTACCACCAGATGCCGTATTCAGTAAACACGAGCAGCGGGAAAATTTTCCCGTTATTAGTGACTTTTTTATCCTGTTTCGCAAGGCGTGTCAGCCGTATAGACGTTTCCCGATGCTGAAAACAAGCCGCGTTCATCGGTGGCTATTGCAGGTGCGTACGACGATCCGCTGCCGAGATTGGCGTGTATGTTTGTAAACTTTTCTTTGGTTTTCTTGGAAAATGGAGCAGTGAGGCCCTGGTTAATTGCTTGACCTCCCGCTGACCTTCTTTCCTTCTTGTATTTTTTATATTTTTTTATCATGACGGGTTCAGCACCGTTCGATGCGTTGGCTTGCGCTGATTCCTTCAGTATGAATGTCAGCGCTAGCAACGGTACCGATCGGGAGTTATGAATTTTTTTGCCCGATCACACCAATTCCTCGACTCCCAACAAGTGCCTGGCTCATCTATCCCATGGCGTCCAACCCCCATGGGATTTTTTCCAACCAAATATTTTTTTGGTCAAGAATCATCACGAGACCGGTATCATCGGATGCGGCTCGTTGAGCTGGTTCCGACGGTGCAGGTCCCGCCGTGATCGGATCCACCGTTCAGAGGATTTTTGAAAGCAGAGAAATAATGATTGGCCTCTACCTGCCTTTTTCCAGAAATTGCAGGTCCCAAGCGCAGCCGCGTTCGGAATTGATTTTCAAAAATTCATAGCGGCTAAACAGTGTGTCAAATCACGAAATTTTTTCGACAGCTGCGATCGCGTGATTGTGCTCTATCCAGCGGTACCCGATGAGGAGACGTGCGACCGCTCCTTCCGGTAGCTGATTCGGCCGGTTTCGGCTTGTCCGATTTTCACGCGGATTTCACGGTTTAGCTGCTCTTGCCCGGCTTCATATGTCATTTTCCCATTCGTAGGGCGATCCGAGTCGACGTAAAAAAGTTATTCACGGTCAAACATGGAGACGAGCCGCTGAATTTTCAGCGGAAAAACGCCGTTTCCTGGAATTTTATAAACGGTTCCTAGGAATTTTTCCGCCTTTTTTCCGCCGAATTTCTCCGGAACACGGTTTTGGTCTGGCTGCAGCTCCTTTTCTTCCTCGTCCCTACCCCTTGTCCCTCCCCCTTGCCCCCCCCCTTATGTTTCCTCCTCTTTTTTTTGTAGCGTATTGTAAATTTTCGGGCGTAAATCCGGTAATACCTTCGGTAATATTAAAATACTAAAGTATTTCAATATTTACACTCAGGGACAAGAAATGCATAGCACAATACCTTCATGTAAATAAGCTCCATTACCGATACAGAGATACAAGAAGTGCATAGCACTATACCTTCGTGTAAATTAAATCTAGAATTGTGAAAAAAAATGATGGTGAAAATGAGCCGCGTTCATCGGTGGCTATTGCAGGTGAGTGCGACGATCCGCTGCCGAGATTGGTGTGTATGTTTGTCAACTTTTCTTTCGTTTTCTTGGAAAATGGAGTAGTGAGGCGTTGGTTAATTACTTGACCCCCAGCTGACCTTCTTTCCTTCTTGTATTTTTTTATGTTATTTAATCATGACGGGTTTGTTACCGATCGATGCGTTGGCTCACGCTGATTCCGGCAGTATGAATTTCAGCGCTAGCAACGGTACCGTTCGGGAGTTATGATTTTTTTTGTCCGTTAACACCAATTCCCCGACTCCCACAAGTGCCTGGCTCGTCTATCCCATTGCGTCCAACCCCCATGGGATTTTTTCTATCCAAATATTTTTTCGGTCACGAATGATCACGAAACCAGTATCATTGGATGCGGCTCGTCAAGTTCGTTCCGATGGTGAAGGTCCCGCCGTGATTGGATACACCGTTCAGCCGCAAATGATTTTTAAAGCTCGAAAAATGATGATGGGCCTCTACCTGCCAATTCTAGGAATTCGACGTCAAAAGCGCAGCCGCGTTCGGAATTAATTTTCAAAAATTTATAGCGGCTGAACGGTGCGTCGGATCGCAAAAATTTTTCGACAGCTGAGATCGCGTGATTGCGCTCTATCCAGCGGTACCCAATGAGAAGCCGTGCGACCGCCCCTTCCGGTAGCTGACTTGGCCGGTTTCGGCATGTCTGATTTTCACGCGGATTTCACGGTCCAGCTGCTCCTGCCCGGCTTAATTTTTCATTTTCCCATTCGTAGGGCGATCCGAGTTCACGTACAACAGTTATTCACGGTCAAACATGGCGACAGTGCGCTAAAATGATTCCGGCAGTATGAATGTCAGCGCTAGCAACGGTACCGTTCGGGAGTTATGATTTAGTTTGCCCGTTCACACCAATTCCCCGACTCCCACAAGTGCCTGGCTCGTCTATCCCATTGGGTCCAACCCCCATGGGATTTTTTCTATCCAAATATTTTTTCGGTCACGAATTATCACGAAACCGGTATCATTGGATGCGGATAGTCAAGCTGGTTCCGATGGTGAAGGTCCCGCCGTGATCGGATACACCGTTCGGCCGCAAACTATTTTTAAAGCTCGAAAAATGATGATGGGCCTCTACCTGCCAATTCTAGGAATTCGACGTCAAAAGCGCAGCCGCGTTCGTAATTAATTTTCAAAAATTCATAGCAGCTGAACGGTGCGTCGGATCGTGAAAATTTTTCGATAGCTGCGATCGCGTGATTGCGCTCTATCCAGCGGAGGAGCCGTGCGAACGCTCCTTCCGGTAGCTGACTCGGTCGGTTTCGGCATGTCCGATTTTCACGCGGAGCCTTTTGCCTTGTTTCCCCCATTTTAAATTATGCCACATCAATTTCAATACTTGATTCAAGTGTATCTCAACTAGATCTTCAATTTGAGTGGTTTAATTTTTAATTTGGATCTACCCGTTCGATTTTGAAACTCAGGTTTACCTTTTTGGATCTCAGAAAGATAACGAGTACGATACGGGGCCCAAAAAATTTTTTACTAAGTTCCTTTAACCGTTTGTAAAACCTTTTTGTGGAACCTTCTGATTAATGTACGACCATCCTAATCATCATGTTTGAATCGGCATTTTTCCAGCTACCCCTCCGTATGCTTGTTTATTCAGTTGCAACATTTTTTCGATATTTTATTTGGATTTTGTGTAACTACCCTCCCTGTTACCAACGTTGACTACACTTTTCCAGGAACAAGAACCAAGGTCGACATTTTCTCACAGCGACTCAATTTTCCTGTGAAATTTTGACTTTCTTCATCGTCACCCTGCGAGTCAACTCTGCCATCACTTGGAAACTGGCTACCAGAATTTGAGCTACGCCCTTTTTTATCAACTGTATATACATCTGTATTTTTGCGGCCAGGCTCATTTCTGCTTTTTTAACTTTATACCATCTTGAGGCTGTTTAGCCGTCGCGAATGGTTTTTTAATAAAGAATTTTTTAAAAAAGAAGCTAGTTTCCATTGGATTTATTCTGTCTTTGCACCGCTGGGAGAGATTACGCTGATCGCTTGTTACCGCTATTGAAGTGTGGATTGTTGCGTCTTTTTTAAGAGACACACACCCCTTCTTTTTGCTGTTTAACTTTTTGCTCATCAAGTGACCACTCTCCTTTACCATGGATGACATTGACGATTGTCTCTCTCTCGAGACATTTTACCGCAACTCTCGAAAAACAAAAGGCACGGGTCTTTTTCTACGTCTCCCACATGGATTATCGGGAAAACATTCCCTGTTTTACCACTGCTTACGAGACAGTCCATCATGCACTACCGTAAAAATATGTCTAATTCAGGTTCCGGTCATGCCATTTAAGACCAAGAAAAACCCCCGCACCTATCAGTATTTGATCGCACCATCACAAACCTGGACTCCTATTGAAGGAAAATGGGAGGCCCTCGCCATTGCTCCAAATTATCAAGAATGTGAATACATGTCACGAAGTCCATATTGGTCCACTATTGTCAACACGGTTCTACCCGATCAACCCGAGCTACCCGATGATGACGAAATTTTTCCTGGGGCCCCACCCAATCTTGAAAGCACCAGCGCGTCATCAGCCGAAGGATCCCCCAAACCGCCGGTGCCGCTTAGCCCGCTGATCTTCATCCCTTTCGCCAATGCAACACCTGAGACAACCAGCACACACAAAAATATTCAAGATCTGCTACCAATGCCAGCCCCTACATCCATCACCACTAACAAAGATATTCAAATTTTGTCAAGATTGATTGCTGATTACAATGCCATCCATGACGCACGCAAGCGTCATGCCCTTCAACTGGCCGACGGTAAACCACCGTTTCCCCCTTTGCCTAGACCTTTCCAAATTCCAGCTATGCACCGAATAGCTTCCCCTGAATTGGTTGTGAGTCTTAATCAGGCAATGGAGTGTTGCGCCGTCACCCTCACCACCCATTTGATTGAGGCTGAAGAGGGGGCCTTGAAACAAATTTTGGCCGAGGTCGCACTCATCACGGTAGATTGGTCTCCCACTGATGAGGAATTTAGATCAGTGGTTGAATTCAAAAATCTCCGAATGAAGAACCAAGAAAAATAAAAAGAGAATGGAGGCACCCTTGAATTTTTTGAGCTAACAGAAAACAATGGCCGCCCATTTATCCGACCCACCTCAGCGCCATCTACTCTTCACACCAACGGTCAACGTTTATCCAAGCAGACGACATCAACATCAGACCCTAAGATGGTAGCTGAAGCTGTATCTCACCACCCTATTTCGAAAGCGGCGAAAAGAAGAAGTAGAAGAGCCACCCTCGAAATGGAAAATATTCCATCCCCCGCCATTTTGTCTACAACAGAAAATGGAACAAGTACACCCAAAGTAGTTTAAAAGGATGGAAGAAACCTTTCCTCACGACGGGATAGTCTTCGTGAATCGGATAGAAGAGCGACTAATTCATCCTCAAAAAACGTACGGTTCTCATCACCCCAACGCAACCCGTACAGAAGCCGCCAACGTTCATCGGACTCCCGTCGATGGTCTTCGTCACCCCGGCGCAACCCCTACAGAAGCCGCCAACCGTCACCGGACTCCCGTCGACGGCAAACATCACCCCAGCGCAACCCCTACAGAAGCCGCCAACTGTCACCGGACTCCCGTCAACGGCAAACATCACCCCAGCGCAACCCCTACGGAAGCCGCCAACTTTCACCGGACTCCCGTCGACGGTTATCATCACCCCGGCGCAGCCCATACGGAGCCCGCCAACTTTCACCGGATTCCCGTCGACGGTTATCATCATCCCGGCGCAACCCATACAGAGCCCGCCAACTTTCATCGGACTCCCGTCGACGGTCTTCATCGCCCCGGCGCAACCCCTACGGAAGCCGCCAACTTTCACCGGATTCCCGTCGACGGTTATCATCACCCCGGCGCAACCTCTACAGAAGCCGCCAACCGTCATCGGACTCCCGTCGTCGGCTTTCATCACCCCAGCTGAACCCCTACGGAAGCCGCCAACTATCACCGGACTCCCGTCGAACGTATTCCCCAATCAGCCAACGAAGACTCTACTAACCAGCAGACTATCGCCGGCACCATCACGACCACGACAACAAGGAAAATTACGTTGACAACGAGCAAGAAAAACACACACCAAGAAATCACTGTTACAAGAAATTATTTTGAATGATGGTAATGCCGTGCTTGATGACGCTATTAAAGAAGGCCTTTTGAAAGGCCTTTCTTTTATTCCGTTCCAAAAAATCAACCAAGAAAAAATAAATCAAGATTTGCATTCTTTTCAACGGCTCATCAATCTTAAACTATTTTGGCAACTAAGGAAAAACTCTGATCACCAAAAAAGTGCCATATCTTCTTTTTTAAAATCAGAATGGTCACCAACTGGTCCCCTCACGAGTGATTACCCCATCTGGAAAAATTTTGTCGACCGCTGCCGTTTACCGTCAAGAGGTGTCAACAATATTTCTCCACACGTCATCAGAGCTTGGAAAAAATTTACAAACGACCCTCGTTGGTTCGTTTTGAAATCAGACAAGGGCGGAAAAACCGTTATTTGGGGTCGCCATGACTACCACTCCGAAGCCCTTCGCCAACTCAACGATGGCTCCACGTACCAGCCGCTCACCCGTGAACAAGCGGAAGAGAAAATTTCTTCACTGGAAAAAATCAAGAACCAGCTGATTCAACATCTCTCCCGTGACGGCTGCATCACTTACAGTGAAGCGGGGCGCCTCCTTAAGGAAAAAAATAAGATACCATGTATCTATTTTCTACCCAAGGTACATAAACCGAAGAGACCCGACACGAATATCTTCGCGGGTCGCCCCATCATGGCCTCCATCGGTTCAATCTTCAAGTCGTTGGATGTTTACTTAGCAATTTTGACAGCCCCTCTACTGCCAAAAATCCCCTTCTCTCTGATGGATACGGCGGGGTTGATTAACGAGGTCAGCAAATTAACAAATCTGCCTAGTCAGGCATTTTTGTTCTCAGCTGATGTCGAAAGTCTATACCCGTCAATACCTTGGGAGGAAGGCTTAAGGGCCAGCAAGATTGTTTACGAGAAAAACTTTGAGTTTTTGTGTAATTGGTGTGTAAAAAACCACCTTTTACCACCACCAAGACCTTTTTTCTTCGAAAAAATTCTACGTACCATTCTGGAAAACAATGTATTTCATTTCCAGAATGCGTCTTGGTACCACCAACTTAAAGGCACTGCCATGGGTTGCAGTATGTCCGTTTACTTCGCAAACTGCACCATGTACCAGCGTACCATCTGCATATTGCCGCCGCTATCACCGCCTAATCTTCTATATCTGGGGAGATATATCGACGACCTCATCGGCGTATGGATCGGCCCCCCGGGCCTCATTACCACCATTTTTGCCCCGGTAATTGATGATGACATCCGCCTTACATACGTCCTTGGTGGCAAAATCATCGAAGCCCTAGACCTAACTCTAGCATTGGAGCCGGATGGGAGCATTTCGACGAGATTGTACAAAAAACCATTGGAAGGAACACAATTCATCCATTGGAAGTCCAATCACACCTCGGCAACAAAAAACTCGATCCCCTACGCTCAACTGCTCCGCCTAAAGAGAAATTGCACGTTCCAAAAAGACTTTTGAATGAAGCAAAAATTCTTTTGGATCGCTTCCGCTGCCGCGGTTACCCTAAAAGGGTCCTACAAAAGGCCATGGAGCAAGCAAACAAAAAACTAGGGAGTCACTGCTGAAGAATCAACCTCTTACAGAAGCCCAAAAAAACGAAAATAGATTGACAGTAGTCTTTGACTATGACGAACAATCTTCTCGTACCCTCAAAACGGAAATCAACCGCTTTTACAACGAGCTTTTATTGGGTCCACTCATCATGGAAAGAACAGAGAAAATTGGCTGCCCCATCCCCTTGAACACACCAAGAATAGCTTTCAGAGTAAGCCCTTCACTCGGTTCCAAAGTTGGACCGACCTACAAGCCGGGTTAACTCCATCATCTTTTTTCTATACCCTAACCTATCCTGACCTAAACTAACCTAACCCATTTTCCCCTAATTTCCCCTTTTTCCAAATCAGTGGGATATAACTGATTTTAACCCTGAAAGCAGCTGAAGACAGAGGATCAGTCTCGTTTTTTTTTAAACGAGATTATTATAAAAACCTAACCATATATCCTATCCGATGTCTCCGCTTTCATTCCTAATCCTCCTTACAACTCTGGATATTAAGATCCTGCCACAGGCATATGGCGGCCTTCGGCCGCCGTTTCCCTAACTAGAAAATTTTTGTAACTTCTTCAACTTCTCTTTTCGAGATCTTACCGTTGAGGTACAATTTTTCTAAGCACGGATTCTGAATCAGCATTCTTCGGGCTACATTTTCATACCTCTGTTTTTATCTTTACTCAACTTTTTGTGAAAAAACGGAAAAGTTTTACGTTTCCCTTTTTTCGGAAAAAAATATTTTGTTACAAACCTCAAAACTGGCTGCAGTTCCTAGAAAAAATTTTTCTTATCTATCTACTGCACCTTTTCTGAATTAGCATTCATCCCCCTTCCTGGAGCAACATTTACTTTCTCTTTTTCCATCGGGTTAAATTTTGAGGGGTGGAAGCATATGGACCTCTTGCTCAGGGTACCCCTTTACACAGTAAATGCGGTATTTTGCCTTTTGCCTTGTTTCCCCCATTTTAAATTATGCCACATCAATTTCAATACTTGATTCAAGTGTATCTCAACTAGATCTTCAATTTGAGTGGTTTAATTTTTAATTTGGATCTACCCGTTCGATTTTGAAACTCAGGTTTACCTTTTTTGGATCTCAGAAAGATAACGAGTACGGGGGCCCAAAAATTTTTTTACTAAGTTCCTTTAACCGTTTGTAAAACCTTTTTGTGGAACCTTCTGATTAATGTACGACCATCCTAATCATCATGTTTGAATCGGCATTCTTCCAGCTACCCCTCCGTATGCTTGTTTATTCAGTTGCAACATTTTTTCGATATTTTATTTGGATTTTGTGTAACTACCCTCCCTGTTACCAACGTTGACTACACTTTTCCAGGAACAAGAACCAAGGTCGACATTTTCTCACAGCGACTCAATTTTCCTGTGAAATTTTGACTTTCTTCATCGTCACCCTGCGAGTCAACTCTGCCATCACTTGGAAACTGGCTACCAGAATTTGAGCTACGCCCTTTTTTATCAACTGTATATACATCTGTATTTTTGCGGCCAGGCTCATTTCTGCTTTTTTAACTTTATACCATCTTGAGGCTGTTTAGCCGTCGCGAATGGTTTTTTAATAAAGTATTTTTTAAAAAAGAAGCTAGTTTCCATTGGATTTATTCTGTCTTTGCGCTGCTGGGAGAGATTACGCTGATCGCTTGTTACCGCTATTGAAGTGTGGATTGTTGCGTCTTTTTTAAGAGACACACACCCCTTCTTTTTTGCTGACACTTGCTTTTTTGAATACACTTTTCCAGGAACAAGAACCAAGGTCGACATTTTCTCACAGCGACTCAATTTTCCTGTGAAATTTTGACTTTCTTCATCGTCACCCTGCGAGTCAACTCTGCCATCACTTGGAAACTGGCTACCAGAATTTGAGCTACGCCCTTTTTTATCAACTGTATATTAGTCTGTTTCATTCCCGAACTTTTTTTTATTTTCATATGGGCCTTTTTTTATTGAGGTTACTTATAGGTTGAATAACTACCCTATTTTTTTTTCTTAAAAAAAATATAATCTAGACCCCCCGACAACTCATAGAGTGTCAAAATGGGTGTTTTTTGACGGTTTTTCGGCACGCTTGGACTGCGTGTTAGTTTTAAAAATCGTGCCTTAACATATTATTATTTAACTAGTAAAACTACATATTTTTACCAATTTTGAAGAAAATCGAAGGAAATTTAGACCCCCGCGATAAGTTTTTAAATTCCGTTTTCGATATGACAAGGTCACTCAATGACTTTACCTGTCGGGATGTGAAAAATTCCCTTTAGTCTTATGTCATCAGATATAATAATATTAGGCAACAATGTAATGAGTCATTAGACTCATAACCAGTTACCAAGCACTCCGATGTGAACCTTTTTTAATGTGCCTCTCAGTGAAGTGAAATATTAGGCCAGTTAAAGGGCATGACGCTGGCGTGCGTCATGGATGGCATTGTAATCAGCAATCAATCTTGACAAAGTTTGAATATCTTTGTTAGTGGTGATGGATGTAGGGGCTGGCATTGGTAGCAGATCTTGAATTTTTTTTTGGTGTGCTGGTTGTCTCAGGTGTTGCATTGACGGAACGGATGAAGATCAGCGGGCTATGCGGCACCGGCGGTTGGGGTGATCCATCGGCACTCATCACGGTAGATTGGTCTCCCACTGATGAGGAATTTAGATCAGTGGTTGAATTAAAAAATCTTCGAATGAAGAACCAAGCAAAATACAAAGAGAATGGAGGCACCCTTGAATTTTTTGAGCTAACAGAAAACAATGGCCGCCCATTTATCCGACCCACCTCAGCGTCATCTACTCTTCACACCACCGGTCAACGTTTATCCAAGCAGACGACATCAACACCAGACCCTAAGATGGTAGCTGAAGCTGTATCCCACCACCCTATTTCGAAAGCGGCGAAAAGAAGAAGTAGAAGCAGAGCCATTTACTATGGTTACCGGACTCAACGTTTATGGCTTCCATAAGCTTTTGTCGTCGTCTTGTGTTGATTGCCTCCCGTCAAATCCTGCCACCTAGTGGGTGTGTAACGATACTATGTGTCACGCGCGACGCGCCACCCTTGCTGAGTTGCTGCCCACATTTGAAATTTCCAACAACATTTATACATTTTGGGGCACTTTTATCTATTACTTTGCTTGTTTACTACCTTAAATGGGTTGTTTTTTACGATACACAAATAAATATTTTATAACAATAATTGAATTGAAAGCAACCGACTGATTTTATTATGGTGTCCACATCGATTACATAACATTTTGAAATGCAATACATTAAGCGAGCTTTCCTTCCTTAAATTTAGCTTTTACTTTAGCTTTTTGCTTGGACAAGAGGAGGTTATTCAGTCTTTCCAGTTCCTGTGCAACTTGAGCCATCGGTTGCAGGACATTCGGCATCTGATCAACACCTTCGTTCTGGGACTGTTCGGCAGCTTGCTTATCAAAATGAGATATCACCGTCTTCTGGATAAAATAAATGAATTAGAAAAAAACAACTTCAAGTAACAAGCTATGCTATGTTAATGAAAGAAATACCTTGGGTGTTACTGGCTCAATGTACTCGACCAATAAATCAAAAGATGTGGAAGCAGTACGAAGCAACTGTGGTGGAAGAGAAGAAGCGACTGTGGGAAGTTGGTGAGTAGGAATGACTGTGACTGGCTGAGAAACACCGTGTTCATTGACAGCTACACCATACAGGTCCACAAGCTGTAGCACTTTACTCCTGTGTTCGGATAGAATGTTTGGACAAGAACAAATTAAATGAAACTGGTCGTTCAGATGAGAAGACTGATCCAACACATACCTCTCAATAGTGAGTAATTTACTAACACGAGACCTTTTCAGAGGGTGCTGGTTGACAGTTATAGGAACATTTGCCAATATGTGTAGTGTGGAAGCCGGTAGATTGGTAGCATAAGTCACATCTTGCAAAGCTTTTTTCCTTACTTTTGGTTGTTCAATGCCAACTTCTGTATAGAAAATTACCAAATTATTTTAAAATAAATATGCATTAACTTAATATTAAAATTACCGAGATGATACTTAGGATTTGAACCTGCACGTAATCTCCAGTGGGTGAAAGGATGAAACAAACCTAGAATATCGTACCCTTTGACAATGTCAGAATCGTCAAAATGGCGATTGCACAGCCTCGACGTTTTCTGTAATTTAACGTTTGGCATTAGCTCTTGCCATGTATTAAAACTATTGCTTGGCACTCGAAATAATGTATAACTCTCTCTATTTTCGTCATTTCCTGAATACCTATTAATGCAATTGAAAACTACACAGTTACGTGACGATGGCTTAGCTTTCGCCATTTTATGTTCTACGTTGAGACTGAGAGTTTGAGACTATCACCGCTAGATGCGCTCAGAATTGGGAGGTATTCGAGGGGGGCGGTATAGATTTTGAAGGAGGCATGTCCTTAGAGGACCCATCAAGACGACGCCGTCTCCGAGAGAATCTTCCGCCATAAGAGTCGTGTAACCATAGTTAATGACTCTGGTAGAAGAGCCACCCTCGAAATGGAAAATATTCCATCCCCCGCCATTTTGTCTACAACAGAAAATGGAACAAGTACACCCAAAGTAGTTGAAAAGGATGGAAGAAACCTTTCCTCACGACGGGATAGTCTTCGTGAATCAGATAGAAGAGCGACTAATTCATCCTCAAAAAACGTACGGTTCTCATCACCCCAACGCAACCCGTACAGAAGCCGCCACCGTTCATCGGACTCCCTTCGACGGTCTTCGTCACCCCGGCGCAACCCCTACAGAAGCCGCCAACCGTCACCGGACTCCCGTCGACGGCAAACATCACCCCAGCGCAACCCCCTACAGAAGCCGCCAACCGTTACCGGACTCCCGTCAACGGCAAACATCATCCCCAGCGCTTCTGTAAGAGGTTGATTCTTCAGCAGTGACTCCCTAGTTTTTTTGTTTGCTTGCTCCATGGCCTTTTGTAGGACCCTTTGAGGGTAACCGCGGCAGCGGAAGCGATCCAAAAGAATTTTTGCTTCATTCAAAAAGTCTTTTTGGAACGTGCAATTTCTCTTTAGGCGGAGCAGTTGAGCGTAGGGGATCGAGTTTTTTGTTGCCGAGGTGTGATTGGACTTCCAATGTATGAATTGTGTTCCTTCCAATGGTTTTTTGTACAATCCCGTCGAAATCTCGTCGAAATGCTCCCATCCGGCTCCAATGCTAGAGTTAGGTCTAGGGCTTCGATGATTTTGCCACCAAGGACGTATGTAAGGCGGATGTCATCATCAATTACCGGGGCAAAAATGGCGGTAATGAGGCCCGGGGGGACGATCCATACGCCGATGAGGTCGTCGATATATCTCCCCAGATATAGAAGATTAGGCGGTGATAGCGGCGGCAATATGCAGATGGTACGCTGGTACATGGTGCAGTTTGCGAAGTAAACGGACATACTGCAACCCATGGCAGTGCCTTTAAGTTGGTGGTACCAAGACGCATTCTGGAAATGAAATACATTGTTTTCCAGAATGGTACGTAGAATTTTTTCGAAGAAAAAAGGTCTTGGTGGTAGTAAAAGGTGGTTTTTTACACACCAATTACACAAAAACTCAAAGTTTTTCTCGTAAACAATCTTGCTGGCCCTTAAGCCTTCCTCCCAAGGTATTGACGGGTATAGACTTTCGACATCAGCTGAGAACAAAAATGCCTGACTAGGCAGATTTGTTAATTTGCTGACCTCGTTAATCAACCCCGCCGTATCCATCAGAGAGAAGGGGATTTTTGGCAGTAGAGGGGCTGTCAAAATTGCTAAGTAAACATCCAACGACTTGAAGATTGAACCGATGGAGGCCATGATGGGGCGACCCGCGAAGATATTCGTGTCGGGTCTCTTCGGTTTATGTACCTTGGGTAGAAAATAGATACATGGTATCTTATTTTTTTCCTTAAGGAGGCGCCCCGCTTCACTGTAAGTGATGCAGCCGTCACGGGAGAGATGTTGAATCAGCTGGTTCTTGATTTTTTCCAGTGAAGAAATTTTCTCTTCCGCTTGTTCACGGGTGAGCGGCTGGTACGTGGAGCCATCGTTGAGTTGGCGAAGGGCTTCGGTGTGGTAGTCATGGCGACCCCAAATAACGGTTTTTCCGCCCTTGTCTGCTTTCAAAACGAACCAACGAGGGTCGTTTGTAAATTTTTTCCAAGCTCTGATGACGTGTGGAGAAATATTGTTGACACCTCTTGACGGTAAACGGCAGCGGTCGACAAAATTTTTCCAGATGGGGTAATCACTCGTGAGGGGACCAGTTGGTGACCATTCTGATTTTAAAAAAGAAGATATGGCACTTTTTTGGTGATCAGAGTTTTTCCTTAGTTGCCAAAATAGTATAAGATTGATGAGCCGTTGAAAAGAATGCAAATCTTGATTTATTTTTTCTTGGTTGATTTTTTTGGAACGGAATAAAAGAAAGGCCTTTCAAAAGGCCTTCTTTAATAGCGTCATCAAGCACGGCATTACCATCATTCAAAATAATTTCTTGTAACAGTGATTTCTTGGTGTGTGTTTTTCTTGCTCGTTGTCAACGTAATTTTCCTTGTTGTCGTGGTCGTGATGGTGCCGGCGATAGTCTGCTGGTTAGTAGGGTCTTCGTTGGCTGATTGGGGAATACGGTCGACGGGAGTCCGGTGATAGTTGGCGGCTTCCGTAGGGGTTCAGCTGGGGTGATGAAAGCCGACAACGGGGTTCCGATGACGGTTGGCGGCTTCTGTAGAGGTTGCGCCGGGGTGATGATAACCGTCGACGGGAATCCGGTGAAAGTTGGCGGCTTCCGTAGGGGTTGCGCCGGGGCGATGAAGACCGTCGACGGGAGTCCGATGAAAGTTGGCGGGCTCTGTATGGGTTGCGCCGGGATGATGATAACCGTCGACGGGAATCCGGTGAAAGTTGGCGGGCTCCGTATGGGCTGCGCCGGGGTGATGATAACCGTCGACGGGAGTCCGGTGAAAGTTGGCGGCTTCCGTAGGGGTTGCACTGGGGTGATGTTTGCCGTTGACGGGAGTCCGGTGACAGTTGGCGGCTTCTGTAGGGGTTGCGCTGGGGTGATGTTTGCCGTCGACGGGAGTCCGGTGACGGTTGGCGGCTTCTGTAGGGGTTGCGCCGGGGTGACGAAGACCATCGACGGGAGTCCGATGAACGTTGGCGGCTTCTGTACGGGTTGCGTTGGGGTGATGAGAACCGTACGTTTTTTGAGGATGAATTAGTCGCTCTTCTATCCGATTCACGAAGACTATCCCGTCGTGAGGAAAGGTTTCTTCCATCCTTTTAAACTACTTTGGGTGTACTTGTTCCATTTTCTGTTGTAGACAAAATGGCGGGGGATGGAATATTTTCCATTTCGAGGGTGGCTCTTCTACTTCTTCTTTTCGCCGCTTTCGAAATAGGGTTTTGAGATACAGCTTCAGCTACCATCTTAGGGTCTGGTGTTGATTTCGTCTGCTTGGATAAACGTTGACCGTTGGTGTGAAGAGTAGATGGCGCTGAGGTGGGTCGGATAAATGGGCGGCCATTGTTTTCTGTTAGCTCAAAAAATTCAAGGGTGCCTCCATTCTCTTTTTATTTTGCTTGGTTCTTCATTCGGAGATTTTTGAATTCAACCACTGATCTAAATTCCTCATCAGTGGGAGACCAATCTACCGTGATGAGTGCGACCTCGGCCAAAATTTGTTTCAAGGCCCCCTCTTCAGCCTCAATCAAATGGGTGGTGAGGGTGACGGCGCAACACTCCATTGCCTGATTAAGACTCCAACCAATTCAGGGAAGCTATTCGGTGCATAGCTGGAATTTGGAAAGGTCTAGGCAAAGATAGAAACGGTGGTTTACCGTCGGCCAGTTGAAGGGCATGACGCTGGCGTGCGTCATGGATGGCATTGTAATCAGCAATCAATCTTGACAAAGTTTGAATATCTTTGTTAGTGGTGATGGATGTAGGGGCTGGCATTGGTAGCAGATCTTGAATATTTTTTGGTGTGCTGGTTGTCTCAGGTGTTGCATTGGCGTAACGGATGAAGATCAGCGGGCTAAGCGGCACCGGCGGTTGGGGTGATCCTTCGGCTGATGACGTGCTGGTGCTTTCAAGATTTGGTGGGGCCCCAGGAAAAATTTCGTCACCATCGGGTAGCTCGGGTTGATCGGGTAGAACCGTGTTGACAATAGTGGACCAATGTGGACTTCGTGACATGTATTCACATTCTTGATAATTTGGAGCAATTGCGAGGGCCTCCCATTTTCCTTCAATAGGAGTCCAGGTTTGTGATGGTGCGATCAAATACTGATAGGTGCTGGGGTTTTTCTTAGTCTTAAATGGCATGACCAGAACCTGAATTAGACATATTTTTACGGTAGTGCATGATGGACTGTCTCGTAAGCAGTGGTAAAACAGGGAATGTTTTCCCGATAATCCATGTGGGAGACGCAGGAAAAGACCCGTGCCTTTTGTTTTTCGAGAGTTGCGGTAAAATGTCTCGAGAGAGAGACAATCGTCAATGTCCTCCATGGTAAAGGAGAGTGGTCACTTGATGAGCAAAAAGTTAAACAGCAAAAAAGAAGGGGTGTGTGTCTCTTAAAAAAGACGCAACAATCCACACTTCAATAGCGGTAACAAGCGATCAGCGTAATCTCTCCCAGCGGTGCAAAGACAGAATAAATCCAATGGAAACTAGCTTCTTTTTTAAAAAATACTTTATTAAAAAACCATTCGCGACGGCTAAACAGCCTCAAGATGGTATAAAGTTAAAAAAGCAGAATTGAGCCTGGCCGCAAAAATACAGATGTATATACAGTTGATAAAAAAGGGCGTAGCTCAAATTCTGGTAGCCAGTTTCCAAGTGATGGCAGAGTTGACTCGCAGGGTGAAGATGAAGAAAGTCAAAATTTCACAGAAAAATTGAGTCGCTGTGAGAAAATGTCGACCTTGGTTCTTGTTCCTGGAAAAGTGTAGTCAACGTTGGTAACAGGGAGGGTAGTTACACAAAATCCAAATAAAATATCGAAAAAATGTTGCAACTGAATAAACAAGCATACAGAGGGGTAGCTGGAAGAATGCCGATTCAAACATGATGATTAGGATGGTCGTACATTAATCAGAAGGTTCCACAAAAAGGTTTTACAAACGGTTAAAGGAACTTAGTAAAAAAATTTGTGGGCCCCCGTACTCATTATCTTTCTGAGATCCAAAAAAGGTAAACCTGAGTTTCAAAATCGAACGGGTAGATCCAAATTGAAGAACGGGTAACTTCAAATTGAAGATCTAGTTGAGATACACTTGAATCAAGTATTGAAATTGATGTGGCATAATTTAAAATGGGGAAAACAAGGCAAAAGGCAAAATACCGCATTTACTGTGTAAAGGGGTACCCTGAGCAAGAGGTCCATATGCTTCCACCCCTCAAAATTTAACCCGATGGAAAAAAGAGAAAGTAAATGTTGCTCCAGAAAGGGGGATGAATGCTGATTCAGAAAAGGTGCAGTAGATAGATAAGAAAAAAAATTTCTAGGAACTGCAGCCAGTTTTGAGGTGTGTAACAAAATATATTTTTGCCGAAAAAAGGGAAACGTAAAACTTTTCCGTTTTTTCACTAAAAGTTGAGTAAAGATGAAAACAGAGGACTCAGGGATAATTCCATTAAAAATCTTTTTACACTCAGGGACAAGAAGTGCATAGCACTACACCTTCGTGTAAATTAAATCTAGAATTGTGAAAAAAATGATGGTGAAAACGAGCATAATAAATTAATAACAGAACAGAACGAATCTGTTCAGGCATGAGTCTTCTTGTCGTTTCTGCCGTTTTCTGTCATCTAAAGAAAACAAGGCGAATATGACGTGCACAATACGACATACTGACTGTAGTAACCAACCAGCTAGTCATTTTCACTTCAATACAATCGCCAATGTAACGGGCCGAACGACAGCCATCAAAAGATTTAATAGAAATATGCTACTCATATGCCACCTGGTGGCAACCGAAGAGTAACTTCTAGGTCTTATGGCGGGATTGGTAGGCCTATACATGTTCCAGTCACGATCCGTGAGTGCAACCGTTTCCGTTTCTATTGTAGCATTTTTTGCGTGTCAAAATTTGTTTAGCATAATTGAGATTCTTAATAATAAGTAACACATCAAGTGACGAATAAAGTTCATTTTTTATTATTGTCAATCTAGTTCACCGTGTTTGCGAAATTTAGCATTAAAGCTAAACTGACGCCATAATGAGCTGTAGCTTTTTTCGATCATCTATGAGACAGTATAAAAGACTTGATGAAGCACATTTCGTATGGTAAGTATGATAGGTAAGTATACGCTTAGTCGGGTTGGTGCAGTGGTTCGAGTGATATCAGCTCGCAGCTATCACTTGTGACTCCAAATCACGAACCAAGCACACGGTCATTCCTCCAATAATGTGACCGTACTTAGTGCTCGTTGCATTCGAATCCGTTCGAATCAACGTCCTGACTTTTTCTTTCAGGCACGGGCATGGCCTAGGTGATAGTTCCCGGCGGCGCTCAACCGTGATTAGTCTCAATATTTTTGAACGTCTTCCTAGACACTTTAAGTGTAAATCTTAAGGAAAACTTAGAGTCGTTATTGAATGGTGAACTTGAGTGCAGTCCATTGACAGGTGGTAGGAAATTCATATTGGAGTATGAAATTCATATTGGAATATGAATTTCGCTGGAAATACCAATTGGGTAGTCTAACAGAAGACTGGCATTCTTTATAGAACACTGTCTACAGAGAAAAAGGAGTATAACTACAATTGGAAAAAGTTATTTATAAGAGCTCTTAGAAAAGCATGGAAAAGTTTAAGTTAAAACATAGCTAAACACTAAAAAATAATTGCATTTCACGATTAAGATTTAGCTCTGTGTTGGCCGGGCCTTCGCAGGAAATTGACTCCAACGCGCAGCCAAATTTCGTCATGATACTTGACAAGTCACAATTCTGTCGATACTACCCATCTCTTTTCTCCAATTTTGGATGTGAGTTGATTCAGTTGTTGTTGTTCAAACTTACGCCAGTTTAGAACCAGCGGCTTTGCTTCTGTAGATATCACAGTTGTGTAACGGCTTTTTAGGATCTAGTGGATCATATTGTCCAGCTTCAATGCACAAAGAACGATGAAATTGAAACTGGATGATTGTGCTCACAAAGTATCTGTCGGAACCAAAAAGCAAAAATTAGATTTTTTAAAAGATTTCTTTTGAAGCTCAAAATCACACTTCTAGTTGTTCGATTCTGCCTCAAAAACGGAGGAAATTTAACAAGGGAGGCTGGAGGGATAGGGCGAATGTGGGAGGATTAAAGAAATAATTTAATTGCCTGCTATTTGGTGACTAACGTTTGCTGAAATTTATAGTTTATTCTACGCTTTATCTACCTACATTTTTTCTATCTATAGATTCTCCCTGCTTCGGTTAAAATCTCACACTGCCTTTTCCCTATGAAATGTAGCAGACCTACGTCCATCAATGTAGTTAATTGAATAGTTGAAAACCAAAACAGCTGGATGACTTTCTTTCCATGTGAGATTTTAAGAATTTATCATTTTTGCAAAGACCAGACTTAATAAATAAATTTTCTAATTAACATGTCTGATTCAACTTTTTGTAACAGTCTGTATTTTGAATACAGAATTTAAGGTCGTCGCGCAAAGCACTACAAGGTCTGGTATCGGCCAACTGTTCAGGTTCATAGAAGCTCTGAGGCATTTTAAAACTATTTTCTCATATCAATGACGCACTGCGAGAGAGAATTCAAGTCTTTTTTTTTGCAATGGTACGTGACGAACTACTCTAGCCGGTCGCAATACAAAAATTCGTCCGCTGTGGATGTAAAAAACAAAATTACGCACTAAACAGCATCCTTCTCACCCCTGAAATATTATTAGAAATTTTTTGCCCGTTACGCACGTTATTCGTTATTTTTTTAAATCGTTATTAGTCCTTTTTCTGCGATTAAAAACAATTTTGTAGGTTGCAGTGATAAGCCAAAAAATTTTCAACATGTATTACAAAAACCTGTTTATTCAATTTTCAATTAAGCGATTGGGTCCAGAGGTCGATTAAACCCTCCTTTCCTGTTCATGTACTGTCTATATTTACGTTTCAAAACAACTTGAACAGTCCCATGCAAAGGTTCTTCATTGCCTTGGACATGTTTTCCTTTAGTAGAATCAAAACTGCCAAAACCCATAAGTTTCATCATTTCAGCTTCTTCTTCTGTAGGGTCTTTGAATTCTTCTGATGTCACTGGTTTTCTTGTGACTAATTTTGCCAGCTTTTCTCTGGATCTGGAACGACTTCTTGATTTAGATTTTCTTGTCCTTTTTCCTTGCTCACTGATCTCTTTCTGCGTTCACGATCTCTGTCATACTCACGACTTGATTTGCTTTGCTTTTCACGGTCTCTATCACGTGGTTTGTCTCTATCCCTTTCACGATCCTTATCCGCTTTTCCACGATCTCTGTCCCGATCGCGTCTACTCCTGTCTCTTGAACGAGATCTTTCACGAATTTTGTCTCGCGACCTCGATCGTTGTCTTCTTCGGGATGATGGAGAAACGCTTCTTTCTCTTATTCTTCCCATGTCAATTCCAATGAGTTTCCTGTTTGATAGAATCGAGGTGTGCTGATTTGTAATGCTACTTTCCTTATTTACAAGTGGACAAATTGAAATATTATTACCGTGTTAAAAGTCAACCTCATATAAAAGGTTGTGTTGAGCGTAAAACAAGACAAATCGAAGCTGTGAATAATGAAAAAAATTTTTTTCATTAAATCGATCAAGCGCGGTATTGGACCCAAGCGACAAAACGCAAAAAAATTTGATTCATTTAGAATTTTTTTCCGTTTCAATATTTGTTGATGAAATTCACCAAATAGATAGCGCTTTTAAATACCTATATATATTAATATTATTTTAAAACGAATTGCTTGCAAGCGGTCGCCTGGTCGTGACCAAGCATCTGTTATTGAGAACCTAAAAGAATCTCGAAGGAAACTAGAAAAAGAGTTAGAACACTTGGCAGCCAAACAGATGTACGAATTAACATCACTCGTTCGCCACAACACGAGATGTACGTTCCAGCAGGCGCAAGGGGCCATTCTTGAAACTCTGAAATACTTGCAAGAGAACGTTCTTCACATTCCGGATGGAATTGAGCGCATTCTTAATACCGACACAGATCAGATTTCCATGGAAATCCGCCGTGGCGGACTAGATAGTCACCATTTGGATCGGGTGGTTGGTTTAATCATGGAATTTGCTTCAGATCAAGAAACTGATGTTCCAGAAGAAACTTGGAACGAAATGTTAGACCTCACAACGCATGCTGATCGTGCTTTGTTGATTGCTGCTCTTGAACGTCATGATTGTGCCTTGCTGCTGCAGTTGGTTCACCGTTTGCAAGCCGAAACCTCATGGAGAAAACGGAGGCCAATACTCGCCATTCTCTTCCATGCCCTACAACTATTGCCAACATTCGTCAACGTGGCCATCAACTCTGTTCTTCCTTCCGAATTGGCCAGAGATATCCAAGCGATTGGCACTGCAAAGGATATCAATAAAGATCGCATTTATTGGTCGATCCGCGTTCTAACTGTGACGTTATGTTGCCAAGAACCTCTATCCTTCGCGCAGCAAAATGAGCTCGGAGAAAACTTGATCGCACTTCTCGTTGACGTGTTAGAAACGGAATCTGTTTCCATAGCTACAAGTGACGAAAAAGATCAGGAATGTTTGACAATCACTAGTGCCGCGATGCATTTAATTTTGGCGCTGCATCGGCAGTTCAGTTTAGTGTCTTCGGAGAACAATCCAGTTTTGCTCTGTTTAGCTAATAGAAGTATGTGTGACAGCCTTATCGAAAAGATCTTACTACTCTACAACAGAGAAGGTGACATTTGAATATTGATTTGTTTTTTTTGTTTTCTTTTTTTGCATTTTTTTATGTTGAACTCTAATCATTTTTAGTTTTAATACTAGATGATCCTATTAAACAATACGTTGGCCATCAAAATGATGACAATCAAACTGATTCAGTTTCGAGCTTGATGCTTGGACTCTTTTCAGGAGCTGAAACAGCCAAATTGTTTTACACAGCTGATCTAGAAGTTTTGCTGCTTGATGTCATTTTAAGACGCCTCACTGATTATGGGCCAGGAGATAAGGTATTTCCGCTACAGGTGTTTTTCTTCTTCAATCTCATATAACGTTGAAAAATGTTTTTCTTTAGAGACGGTCAGATGCCTTGCAGCTTTACCATGCCATCCTACGGGTTAGGAGTCCTGTTTATAAAAAAAGCGATTTCGCTAAATGTTTAAAAGTCATACGTGAAGAGTCAGACAAATTAGGAAGCCCATCCACAGCCATGCAACAAGATCATCACAAAGTTATGCAAATTTACCACGAATTTCCTGATTTCCTCGAAATGTCCTAAGTAACTTCCTTCGATCAAAAGATAAATAAATAAACTAGTCCAAATACACTCATGTTAAATCACCATCAGTCCATCATCAACATATCGCCTTACAAAACAAAATTGCGTATAAGGGGCAAACAAAATTTATTGTTAAATGTGCAAATCGGAGGCAGTGTCTATATACGCTACCTTGACGAGATATAACAACAACAACACAAAAATATCAGGTAACTTTTTTTCGAAGCTGCATGTTTGTTGTCAGGGAACTTTTTAAAGAGACAACCCACATAGCAACGGGTTATCTTTATGACATCCAAAGGATGTCCGGTTGTCTCGAGGGGGGATGTCCTAAGGATGTCTTTAAAATAATGTTTAAGACTCCTTCGTTTCGTCCAAATGTCCGGGACTAGTACTATCTTTAAGACGTCTATCAAGACAGTTTGAGGACAACTTTAAGTTGTCTTTTGGATGTATGAAAGACAACTTTAGATCGTCTTTTTGATTACTTAAAGATATTTTTTGAACATCTTAAAGATTTCCTAAAGACATCTCAATGATATCTTTCTGATTTCTTAAAGATATCCTGAAGCCATCTTTCTGACTTCCTGAAGACATCTTTAGGTCATCTTTTTAAATCACCAAAGATATTTTTTGGACATCTTAAAGATTTCCTAAAAACATCTGAATGATATGTTTCTGATTTCTTAAAGATATCCTGAAGCCATCTTTCTGACTTCCTGAAGACATCTTTAGGTCATCTTTCTAAATCACCAAAGATATTTTTTGGACATCTTAAAGATTTCCTAAAGACATCTGAATGATATTTTTCTGATTTCTTAAAGATATCCTGAAGCCATCTTTCTGACTTCCTGAAGACATCTTTAGGTCATCTTTCTAAATCACCAAAGATATTTTTTGAACATCTTAAAGATTTCCTAAAGACATCTGAATGATATGTTTCTGATTTCTTAAAGATATCCTGAAGCCATCTTTCTGACTTCCTGAAGACATCTTTAGGTCATCTTTCTAAATCACCAAAGATATTTTTTGGACATCTTAAAGATTTCCTAAAGACATCTGAATGATATTTTTCTGATTTCTTAAAGATATCCTGAAGCCATCTTTCTGACTTCCTGAAGACATCTTTAGGTCATCTTTCTAAATCACCAAAGATATTTTTTGGACAACTTAAAGATTTCCTAAAGACATCTCAATGATATCTTTCTGATTTCTTAAAGATATCCTGAAGCCATCTTTCTGACTTCCTGAAGACATCTTTAGGTCATCTTTTTAAATCACCAAAGATATTTTTTGGACAACTTAAAGATTTCCTAAAGACATCTGAATGATATCTTTCTGATTTCTTAAAGATATCCTGAAGCCATCTTTCTGACTTCCTGAAGACATCTTTAGGTCATCTTTTTTAAACACCAAAGAAATTTTTTGGACATCTTAAAGATTTCCTAAAGACATCTGAATGATATTTTTCTGATTTCTTAAAGATATCCTGAAGCCATCTTTCTGACTTCCTGAAGACATTTTTAGGTCATCTTTCTAAATCACCAAAGATATTTTTTGGACATCTTAAAGATTTCCTAAAGACATCTCAATGATATCTTTCTGACTTCTTAAAGATATCCCGATTCCATCTTTCTGACTTCCTGAAGACATCTTTAGGTCACCTTTCTGATTCACTAACGATATTTTTTGGACATCTTAAAGATTTCCTAAAGACATCTCAATGATATCTTTCTGACTTCTCAAAGATACCCCGATTTCATCTTTCTGACTCCCTGAAGACATCTTTAGGTCACCTTTCTGATTCACTAACGATATTTTTGGGACATCTTAAAGATTTCCTAAAGACATCTCAATGATATCTTTCTGACTTCTTAAAGATATCCCGATTCCATCTTTTTGACTTCCTGAAGACATCTTTAGGTCATCTTTGTGATTCACCAAAGATATTTTTGGGACATCTTAAAGACTTCCTCAAGACATTTTAATGATATCTTTATGACTTCTTAAAGCCATCTGTTTATCATCACAAAAAAATTTCGAAATTCTTGCGGAATTGTTGTCTTATTTCTTATTTGGTCCATTTGTCAGTTCTTAATTCCTCTACACATATTTATTATATTACAACATGTTTAAGAACGCTTGACATATATTTTTATGCTATATTAAGACGCTTTGACATATAACTTTATAGTGTATTAAGACGAGATATTTTACTTACGTAGATTGTTGGATTCGGACTGCTGACCTCTGACTTCTTGGCTTAGTATCCTAACCATTATGCCACTTTAGTACATAAATAATCAAATCAAAGTACTTATTGAACTGACCTGTGGATTTGTTACTTAGGTAGTATCATTGTCAAGTCCCGACTAAGTCTTGCTCATGGATATATTTAAGAATTTCTTTTTTAGTCTTCGACAGCTTTATCCAAAGGTAGTCCTGGACGGACATCTTAAAGACATCTCTATATAGTCCTAAATTGCTTTGGCTATAAGTGTCCCCTACAGGACATCTTAAATTCATCTCTATATAGTCCTAAATTCCTTTGTCCATAACTATCTCTTAGAGGACATCTTAAAGACTTCTTTATATAGTCCTTAATTTCTTTGTCCATAACTGTCCCCTACCGGACATCTTAGTGACATCTCTATATAGTCCTCAATTGCTTCGTCCATAACTATCTCTTATAGGACATCTTAAAGACATCTTTATATTGTCCTTAATTTCTTTGTCCATAAGTAGTCCTTACAGGACATCTTAAGGACATCTTTATATTGTCCTTAATTGCTTTCTCCATAAGTGTCCCTTATAGGACATCTTAAAGACATCTCTATATAGTCCTTAATTTCATTGTCCATAACTGTCCCCTACCGGATATCTTAATGACATCTCTATATAGTCCTCAATCGCTTCGTCCATAATTATCTCTTATGGGACATCTTAAAGACATCTTTATTTTGTCCTTAATTTCTTTGTCCATAAGTATCCCTTTCAGGACATCTGAAAGACATCTTCATATAGTCATAAATTGCTTTGTCCATCAGTGTCCCTTATAGGACATCTTAAAGACATCTCTATATAGTCCTAAATTGCTTTGTCCATAAGTATCCCTTACAGGGCATTATAGAAATAAAATTCTTTGTATTTGTATTTACAATATTAATACCCAACATGGGTTGCAACCCGTTTCGGCACTTTTTTTCAGCACTTTGATTTCGTCGTTTTACAGAAACTTACTTACAAAAACATTCAAATCTATTCCTTGTACAAGATTTTTATTTCTATAATTTTTATTTATCAATGGTTTATTTATGGTTTATTTAAAAACATTTGATTCTATTCCTTGTACTATAGTAAGTGTACCCTCACAGATGGTGGGTTAACGAGTACGCTTACCATGTTAGAGGGCCCGAGTTCGAATCTCGGGAAAGTGAGTATGAAATCAGGAACAATGCACGTTGGTCTCTATATACGGAAGGTGGGTCTCGATGTAAAAGTCAAGACCTCCCACCCCCTTCTTGTATATAGTCCGCGTACTCTTCCCAGTATAAAACCGAAGCCGTGTAACTCTTATTGGTGGACAAGAGTTGGCCACATCGGAATTACCTACTGGTCGATGGAGATTGTTCTTCCTTGTCCAGGGGTAGTCTGGCGCTAGACTCGATCTGATGTGCGACGACGCCACTTTTTAAAAAAATTTCTATGTAACTATCCGCTAGAGGGAGCCTCAAAACTTAAATGGACCTTAAACATGACAATGCTGATAAATATATCAGTTGAATAAAGTAACTAATTAAAAGATAAAATACTTACTTAACTATATACTTAACTATACAATACTATAATATATATATATATAGTTATATATACTTTAACTTCATTTGACGTTGAAGGATCTTTTTAAAGCAATTAAGGACTACTTAGAGATGTCTTTAAGATGTCCTGTCGCGGATACTTATGGACAAAGCAATTTAGGACTACATAGAGATATCTTTAAGATGTCCTCTAAGGGACACTTATGGAGAAAGCAATTAAGGATTATATAAAGATGTCTTAAAGATGTCCTCTAAGGGATAGTTATGGACACAGCAATTAAGGACTATATAGAGATGCCTTTAAGATGTCCTCTAAGGGATAGTTATGGACAAGGCAATTTAGGACTATATAGAGATGTCTTTAAGATCTCCTGTAGGGAGCACTTATATCAGGAATTCAAAAGATGGCATCGTTATATCTTCAAGAAGTCAAAAAGATAGCATTCAGATGTCTTTAGGAAATCTTTAAGATGTCCAAAAAATATCTTTGGTGATTCAGAAAGATTACCTAAAGATGTCTTCAGGAAGTCAGAAATATGGCATCGGGATATCTTTAAGAAGTCAGAAAGATATCATTGAGATGTCTTTAGGAAATCTTTAAGATGTCCAAAAAATATTTTTAAGTAATCAAAAAGACGATCTAAAGTTGTCATTTATACATCCAAAAGACAACTTAAAGTTGTCCTCAAACTGTCTTGATAGACGTCTTAAAGATAGTACTAGTCCCGGACATTTGGACGAAACGAAGGAGTCTTAAACATTATTTTAAAGACATCCTTAGGACATCCCCCCCTCGAGACAACCGGACATCCTTGGGATGTCATAAAGATAACCCATTGCTATGTGGGTCTGTAGAAAAGTGGTTTTCCAGGTGATATGTTTCTTATATAATATCAACTGCTTCATATAAGTTGTCTTTACTAGTAGAACATTTGGTCAATATTATCCAGCTAGGGCAATACCGTTTTGGACGATAAAAAGATGTTTTTAAGATGTCCTGCCGGGGATGCTTTTAGACAAGGCCATTTTGGAATATAAAAAGATGTCTTTAAGATGTCCTTTGGGGGATACTTTTGGGTAAAGCCATTTCAGAATATACGTCTTACGGACGTCTTATTTCAATCTTGGTGTTATGTCCCGAGTTAGTCTTTGAGCGGACATCCTAAAGACATCTTTTTTAAGTCTTCAAGTTCATTGGTGAAGTTGTCCTGAATTTGCCTTGTTAAGACGTCTCAAAGACATCTTTTTCTGATCCAGTTTTGCCCTTGTTCATTTGTCCTGAAATAGCCTGATCTTGGACGTCTTACGAACGTGTTATTTAAGTCTTTCTATTGTGTCCCGACTCGAGTTAGTCTTTGAGCGGACATCCTAACGACATCTTTTTTTGGTCTTCGAACCGCCTTGTCCTAGAGTAGGAATAGCTGGACATCTTAAAAACAATCATTTTTAGTCTTCGATAGCATTGTCCCAAGGTATTCCTGAGCGGACATCTTAGAGACCTCCTGTTTAAGTCTTCGATGGCATTGTCCCAAGGTAGTCCTGAGCGGATATCTTAAAGAAATCTTTTTTTAGTCTGAAATGGCCTTATCTAAAAGTATCCCTGACAGGACATCTCAAAGACATCTTTCCATAGTCCGAAACTGCCTTGTCCAAAAGAATCCTCGACAGGACATCTTTAAGACATCTGTTAGTAGTCCGAAAAGGCCTTGTCCAAAAGTATTCTTGACAGGACTTCTTAAAGACATCTTTTTTTTAGTCAGGCAGGCCCATGTCGTAAAGTATCCCCGGCAGGACATCTTAAAGACATCCTTTTCTAGTCTTCCTTTATCTTGTCCCAATTAGGGGCCTGACGGGACATCTTAAAGACATCTTTATTTTGTCAGGCAGGTCCCTGTCCCAAAGTATCCCCGACAAGACATCCAAAAGACATCTTTTTTGGTCTGGCATGCCCTTGTCCTAAAGTATCCCCGACAGGACATCTTTAAGACATCTGTTTGTAGTCCGAAAAGGCCTTGTCCAAAAGTATTCTTGACAGGACATCTAAAAGACATCTTTTTTTGTTCTGTCATGCCTTTGTCCTAAAGTATCCCCGGCAGGACATCTTAAAGACATCATTTTCTAGTTTTTTTTTGTCTTATCCCAATAGTAGGCCTGACGGGACATCTTAAAGACATCTTTTTTTGTCAGTCATGTCCCTGTCCCAAAGTATCCCCGACAAGACATCCAAAAGACATCTTTTTTTGTTCTGGCATGCCCTTGTCCTAAAGTATTCCCGGCAGGACATCTTAAAGACATCCTTTTCTAGTCTTTTTTTGTCTTGTCCCAATAGTAGGCCTGATGGGACATCTTAAAGACATCTTTTTTTTGTCAGTCATGTCCCTGTCCCAAAGTATCCCCGACAAGACATCCAAAAGACATCTTTTTTTGGTCTGGCATGCCCTTGTCCTAAAGAATCCCCGGCAGGACGTCTTTAAGCCGTCCATTTTTAGTCTTCTTTTGTCTTGTCCCAAAAGTAGGCCTGACGGGACATCTTAAAGCCATCTTTTTTTTGTCAGGCATGTCCTTGTACCAAAATATCCCTAACAAGACATCCTAAGGACATCTTTTTTTAGTCCGGGATGTCTTTTGGACTACCGGATATCCTTGGGATGTCTTAAAGATTACCCGTTGCTATGTGGGAACGCACGTGATTTTTCAACATTTTTTCAAGGTCTCTATTCCAAAGTCTACAAAGCGACGTCTTTGTAACTGCGTTGGAAGTCGTCAGATTCGCCTCGCGTAATTATATGTCCGTGACGTCCGGCCGACCGAATGTAATCAAAATGCGGCCTGTTTGTTCGACCGAACTTGATATCGCATGAGGTTGAGGAAGCCCTAAGATTCAAATCGTTCATGGAATGGGCCCGCCTCATTGGCGGTGCTTGGCTTTCAACCGAATTGGAGCCAACTAAAAACTGGCGTTGTCGATCAAAATTTGGAATTGCAAATTGAGAAGGGCAGTGACGATTCAACAAGAGGGTGCTGACGGCACGCGAAAGTGGGGCCCGATTCAAATAATCGCCATCGTTCGTAAACCGCAGGGAATGCTGCGGGCAACAGCCGTTATCCATCGCTCCCAATTCTGAATCATCTAGTCCAACTCCAGCGATGCCCATAGGACCGAAAGCCATCCCAGGTTCTGGAGTTATCCCCTTTTTTTTCTGTTCCAGCCACTGCTGATGCTGCTGCCATTGGTCGAAAACCGTAAAGCCATTCGCGATCTCTCCTTTAGTGAACACCTTGCCACAATCGGTCTCTTCCTTTGGGTAGAGTTGTGATACGGAAGATATGGATCTGTAACGAACCGACTGAAAATGGGATTAGGTTGTTATCACGCGAAAGATTCTGGAACGATACGAATTTCGTTTACCGGTTTAATGAGTGTTTTGCAAAATTTTTACGAGTGCGATCCAACGATGCCATGGCAGCGTTGACTTGTTGGCGGTTGCCGTGCATTTGCATCTGTCGTAAATTCATGTTTGAGTTAAGATATGCAGCGTTGTGATAACCAGCTCTGAGGCTTCCCGGCAATGGTGTCTTGATTACGGGGTTTGTGTGGTAACCGTTAGACATTGGAGACGTATGCTAATGGCCCAAATAAGAATTACTTTATGTACGCAGGAAGTCTATTGATAACAAGTTGCTTTTCTTTTAAGTAATGAAAGAAATGTTTTGAAGTTGGTCTGAAAAAAAAAGTGTGTCATAATGATGCAGCAATATCATTACCATGCTAAGATCCCGTAATCTGCGACTGACATTCTTTTCCTCTTTCCATTGCGAGTAGAGAGAAAACACTTGGATTGTCCCCAAAATCTGCGGAGAAAATGCGACACGCCAAAAAGTTTATGTCTTTTCAAATGTACCGCCGTCGAAATAGCGCCTATTAAGGGCACATTTTTACCGTCAACTTACATTCATCGAAGCGCGGACGATCCAAAATACCAATTCCACCGTGCCGAATGACGTAGGGGAGGGTGGGGCTAGTTGGTACAATTTTTTTAATTTCTTCTCTGGTTTCTTTAATTTTTCATATTTTGACACCTAAAAAATTGTAAAAGAAAGCTCAGATAACCAGCTTTCTCGTGCTATTTTTTAATTTGATCTACGTTGAAGAATTCTTATCGAAATCAACGTTCAAAAAGCTAAAAAAAATTTGCCTACATGCCCCACTAACGGGGTAAGTTGGCAGTGGTAGTGGGGTAAATTGGCCCCATGTATTTTAAATACGGATTTCAGTGAAATGTTGATGTTGTAAACAAACTAGAATAACATTACAATAAACAAAAATCCTATAGTTATTTTAGAGTGGGAAACTCAGAAATAAGTTGTGATAACTTACATAAGGATTAATAGCCTTAAATGCAAAAAATAAAAAATAATATACATAATTCAGGCAAACATTTCATAGGTGAACATCGTATAAAGAGAAACACTTAAAATTTGCCAAATTTTGGCCCTTATTGCATACCACTGTTCACCATAAGTCATATCTAGCAAAAATTCGACTAACAATTCCCTGACATTTTGACAGGCCATGTACTATACATATGCATGTATAATGCCTATGCCGACATGCCCCATGTTGCAATGTATCAACTTGCCCCAACCCGGGGTTTATTAAAATAAAAATTTTTATTACTCCTTTGTAATTGATTAAAACAAATCCATTGTTACAGTTCGATAGAGGACACAATTTTCTATAAAACTAATATTTTTTAAAAATTATATGCATACGAAGAAAAGATAAAATTGATGAATACCAAGCACACAACTATTGTGGATTTTACGCAAAAAATTTCGTTATTTTCTATTTCCTAAACTATTTGGGATAAATTCATAAAACTTTGCACAAATGTGCGCACGATAAACATCTTTGACTATGAATTATTTCAATAAAACCTCTTTCACACAATTCGTCTAAATTAAGAATTGCAAACTTGCCCTCCTGCCAACTAGCCCCACTCTCCCCTATCTAGTGTCTGCGAAAGAATTTGTGCCGAAACATTTCTTTAAAAAAGGTATTAAAAAATTAGGTTTTAAAGTGTATACCCAGTAATAAAGGCTCATGAACATGACGAGTCCGCATTCCGGAAAGAACACCACAATCAAATAACATAGTAACCAAGCTAAAATTGGTTGCGTTCTTCTCTGAAAAATTCAATCGAAAATGATTGTCTTAAAAACCCTTTTGTTTAAGATTTTTAATTTAAATGTTGTTATGATTCATTACCAGTGCGAGTCCAACGAGCAAGGCCACTGACATAATCCAAATAATAAAGTAGACCAAACAAAGAATATAAGGCGGAGAAGGTAATTCATCTGTAATGAGAGATTTCATGTTTGTTTTTTTCAATTAAAAGTGGACAAGTTGTGTGAAAACAAAACATTATCGTACCTTTTGCTTCGGTTATCAACCAAAGTTCAATAGCGAATGCACAAATGTAAACAGCCTTCATCCAAATTTTTAACAAATCATGAATAAAAAATAAATTAATTGAATTTTTTCATGGGAAAAAGAACTGCAAACGAATTGTTTCGCATTTGATTACAGGTTGTTTGACATAGCGTTTTGAAAAGCACGCCGTTATGTATTGAGATTTCAAGCCAAGGATATGAAATTCCCTTCCCCCTCCCGCACCGGTATATCTGGCAGCTATCTCTCCATCTGGCATTCAACTCGAAAAAGAAAAAAAATAAAACACAGCTCCTTGCGTCATAATTGAAAGACAAGTTTCAATGGGACGATGGCCTCTATTCTTTGCCTACGCTATTGCTGCTACGGTAGACCAACCGCTGTGTAGATGAGGATTGATCTCCTCTTTGAATAGCGGCGTCACTCCAGCACTGTGTGTACATATTTATTTTTTTATTTCGCTTGCTACTCGCAACAGTCTCCAGCAGTTATTTTCATCTTCAATCATGTGCGTTCCCGTTAAAAAAAAATAACATCCGACTCCTCTACGCAATCATAGAGGCAGAGTCCTCCCATCTCCTGGTATTATTTTGCGGTTGGTGTCTTGTCGTAAAACGCCTTCTTCCCTCCTCCTATACAGCCAGATTGTGATGTTTCTTTTTGCTTCGATTGAGGTGTACCCAAACGGCGGACGGCAATTGAACGCTACCCTTTTCAAGTATTCTATTGCCGGGAATCGACTTGTCGTCGCTTCCCACGTCGGATTCGGTGGCTAGCCTAGACTTCATTTTTACTTGCTTCAGCTCGACACTGAAGGACACTGACGGACTTTATGTCTATACCCCATCATCTACACATCGCTTTGCATCAGTTCCCGTGTTTAGACCCTCAGCGGCATTTTTTTCCCCCTGCGTATATAGATCCTACTTCAAAAATATTTGATGCGTGAAATAATGGTTCACTGCGTGCTGTGAGTTCGTGCATGTCTTGCATGAGACATCAGTTCCAAGTAAAATCCACGAGTCTTTTCTATATATATTTTTTTTTGTCTAACATTTTTTAATCAATAAGTTTGAGATAGTACTTTGTTTTGCCAGTTGCACATCTTCTGTCTACTGATATAAGGAACGACATGCAATTTACAATGATTTCAGATGTTGCCGTTCCAAAGGATAGACATAACCGTAAATGGTACAGTCGCCTGCGAATGCTTTTGTTACGGACCTTGACGTGCACTTGCGTCCCGGCTCATCCCAACATCCAATCGCCGTTGTCCAACTAAAAAGAGTTGTATACAGCATGCGATTCGACTGCTTCTTCAACTGATGCCCATCTCTGGGCGATGGCTCGCTCACGGCCGCCTCCAAGTCTATAAAGATACATCAACCCCAATGTATTTCCCTCGATCGGATAACCAAATCGAAATTAAATATATAGATTAATCTTTTACCTTGAATTCTAAGATATCATATCTCCGTTATCCCCTGTCATTTACCTTCTATATCGTGAAACCGAGAATTGATGTCTGCATATCGTGTCATAATTACACGTTGATGTTGTTAAGAAAAGAAAATGAACAAAAAAGGAAACAATAAAAAAAACAACATATAAATAAAGCGTAATGATCTAGATGTGGAATCGCGTTCTTATAGTTCTCGTTTATCCATATCCTAATGAAGGAAACCAACACCGAATGAATAATGGAGCAAAAAAAAAAAAGGCATGGGATGCACGCGTGATGACAGGTGATGAACGTCGTTAAAAAGACGGCAACAAATCCCCATCGTGATGTCAGCTTGTCAAAGAAAAATAACGACGTGCTTGCCGAAGATTATATAGTGACAAATGCCCATACCATGAGCTGAGTTATATACCACTTCTCCGTTGCTAGCATGATCATTTGATTCTATGCTTTTTGTATCTACTACGTTACATTTTAGATGGGCTATAGATATGGAAAATTGGTTCGTGTTATATCTTCAGATTGGTGAGCCTTTTTTTTGCCTTCTCCCCGGTTGACCTTTTTGGAGTAGACCAACAATCAAATTCGAAATGCAGTGAAGCAGCTAACAGCTTTATGGAACAACTGAACTACTCCCATCTTGGTGCTCTATTCTTCATCATCAGATTCATGATTCTATATATCAAGATGGGACGGATCGATTCAGGGCCCAGGCCGGAGAAGGGAGTGAGAAAGTAGAAAGGTGTACACAAAAGCTTGCAATCGTCTGTACATGGATTCATTTTTTTTTTCTTTTTTAAAGAAAAAGACAGCAACATCTTTAAAGGAACTCTTTCCATCCTTTCTCTTCGTTTCTTTCATTGGCCAAAGTTTTTACAATGTAATCACTCCCGAGACAGGCAAGTCGGTGACGCAGACTGGATGCTGTCGCTTCCATGTTACCGTGCAGTGCGTGTCTATATCGATCGACAGCAACGCTATTGATCAAAACCCGAGCGAACCGAATCCTATCGAAGACGACAACAAATTGTAGAGGGTAAGAAAAGCTAAATGCTTTCAAATAATGTACGCGTGAGGAAATGCCCTCAAAAAAGGTTGAGACATCAGAAAAGACAAGCGTTAAATTAACTTGAAGTGCTAATAACGTGAGAGGACAATCTATAATAATTGTAGTTAAAATTAAATCCCAATTTTTTTGTTTTTAGATTTTATTTTCTATTGGTTTTATCTTTTTACTTATTTTTTTTTCCCCTATACTTTAGCGGCCTCTAGTTACTACCGGAATATCGAAGAAGTAAAAAAATGCCGGAGCGTGCATGAAAGAAGAAGGCAAAAAAACTGTCATGCGCCGGGTCCCGCAATCCTTTAAAAGGATGGTGTCATCGACTCGCTCCGGGAATATAAATATATACAGAACACGGTATGTGTACATAAATATAGAATGCAAGTCCCTGACTCTTTTCTTTTGCTTACACATACATACGTACGTATATACTCTCTCTTGTTCGTTAGAAAGCAAACTTGTGTCGAGACTTTTGATGTCCGTTCTCGTCTTGGGTTCTCCCAAAACGAATTTGATGTTCAAAGTCCGACGTGTACACAGAATGTGTTACATTCTTGGTGTTCTCTAGAAACGGCTTTCGTCTTGACCGTTGCGTATAAAGAGACTTTTATTCAATGATCGATGAAAGCCATTAAACGATGTGCCATGATATCTTAAAAAAGGGACGAAGTGCAATGATAAATTAGCCACCGACATCCGTTCACTTTCTTTTACGATATTAATATATGAGGGCCTGGAAACGGGAAAAAGCATAAAGATTGAAAAAAGAAAAACCCCTCGCACACTTTATTTTCTTCAGCTGGAATTTCCATCTTTCATTTCCGGAAGTTTAGAGGCGGATAAGAAGGCTGGGGCAAAAAAGCATGGAAATCCTCTTTTAATTATTATTTTTTTTTCCCGTGAACTCTCATCTTTTCATCTCTGAGTCAACGACTCCACATGCGTCATCCCTATTGGAATGAAAATAGCTTGAGTGAGAGAAAAAACCTTATAGAATGCGGGGAATCCAAAGTCGTTGGCTGTTCAATAAAATTTATCGATCGACAGTTGAAATTACAGTAGTTTGTATAGGCTACATACAGGAGGCAGGCCACGATCTTAAGAAGCCAAGTTTAACTGGATAAATGGGGGTTGAATTTTACTTGCTACTGCTACCACTACAGTGTGTAAATCTCACTCATAGCTTCGAAATGACAGGTCGCTGGATCAAAAAGTTTTGTAGAATTTCTTACTTGTAAGGAGCACACACCTCATTCTATCCTTTGTTCTAGACGTGTCGTGGTTTTGTGCTGAGTGGGTGCTTGGCTGGTTCGGTATGTTCCACATTCCTTTGTTATTGGCCTGGTTCAGTTTCCTAAATGGCCCCCTAGTTGAATCGACCATGAATGTTTGTGCACTGGACAGACTCGGAGATCATAAGTCATTTTATGCGGCGTACCAATGTTTCTTACTAAAGGCCAGACGTGAATCGATTGCGTCCAGATGGAGAAAATAATGTACGCGTCAACGAGCGTCAACCCGTTACTGCCATACATTTCGCGGTTACACATTTAAAATCAATTACCAAGTGTAAGAATGACCTCGTTCGATTAGTTCCCATTCGACTTCCCAATCTGGGGCAATTATACCACCAACAAAGCCGAAAGAAATTGTACTGTTTTTTGTTTTTTTAAGCGTGGTGCAGCACCGAAGGCAACGCGTAATAAATGACAAGAACAAAATTTATCCTTTAACTGTTCAACACTGAAAATGTGAGAACTCTTCATGAAAGCGTCATACATTTTATTAGGAAATGAAAAACCCAAAACATCCAGTGTGAATTCCAGAAGGACGGAGCCCTTTTGAGCTAAATTGCTAAATTTGGCACATGGTGAATGTCTCTGCCTGCCGGTAGTCGGAACCCTCCCCGGAAATAACCAACTTTTTTAAATCTTAAGGTGCGTCTATACTAGCAGTTTTTAAAGACAAGTTACGGTCATACTGGCATACCGGCATACAGTCTTACTGCAACGCTATTTCAGTTTTTCCGTAACGCAATCTACACTGCACATAGGTTTACAGACATCATACGGAAAATGGGCGTTGCAGAAGGCAGGGCAAACTTTTGGTAGTAATTTGTCCGTCTTTGTAATCGTGCAATGTAGTATTATAAAATACAGGATTCTGATTTTTAACACACAAAATTAACCTCTCGACGCCTTTTGTTTCTAGTTTCAGTCTACAAAATATTAAAATTGTACATAAACTGAGAAAAAGCAACAAATAGAATTAAAGTATTTACTTTTCGGTTATTTTCTTTGGGGATTTCTTCTTCTTTGGAGATGATTTGGGCCCCATGTTTTTTATTCAAATTCAAGTTTTTTAATACGCACGACGACTGTGGCAGATAAACTTCAACAGACAATGTTGCAGTCATGTGTGGTTGCACTAATAAAGAGTATTTGAAAATATATACTTTATTCTCATTGGCTGAACCTTATTTTTCATCTTACGGAAACTCTCACTTACGGGAAAAGTTTGAATCATTTCAAACTTTTTTTCTTACAGACACACAGGCATACAGGCATACGTTTACGGAAAATCGCTAGTGTAGATTGAACGGAATAAGCTTTCCGTATGCCTGTATCGAGTCTGTATGTCTGTATGACCGTAACTTGTCTGTAAAAACTGCTAGTGTAGACCCAGCTTTAACTGGACCTTCACTAGGCTACTCATTGTTTTTTTTCCTTTTAGATGCCATTCCCATCCCGCAAAAGTGGCCTTTGTGAAAACGAAGAACACGCTAATAAAAAAAATCTTTATGTTCAAATATAGCGTTTTTTTTTCACAACCCAAACAGTTTCCACTAGCCACTACTAGAAGAGGTGAGGGGATAAGGATAACGATAGACGATAGCAACACTACAGTTAATCTATTGGGGACCCGGTATTTCATGTATTTGGAACATGGGGTGGTATCTTGTGGAAATCATCATGGAAGTTACCAACGGCAAAGCGTGTCGCGGAACGTTTTCAATCCGAAAACATCATTATAACAAAGCCTTGCAGTTTCCATGTAAATTCTAATTTACGAATAATTTTCGAAAAAAAGTAGCAATGTCATAAATGAACATTACGAGAAATTCAATAACGCATACGATCAATTCATAAGTAAATCAAAAAATTTGGGAATTCGATAAAAAAAAACGGAAAATGTTATCGACGTGGTCCGGCTAGCGACGTGCACGGGACCTATTTAGTTCGTATAATGTAATGCAAAAATTTTTTATGCACTAGAAAAATTGATTGATGTGTACAAACAATACGTGTATACAGCTCATAAATCAAAACTTACCCGTAAAATAGAAAAGTAATAAAAAAAAAATAAAAACTGCGGAATTGTTGTAAAACTTGCAGCATGATGTTTTCGGATCTGGAATCAAGGTATTTAAAGGTTCTATGTACGATTATTGGATGTGTGGGGTGGTATTGAGATGTGAAATCATCACGATATGCCTGCAAACGGTGAAGAAACAAGTAAAAGGGCCTCTCTGTGCGCTGAGATTGAGCATTGAGAACCTAACCGGATTTACACTTCTTCCATAACCGTCTTGATGAATAGTAAAGCTCGTTCAAATCATCTGATGGCCTATAGACTAGGCTTCTTTAGGATGGATCATCAAATTGATAGTATCAGCTTGTTGATTCTCCTAACAGAAGAAATCTGCCCTAGTGGTGATGAATTTCATCCACCTAAACTAAGTCACAGATCCTTTGGATGCGGAGCTTTAGTAGTTACGCAAATGTAACCTATTGAAGTCAAGAAGCACCATTTATTTATTTAAGATATTAATCATCAATCCACCAAGGATGCAATTTCCATTGGTGTCAAGCTATCTTCAAGAAGATTCGCGACCTAAAGCTTTCTTCAGCTTATAACAAAAAAGGGCCCAATCCAATTCGAGATTTTGTATTCCGTCTTCTTTGCCTTGCGTATCTTCCTGGTAATATTTCGTTAATTATTTGTTAGAAAATGTATTTAACTTTTAAATTTTTTTTAGCTGAGAAAATACCTTTCGTATTTGACGGTTTGCGGGACTCAGCACCACAGGAACTGGCAAGGCTGCTGGAATACATGGACAAGAATTGGATTCGTGGTCGGTTTTGGACACCGGAAAACTGGTCTAGTTTCAACCTGCTTCTGCGAACAAACAACTAATATTATTATGCTGCAAACGGCAGCTGATTGCAGCGAAAGCGAGTTACTGGGAACTAGGAGGAATTAGGTTTGAATCCTATTTAACCATAAGAAAATTAAAAGGAAGGTGGTGCATTAGGGAATAAGGCTAGGTGGTGCATTAGGAATGATAGTGCATAAGAAAATTAAAAGTCCTAAGTTTGATGTAATAGTTTAAGTTGTAGTCCTTCCTGTAGAGAAAATAGAATAAGATTCGGTAAGGATTACTACGGTGCTGGGGCAATATTGAGATGTGAAATCATCACGATATGCCTGCAAACGGTGAAGAAACCAGTAAAAGGGCCTCTCTGTGCGCTGAGATTGAGCATTGAGAACCTAACCGGATTTATCTTATTTGTCCTTATCTAAGAAATGTTTCCGGTTAGTAATTCTTTTTTTTTTTCAAATATAGGAACTATCTTGCTTTCGGCGGATTATTCTCAGTTGGAACTTCGAATATTGCCGCTCCGCTTGAGCTACGATAAAAATCAGAAGAATACAGCACTAAAACGAGTTTTTAAAAATGCGCATCTGAACCGATACCTCTTTGAACTGCATTGTTGCTATTGATGGCTGGTAAGAATCTTCTTCTACCAAGAAGCGTAACCACAAATCCATTCGTGCGGCACTGGTTAACTGTGTTTGTTATAAAGCTTTGTTTACCTAAAAGGCATTGATGTAATCAGATTAGAAAGATTAGGCTATATCCAGAATCGACAACACACGATTAACTTACTAGGATACGTTGCGTGCAAAGTGTTAACAAAGAGTTGAGCCTCTTCTTCCCCGACTTCCAACTGTTCGGCTAAACTTTTACATCCCATGCCGTAAACAATCCCGTAGCAGATTTGTTTCGCTTGTTGCCTTTCATCGTCTCTGACTTCGTCTTGCTTTTTCTTTTTCGATACAATGCCGCGGAAAACATCGCCATCGGGTTGGCTAAGAACAGAACAAAGACCTTACCGAATCTTATTCTATTTTCTCTACAGGAAGGACTACCACTTAAACTATTACATCAAACTTAGGACTTTTAATTTTCTTATGCACTATCATTCCTAATGCACCACCTAGCCTTATTCCCTAATGCACCACCTTCCTTTTAATTTTCTTATGGTTAAATAGGATTCAAACCTAATTCCTCCTAGTTCCCAGTAACTCGCTTTCGCTGCAATCAGCTGCCGTTTGCAGCATAATAATATTAGTTGTTTGTTCGCAGAAGCAGGTTGAAACTAGACCAGTTTTCCGGTGTCCAAAACCGACCACGAATCCAATTCTTGTCCATGTATTCCAGCAGCCTTGCCAGTTCCTGTGGTGCTGAGTCCCGCAAACCGTCAAATACGGAAGGTATTTTCTCAGCTAAAAAAAAAATTTAAAAGTTAAATACATTTTCTAACAAATAATTAACGAAATATTACCAGGAAGATACGCAAGGCAAAGAAGACGGAATACAAAATCTCGAATTGGATTGGGCCCTTTTTTGTTATAAGCTGAAGAAAGCTTTAGGTCGCGAATCTTCTTCAAGATAGCTTGACACCAATGGAAATTGCATCTTTGGTGGATTGATGATTAATATCTTAAATAAATAAATGGTGCTTCTTGACTTCAATAGGTTACATTTGCGTAACTACTAAAGCTCCGCATCCAAAGGATCTGTGACTTAGTTTAGGTGGATGAAATTCATCACCACTAGGGCAGATTTCTTCTGTTAGGAGAATCAACAAGCTTGATTTGATGATCCATCCTAAAGAAGCCTAGTCTATAGGCCATCAGATGATTTGAACGAGCTTTACTATTCATCAAGACGGTTATGGAAGAAGTGTAAATCCGGTTAGGTTCTCAATCTCATCGCACAGAGAGGCCCTTTTACTTGTTTCTTCACCGTTTACAGGCATATCGTGATGATTTCACATCTCAATACCACCCCACACATCCAATAATCGTACATAGAACCTTTAAATACCTTGATTCCAGATCCGAAAACATCATGCTGCAAGTTTTACAACAATTCCACAGTTTTTATTTTTTTTAATTACTTTTCTATTTTACGGGTAAGTTTTAATTTATGAGCTGTATACACGTATTGTTTGTACACATCAATCAATTTTTCTAGTGCATAAAAAATTTTTGCATTACATTATACGAACTAAATAGGTCCCGTGCACGTCGCTAGCTGGACCACGTCGATAACATTTTCCGTTTTTTTTTATCGAATTCCCAAATTTTTTGATTTACTTATGAATTGATCGTATGCGTTATTGAATTTCTCGTAATGTTCATTTATGACATTGCTACTTTTTTTCGAAAATTATTCGTAAATTAGAATTTACACGGAAACTGCAAGGCTTTGTTATAATGATGTTTTCGGATTGAAAACGTTCCGCGACACGCTTTGCCGTTGGCAACTTCCATGGTGATTTCCACAAGTTACCACCCCATGTTCCAAATACATGAAATACCGGGTCCCCAATAGATTAACTGTAGTGTTGCTATCGTCCATCGTTATCCTTATCCCCTCACCTCTTCTAGTAGTGGCTAGTGGAAACTGTTTGGGTTGTGAAAAAAAAAACGCTATATTTGAACATAAAGATTTTTTTTATTAGCGTGTTCTTCGTTTTCACAAAGGCCACTTTTGCGGGATGGGAATGGCATCTAAAAGGAAAAAAAACAATGAGTAGTGAAGGTCCAGTTAAGATTGTAGGAATTAACCATGGAGTATGTCTGCATCATTTCTTGTTGATGGATGGATGGAAGGAAAAAAGAACAATTCACTGTAAGACATGATTATGGCTGTTTCTCAACAATTAGATTTTCCATTATTTTTAAACAATAAGATTTTGCAAGCTTTGTGTGCTGTGTGTATTATATACACCACCTTATTTTGCCAATTTCCTCTTTAGTCTGTCTCGTTGATTCTCTGAATTTTTTTTAGGGCCAGGATAAAATGCGGACGCGGACCGCGGACTGCGGACAGGAGAAACTGCGGACTTTCACCTGCGGACTGGCCCAAAATTTTTGACAGCAGTCCGCAGTTTCTCCACAGGGTAGCTGTCCGCAGTCCGCGTATTATACGGGGATACAGCATTCCATATAGACATGTCTATGCGTTGGTAAGGCAGAAAATTGCAAGTAAAGTCTTCATTTCATAATAGTATTTAACATTAAAATTTCATAATATATACAGCAGCAAAATTTGACTTGTTTTTACAGGACAAGACAGATCAACCTTATTTTGGTCATGCATTGGCTGTTGTTCGATAACTGTTGCTTTTTAAAAATATGTATGCATGCAACAATTCCAATGAATAAAAATAAAAATGCGCACAGCTCTTAGCAGCTGACTATTTTATTTATTTTTTTCCTATAGGCCAAATCCATTATATTCTATTTTCTTTTATGCACATTAAGAATTTGAATTAGACAACCGTAGCGCAGTTAAGTCGTCCTTCAGAAGGCGGCAATGTGATACCAAACTTTGCAAAGAATGGTACCACAAGGAATGCCTTCCAAAAGAACAGCATTATGCCTTTCAGGAGTTTTTAAAAACCCCTTGGAAATACCCCAAATCCTTTTAAGTTTATTACATGTTTTATTTGCATTGTTGTACCAAGAGTTTACCTAGTTAAGAAGTAACCATGTTATATAAACTGTCCTTTACTTTCATATTTTGAATAATGCATATGTTGACTTTTAAATACTATTTTTAGTTTGAAATTTAATATCAGATATGGGCATGGAGTCCGCAGATACCAGTCCACAGTTTATCCTGTCTGGTCCGCACTTTCAATCGCTCCATGTACGAAACGGTCCGCATTTTATCCCTAAGTCCACGAAAAATCTGTCAAAAAATTTTGGGCCAGTCCGCAGGTGAAAGTCCGCAGTTTCTCCTGTCCGCAGTCCGCGGTCCGCGTCCGCATTTTATCCTGGCCCTTTTTTTTATGTTTCAGGATGTTACATTTTTTTGCCAGTCTCCAGATGACAATAATGAACAACACAGCTTACAAAACAAGCTCCGTGCTAACAGAAGTATGATTGGATGAGGTTCAAAATTTTAGAAAATGCTGTATTTCTTGAAATGATTTCATAAAATATTTTACACAGGTGTTGTTGCTGCTGCCAGCCGGTTCTTTTCCATCCTGTTACCTGATTGTGAGTTAGACCTAGATGTCTGCATCTCAATTGATCTGAGCTTTGAAGAACTGTTTTGTGTTCTTGAGTACATCTATTCTGGGAAGCTGCTGTGTTCAGTCAAAAGCAAAGACAGAATTTTAAGTATTCTAAAAGAATTTGATATTTTCGTGCCTGATCATCTACAGAATTCAGTAGACTGTGGAAGAAATGGAAGTAGTGAGGCAGAAGTGGAAATAATATTTGAAGAAGCCATTGCAAGTGAACCAAAAACTACTAAAGATCCCACAAACATTTCAGAGGATAAATCTCCCTTTGCAACTTCTGCCGATGTTCGTGTAGTAAATAGTGGAGAACTAATTTTACGAGAACCCAATATTTCAAGCTCCAATGAAGATCCCTTCCAGTATGAAGAAAAGCTTCCAGAAAAATTCTCAAACAGTCATAAGATGTATAGCAACAAAAGTAAAACTCATTGTGGATCAAAAATGGCTATTCTGAATTCAAACACCAATGTTACTGAAACCATTGTTGAACCGGAAATCTCCAGACATAAAGATCCGGTCTTCACCGTAGTCACCAACCAACCCACTTCGCTGGAAGAAACGCTTGAAAGTATCGTATCGTCAGAGATTGTAGCGGTTGAACCTCAAGATAACCCACCGCTAAGTAATTGTGATGTGCATAGAAGTAGTGTAGAAGATGAATGGACTATTCAGCAAATACCGGATAGGCAGACCGTTACGGTGCAGTTCCCTGCCCAGATTCTTGGCAGTACGACTTTGAGCGCACTAAAAAAGGGAAAAAGAAGAAAATTACATTTGTTGAGGAAGAGACTGAAGACAGTGACCAAGATCCCGAAGACAGTGACCAAGATCCCGAAGATCAAGACCAAGAAGATTCTCTTGGTTACGAAGAAAATGATGAAGTCAAAAGTAAATCAGCAGTACAAACATCTAACCAGTCTGACGATCAAAGTAATGGTTTTGAACCTCCGCTCAACTTTGAAGTAGCTGCAAAAAAGCTGGATTCGTGTTTAGATCAAAGTACATCTATCCTAAGATCGGATGTGAAGCCTAGTTTGAAAGTAAATATCTTAATTGGCGCGTTAATTTCATTTTGTAATGCAATTTTAATGTTTCAGGGAATCGGATGTTCTAGTTCATTTGAGGATCTCACTCCAAACCTGGACGTGAGTGATAGTGCTGAAGAAGAAGATATTATTCCTAAGTTGAAGTGCACACAAAACAATGAAACCTCAAACGTCGAAGAACTATTGGCCCTCTGCTCGGGAAAATTCCCTGGTAAGTTGTGTCGAAGATTTGTTTTTTCGTTGTATGCTTAGCTAACTTATTTTACCATGTAGATTCACTTTCTGGAAGAGACACGCAAATAAGTAGTTTGACTGAAAATGCAGATGACGAATCTGATGAAGAAGTTAAGCCGTTCGCAAGAATAATTCCAATGGCTGATGAGGATGACGAGGAAGATGGCTCCAGTAGTGCTCTCCCAAAATTCGTTTCTGAAAATGACGCAGATGAACCTGGAACTGTGCCTTCTTTTTTAGAGGATGGAGAAAAATCACTGTCAAAGGTGAACAAGTGACGTTTTTTTTTCTACAGTAATAACAGCAAAATTTACAATTGTAGCCTAACTAATCAAAAGTCAACAGTTGTACAAGGTACTGGAGGCAACAACGAAATATGCTGGAAACAAAACTTAACTATCAACGCTCGTTGAAGCTCTCGAAGACAGTTTAGTGTGGTGCAACGTCCATATCGTCATCGATAAGTAAACTTATCAGCGCATATGTTGCTATAGATTAAATGAGAATGGTAGGAGAGTATTATCTTCGCCTTAGTTTGGAAGGAAGTTACTTGACTTTGTTGTAAATGCCTGGCAACATGATCAATAGTGCAAATAAGAGGCTAGATTTGTCCACTAACGATGACAATCACACTAACATGCATCATCATTCTTAATCATGCACTGTACTTGAACAAATTGGTTCGATTCTTTTCAACTTAACTATCGATTAAATATGAAGCGGGAAGATTAAGCACATTCAAATATAAATGACGTGTACGTGCTGAAGTGAAAATTTTTACATTTCTTGTTTTTTTGTGTGTTTGTTTTGAAGTACATTTGTCTGTACTTTCATGTTATCTTTCATGGAAATTTCGAAGGCGTCTCCTGGTTTCGTAACGCCCGTTTGAACTTTGATGGAGAATGGGTAAAGAATAAAATTCTAGCGGATGCATTAAATTGCTAGAACTCACAACTATGTCAGTAAAATAAACAATTAGAACTTTTAAGTAACTTTTTTCTGTATTGGTAAGATCAAGTTTACAAAAGACACAAAAACGGACTCGTTCAAAAATTATTCTCATATTTTCCCCATAACGCTATACAATGTTTGGAAAGAAACATGAAAAAAATGTGGCGATTTCGCTCATGCCAATGTTACCCTCACATGCCAAATTGCTTATCTTACACCTGAAGGCCAGCTTAAGTTAAACCATGACTTTAACTCTGAGGATCTTCCGGCAGTGGTAGGAACACCATCACCATCGCCACGCACCGGACCCCGCACTAGTGAACCACGCCCCGGCAGCGGTGGATGATTACGGTTGTAATCACCTGAACCGTAGCCCGCATGTGGCTTACACGTCTCTGCGGGAGCCTCCTCATCCAGGTATGGCTGTGAACCCTGTGATCATGGGCCATCGAGTTACCAGCAGGAGTTCCACTGCTGGTGGAACTCCTGCGGAAGTTCCACCTTCCTCTTCCGGAGTTCCACTGCTGGTTGTTTGTTCGCAAAAGCAGGTTGAAACTAGACCAGTTTTCCGGTGTCCAAAACCGACCACGAATCCAATTCTTGTCCATGTATTCCAGCAGCCTTGCCAGTTCCTGTGGTGCTGAGTCCCGCAAACCGTCAAATACGGAAGGTATTTTCTCAGCTAAAAAAAAAATTTAAAAGTTAAATACATTTTCTAACAAATAATTAACGAAATATTACCAGGAAGATACGCAAGGCAAAGAAGACGGAATACAAAATCTCGAATTGGATTGGGCCCTTTTTTGTTATAAGCTGAAGAAAGCTTTAGGTCGCGAATCTTCTTCAAGATAGCTTGACACCAATGGAAATTGCATCCTTGGTGGATTGATGATTAATATCTTAAATAAATAAATTGTGCTTCTTGACTTCAATAGGTTACATTTGCGTAACTACTAAAGCTCCGCATCCAAAGGATTTGTGACTTAGTTTAGGTGGATGAAATTCATCACCACTAGGGCAGATTTCTTCTGTTAGGAGAATCAACAAGCTTGATTTGATGATTCATCCTAAAGAAGCCTAGTCTATAGGCCATCAGATGATTTGAACGAGCTTTACTATTCATCAAGACGGTTATGGAAGAAGTGTAAATCCGGTTAGGTTCTCAATGCTCAATCTCATCGCACAGTATGGCACGGTATTTGGCTCACACCTATTTGATCGAAAATATCGAAAAATTTTTTAAAAATATCAGTATTTTTAAAAATCAGACCAACAACGAAATCAAAAATATTTTGAAAATCTTTTCAGATGTGGGACGAAAGACAAAGTCAAAAGTTAAAAAAAAATCAAAATTTCAAAGTCAAAAGTTAAAAATCAAATCAAAAATCAAATTCACTTTAAAATTCATATTCAGGTTTAGTTTGGTATGGGATGTCTTGTCTCGACATCTGGTGGAAGGCAGGCGAGTTGCTAACCGGCAGTTTTGGCAGACGGTCATTCTGCGGAACATTCTGCGGGAAGCACACATCATTCTGCGGTCATTCTGTGGACAGATCATTTGTTTTGTTTTGTGTGTCGTTCACACAGTCACAGTTTCACACACTCAATGTCAGTATTACTCTTAAATTTACGTTCATTATTTTTCATGTATCTAATTCAGGACTGAGTTTTCCTGACTTTTGTACTGGATATAATGTTTTCACAGAGCAACCGGCTTTGCCTGCTTTATTACGTGGGGCTAATGAAGAGCAAGCAGCAACCAACTGTAGAAAAATACCTATTGATCTTGAACAGCTGAAAGATTATCTTGGTATTAAAATGCAAACACGATTATATTATCAGCCTTAACTAACAAATTCTTTTTCTAGCCAGTGATTTCAAAAATCGGGGGATTTCTGTTTTGATGCAGATCAGTGAACCAACACTCTTAAACGTAGAATCAAGAGCATGGTTTATCAAAAGAGAAAGCTACTCCAACATTTCTGATAATGATCTTGATATTGTGATTGCCAACGTGCTCAAAAGGTTTCCCAAGTTTGGTAATCTTACTTTTTTTAAATCCTTTGAGCATTACAATTACTGAAGTTTTGAACTTTTTTAATTGATTTGATTTTGAAACGCAGGTCTACAGTTGTTGCAAGGCAAACTTGTTGCAAATGGGTACAAATTGCAAGAGAAGCGTTTGCAAGCTTCCTATGCTAGAATTGGGCTGAAGAAAGCTTAACCTGGCTTGAAACAGATTCCTCGTGTGGTTTATCACGCAGATTCCCCTTTACAAATGTGGCACATGGATGGATTCCACAAATTTGATGGGTAAATATATAGATTGTAATTTGGCATTTTATTCAACTCAATAAAACATAATTTTTTAGATGGGGATTTGTTCATGGAATTGTTGATGGACATAGTAAGGCGATAGTGGGAATGCAAGTTAGTGACAATAACCGCTTTGACTGTTGTCAAACTGTTGCATTCCAGCTGCATCATTTGGGGAACTACAGCTTGTTTAAGGTGACAGTCTTTCTTACTAATATGCCTCTTATACATTTGTGCAAGTTAAAATGACTTGTTTCATTTTCTAGAACTGATCGGGGAGGAGAAAATGTATTAGCAACTGATTACATGTTAAATGTGCGGGGTGTAAATAGATTCAGTTTTTTCGCTGGCTCTTCCATGCGGAATCAAAGAATTGAACGTCAGTGGAGAGACACGAATCAACGTGGTGTTCGACCGTTACTGAACACGTTTAAGTAACGATTCATTTTAAATTATTTTAATTATATCATCACTTACTATTTTTTTTGGTAATTTCAGAGACATGGAGAATGCAGGGGTTATCCAAAGTGACTCCGAACTAGATCTTTTCATTTTACATCAGGTGGCAACTAATCTATTCCAGAGGACTCTAGAAACATACGTAGACTCTTGGAACAACCATCCTGTACGGACGGAAGGGAAAAAAAACTCCAAATCAGCTATATATTTCCGGCTTGGTACTACTTAAGCAACTTCAGGAAGAAGGACAATTTCTCCGACCACGGGTCGAACTTCTCCAGGTATCCATTAAACCATTTAATTAATAAAAGTTGTTTAACGGTGCACTTGTAAAAAAATTATGTTGTTTCTAGGATGATGTTCTTCATCTTCCGGATAATTTCAATGACATGGAGTATTTGGAATCGATCGTCGGGCAATTCCGACAAGCACGAGAAGTCCCCAAATTCACTAATCCCTTGAACGCTGAAGAATTCGTCGAACTTCATCAAATAGTTAATCCACAATCAGTTAAATTAGACAATTTAAGTGAGAAATTTATCCTTGCCAAAAGATTTGCAATTTTCGTATTAAGTAACAGGAATGAGATTGCATTGTAAAATAAACGTCATTACTGCTACTCTTCTGAAATGAGCTGTAAAGACATGATGAGCTAAAGAGTAGTAGCGGTCGCCTTTAACTAGCAGCAAGTCAGTAACATGGTGTTGCTGTTTCAAAAACGATTTCCCTAATCCATTTAGACTTTCAGCTTTTTCCTTAAAACAATCGGCGTAATTCTTCATCTAACTACCCGTCGAACGATTTTCTGGTTTGGGTTTTTGCAGCTTTAGTTTCGCCCTCACTTTCCAGGCCGGGCTGTGTAAGTTTTCGTCGAAAGAAGATTGATGGATCAGTTATGCCTTGTTTGGGGAAAGCAGTCGAAGTATACATTTTACGAAGCAATTTTTCAGGTTAGACGCCTTTAGTGGGTTTATACGTAGCAACGACAAAATCATTCCTGGGTGGTTCGACCATTTCATTGTTTCTGGTCCTAACCTCCCGTGAGACGATAATGTTATTTTTCGAGTTTGGAAACGATCCATCGTCTGTCGAAACGATCGGATTTAACGTCTCCAAGGAGATACTCTATAGCTGCCGCTACCTGGATAGCGATCATGGTAACCTTTTTCAAATTAAACATGAATGCTTAAATTTAATCCCATATAATGTACAGTTTTGTATTAATATGGCACAGAGTTTAAACTGCACTGTATCGACCGCTGGATGTACACTTTGTGCGCCAGAACGATTGTCATTTATTACCTCCGCATAGTTGACGAGTAGCAGATATTGGCCCGGAAAGATTATACTTAGCTGTTAGATAACGAAATGTTGAGATGTCTGAAAATGTTAAAACACCTCAGTGAGGCGACTATAGTATTTTAAGAAGTCGCTTGGAACTCATTCTCCTCATTTACCGTTTGCCCTGTAAGTAATATTATTTATCTAGTGTACTACGTTACTCGCTATGACATCATGGGTTTCCTCATCTCCATCGACGATTACTTGTATAATCAGAGGGGATGTCGATTTTTTCTTATTTCTCACTCGGCCATAGCATAAGAACTTGTTCAAACTACTTTTATTTTTTCAAATGAAAAGTCGATGGTATATTTAATTGACAGAGAATTCAAAGTATTTTGATACTTCGCCAACTGCGAGACGACTGTCTTCACCAAGGAACCCGCGGATCGAACAAAAGTATTCGTTGAAAATCCAAAGATATTTTTCCCTAGTGACATTGCATGGCGTTTGATTATTTTTTTTTAAGTTTACTGAACTCATAATCGAACTCTACAACTGTGAAATATATGTAACGCTACCGGTGATGATGCAGCTCTCCAAGCGCATTATTCTAAAGTAAGAAACTAAATTCCAAGTTTGTTTCAATAGCTTAAATAAATTGCATTAACTGATGTTTTATCTTTTTGGCAGGTGGTAGAAACCACTTTGACATTCCATATCATCATCTACCGGTTTCAAATCAGATGGAGTCAATTACTTGCCGAGTAATACAGTCAAGTAATAAAAAATTTGCAACTGCGCACTCGTATCAACACAAAACTACGCCGTGGCACACGGCTCGGCGATAGATAGCAAGACCAAGAAAGGCAATTTATCAACACAAGTTTCGAATTCTATATACCGTATTCTGTTCGTAGAAATTTCATTTCGTTTCACCATACACTAATATTTTAAATAGGAGATTTTACACTAAATATTTTTTTCTATAGGAGAATTCAGCTTTGATATTTGTCTTTTAAGAGTCGCTATATGTGATGAGTACAGCTCTCCACAAGGGCACTATGTCTTGCATAAACCGAGGCTATTTAAATCTATGGAGAACAAGAAAACCAATACGTTTGTTGTTGATTCAGTTTAACGAGCCGGATAATGCAAACTATTATGTAGACCTACTTCGGTTATAATGTTGGTTTCAAAATAGAGTCGATAAAAACAACAATTGCCAGATTTTGATTCGTTGAATATTCCGCAAAGGTTTTTATCTACCTACATCGAAACGACAATAAAGTTAGACTCGTTGCAATAGTTTCAACAGCCAATTTTGAATCTTACGTGAGACGAACCGTTCCGATTTATGACATTGTTGGTGGTGGTGTTGACTCGTATCCTGGAAATGTCGGATGACAAGACAAATGAAAAAACAAACAGGGTATTTAATCCGTGAAGTCCCTGGAAGAAAAGGAATTATGTCAAGTGTCTAGACAAGCTGTTGGTCATAAACTCTTTTACCTTTGTTCTTGTGGGAATTGTGAATGAAAGAGCCGACGAGTCCTTTTATGAGGTCGTCAGACATGGTCGTTTAATGGGCGGCAAACAATTCGCAGGAACGCGTAGCTACGATGCTGGAACAAGGAGGAATTCTCTTTCCACGTCTCCCGTCTGTCAACATTCGGCGGAATTAGCAAGACGTTTTGAGTGGCGAGGGAAAACTAGAGGCCAAATAACAGGCCGACTTTGAACTGCGACTTTCTCTTCAATTAGCAACGGCCATTGCAGCGATGAAAAAGCCGTCAAGACAAGGTTTTTTCTTTTTGTTTTGATCACGTCCAGGCGAACAGTATGTGTGCAGCAATCAGCTGATTGAATTTGGGTTTGCAGCTCGGACGAATTGGATTGAAGTTTCCCCGTCGATTTGATGGATCTGCTTTGGCGTAACACATCGTCTGCAAAATGTATTCTTTTCTCGTCTGCTAAAGTCGTAATGGCGCTTAATTTCAAGGCTTCCAACTCGTTTGTTATCGTTACGCCCCCCACAAATTCTGAATCATTTGGCAGTTTCAAAATTGGCTACCCGTTTCTGGCAGTAACGCCATTGCTATTGCTGTTTGTGTTGTACTTGAACACAGCAGACTTGTTTCGAGAATGGAATCCAATATAGAAAAAGGATATAGCTTGACTTTGCTTGTTGTTGTATCGAGTGCTACGTAAGATCAATTGAGACCAAATGCTCTCGTCGAATGAAAGTTTGGATGTGGAAAGGCATCAGACATGTCGTAATATATGTAAAATTCTCCGAATTGTTGATCAAAGTTGACAGATTGATGCACGGTGACCAGCAATAGGAATTGGTTGCGAAAGAAATTTAAGTGTTATGCAACGACGAATTTGACCAACGATCTTAAAGGGACGTCAGTTACTCCGCCACAGCTGGAATTGGCATTCGAGATGAGTTTTGCAATGACCAAATGGCGTGTCTGAATATGCATTCATTTCGGAAACTATTACCAGTAAACGAGTAGATACGGGGGCAAATAGCAACCTTTGATTCTAACATAAAGCTGTTTCAGAATCTCTGCAATCTTTTCATTTAGTAAATAAATTAATAGGCAAGGGACAACACGCTTTTTTTTTTCTTACGCAGTGTTCCAGTCTTTAAAAGTCCGATAAGATGACTTGTGGCGTAGAAGTTGGTGAGCAATTGATTCTATTTCAATTTCCAAAATCACAAAATAAGCTGTTGGGGCGGGGGCTTACAAGTTATTATAAAGACTGTACCAGAGTCATAGAGGGCCTTCTATGACTCTGACTGTACTTCTAGAAAGCCGTCTTAAATTTAATTCAAAGCTGGCATTGTAATCCACACAAGTCACTACGTAACCGGCTGGCCATGACGGAGACCAGTAGTATAGTAGGTAAACCTTTCGTAAATCTCTAATCTGCATGTGATTTGCTTCGCGTTCGACAATCCCCGAAATTAAACTCAGTGTGTCAGAAAACCTAAAGACACCGATTTTGATTAAATTTATACTTCACGACTGCTAGCATTCCTTCAGTAAGTAGATGTTGCCAGACCGTGGAGGATTTCGCAACATCATGGTGTAAAAGGGAGGTGTACCAACTCTTCAGTTAAGAAGGGTATCTCTTGTGAAGCCTCTTTGTGGTACCAGTAGGCATTGCTAGGTTCTCTATAGTAAACGCCATCTCTTGAGCTTGTGAGCAAATGTTACCTTCGGATCAGTCGTCAACGGTTTTCCATTAGTCGTAGTGAAAGTTTGAACACATTAATGGCGTCGTTTGGTTGACGCCTTGATAGCGTCTTTCCAAAAATGGTGAATAAATTGTGCTTCAAAAAATTGCTCAGGTTGTAAATGTGCTTAAAGTATACTTAAGCAAATGGAGACTAATACTTTCCTTTTTATGTTTCTCAGTTTGCCGGGCACACTGTCTACCACATGTTCTATCAGAGAGTATTTGAGCATCAAAGGTTGCTTGGTTTGAAATTGGTTCCCAAGTTAAAACTTGCTCACATTTGGCCATCAACCTGGCAGAGAATGACGGTAAGCTTGGCCACACAGCTGTACTCCAAACATATGGCCATGGCTTTAAAATTTTTAAGAGAAGACAAAAAAACAGCGCATTTATTTAATGGTACCTTATTAAATCTTCCAAATTTATAAATCTAACTCATTATTTTATTAGGATCGGAAGCTACAGAAAAGCTTACAAAGCTTATTAATGACACATTTGACATTATGAATGGACGACACAAGGGTGAGTCAATTAATGGGAACAACTGGAATAATTTAGTCGAAATGGAGGGAAAGGTAACAAAGGGGAAAAAATCTGTACTCGAAGACATGCTAAAAATAATAGAGTTAACTGAGGAGTGCCATCGCAATCCTGGAAAACGTCCAATAATAGCCGCATTTGCGTCAGATACGACTCTAGATGGTTGGCGCTTGTCTATCCGTAGCACCATTGACTTGACAGAAGAGTTATTGAATCCAAAAAACCCTTTAGAGAAATACGATTTCGTACTGACAGCAAAATGGAACCAAGAAGCCTTAGAGGTATATATTTGTAAAAAAAAATGCAAATAATCGTTTAATGAACTATCCTTTTTGCCTATAGATGACTTTTGGGCGCATACGTTCAGTCGATACACATCCAACGGCTGCAAGTTTTCTACATATTATCAGGATGATGTCATTGTACACACCCGCGAAGATACTATTGCGGAACGCAAATGTAGAAAATGATGACCATATTAGGGTGCTCGTCGATTTTAAGGAGTGTCTCATTAAAAAATTCCCTGACAATGCTAAGGCTGCTACTGATTTAAGGGTAGCAATGAAAGATGATTTAATGGAAGAGCTGGGAAAGCGTTACGTGAACGAGTTGCCCTTGTCCAAAGAAGATAGAATCGGTAACTTTCTCATATACGATGTAGCAGGTTACATGGTGAAAACGAGAGAAAACCTTTTCGAGTGTGAGGCATGCAGACAGACCGTAATTACCAAAGAAGCAGATCTACCAAGTGATTTTGACGCAGATGCATACACGAGAGCTCGAACCAAAGGTGGACTGGTGTTTGTCACCCTGTCAATGTACCAAACTTTGTGCGCAATTGAAAAAGTTGTCTCAAACCACTTTAAGTCACTTAATCATATTTATATCACTGATACATTCCAAGAGTGTATAGCAAAAGTTAAATTAACCAATGTACTGCCCCTTTTTGTGATACTCATCGCCATTGTAATATGGGAACTTTAATAATGGAGTATGTAAAAGTGAGATATTATTTTGAATCTAAACGTTTGAAAGATGTTTTATTGTCCAAAGAACAAACAACAGTCCAGGCGAGTTTCAAACTGGCCAAAAATGCCCATACAAGAAATTTAATACAAAGTAATACTTAAACTATCTTTTAATTTCTTTTTAAATATTGAGTGTGATCATACAGTACTTGAAATATTTTTTTTTCCAAACAAGAAAGATAATAACATTAATTTTGAAATGCCATCTTATTGCCATAGGCCGTAGCGAATGCCGATAGGGATGGATCCACTGTTTTGGACTTAGAATATTTTTCAAGTGGGTTTTTCATTTAGTTCAAGATCGGCCACCAGGCGTCTCTGACGATAGATAACCTTGTACCACGAAGAGGCTTCAGCTGAGACATGGTGTATTAGTATGGTGGGGGAACTGATGGTTGGAATCGGCTATCTCGGCTGAAGCCAGTGGTCACCTATGATCAGCGCTGCCTGGTGGACAATTGGGTGAACTATGAGCTAAAAACCCCCTTGAATGCTGTCAACGGTTTGAAAATTCTCTAAGTCCGATTGCATTGCTTGTGTACTTAGTAACCTATAATATCCTATTTTGATTGTTATTAGACTAAGTAGATTTGTGTTATATTAAAATTGTATGAAATAACCAAAAATATGAAAATAAATTGAAGCAAAGAAATTTAATTGAGATTACTTTGTATTTACATGCGCTGTAGTTCCGAGTTTGAAACTTTTTTGAACACTAGCTTTTTCTTTTGATAGCATGCATCATTTTCAACATTTGCGTTTCTAAGCATTGTCTTAGCGGGCGTGTAAAGAGACATCATTAGAATGATGTGAAGGAAACTCGTTGCAGTTGGATGGGTGTCGAATGCACGAATTTGTCCAAAGAGGCGCTAAGATAAAAGAAATGAAAAATTAATTAAAATGTAATGTTAAGATACTAGATCCATTTAAAATTATTTACCTCCAAAGGATCCTGGTTCCATCTGGCAGTGAGGACAAAGTCGTACTTCTCAGTTGGGTCGATAGGGTACAATAACTCCTCTGTAAGACCAATTGTACTCAAAATGGTAAGGCGCCAGCCTTCTAGAGTTGTCTGTGACGCACTGGTATTTTGAATTTTAGGTTGTGTTCTGACTGCATCTGATCTGCTGCACAAAAAATTCTGACGAGGATCTTTTGTCCGAGTGGCCGATTCGGTCGGAATAACAGCCACTCCTTTATGGCTCTCGGACATAGAAGACACTTCAATAGACACTTTAGATTGCAACAGAACTGAGTTATCTGGACTTGTTATAAAGGAAGGATCGTTGTCTGTTTCATAATTAGAAGAATGTTTATGTACTTTCACGTTGACCTCGTAAGTTTTCTCTGTGCAACCATTCATGAAAAAAAGCAGTTAATTAACCTAAACTAATAATTTATTCTGTAATTTCTTACCCGTTCTGGAGTTATAAATACCATCGTTTAATATGCGTGCATTCTTTTCTAGCATGGTAACAGGAGTATCCAATATCAGGTCTGTAGATCCATACGACCGTAAAGAAAGACTAGACTTAGCTCTCTCATCTAAAGAAACGAAGCACAATTTTGAAAGAAATTATACAATACATTTTAATCGAAGTATACTTTTTCAAGAAGAGATCTCGATTTGGCCAATCCAAAGATTTGTCTGATCTTACATCGGTGGAAGATTGATGCCTGTGACGCCTCAAGTTATTTTCGTGTTTATCTAGAAAATTAAAAAATGTATGGCTTTAGGGATGAATTAAGTTAAAGATATATTTATGACATTTTCTTTACATGAATTTCTGTCTTGGTTTGACATTTCCCTTGATCGTTTTGGTGTCCAATGATGATCAAAGTCTGAAAGATGTTTTCTTAATTCACTGTGTGTCTCGAATTGATGTGAGCAAACTTTACAACTGAATCCCAAAAATACTCGTTTCCGGCTTGGAAAATGCTGATCATTTTCAGGTAGAGTGGCTCTTGAAAGAGATCTTAAATGTTGGGCAGCATGCAAATGGGAATTCAGTTCCCTCTTACTCTGATAAGTGTTCAAACAAACTCTGCATTCAAAAGTCAACTGTGCTGTTTTGTTTAGCTGGACCATTTTCTTGGTCTCTTCCAGTACAACAATCTTCTATAAAACACCGTTTCACCATTTTTCGATAACTTTCAAATCACACATCACTGAAACGGTTACATCGCATTCATACGTAATGGCCGTATTCGAACGAACGAGAACCGAAATTTCTAAATTATGAAAGAAGTTAGTATTTTGGTTCATAGAGGGCACCGACAATTGGTGACCAGCCCTGCAATTGGCTGTTAGGAATTTCGACTTTTGCACTAAGCTCCGCCTCTTGTCCGGGAACTGGCTTCATTCGAGATAGCCGATTCCAACAAAAGTTCCCCCACCATACTAATACACCATGGCTGAGATACCCTTCTTAACTGAAGAGTTGGTACACCTCCCTTTTACACCATGGCAACATTTAAACAAAATTTAATAATGGCAACGTCCTCGTCAGAAAAACTCTACAAAAATCGTCTGCTTAAATTTTTTCTTTGTCATCACACATCACTTTACAATGACTACATCTACATGCCTTTAACAGAAAAATAGGTAGTTTTAAAAAGGAAAAATTCTATAGACGGTATGTGGTAAAATTTAAGATGTAAAACACAGAAGCCCTCGTTCTGATTCATACATCAATTTGCTTTATTTGGGGGCAAGTTTGCATATCCTTGGCACTGTTTGCGTCTATTAACGGAAGTCTAGAGCCATTTCAATAATAATACAGAAATTCAGAACAGTAAAACTAACAATTCAAGTGTAGAAACTTCTATTTGAAATGTAAGTGGAGATTTAACGGAGTAAGTATCTTCTGTAGTAAAAATTTTATCTGTTCGCTAATACTTATTAGTCTTTTTGCTGATGACAGGTGAAGAGATGCCAAAGTTGTATAAAAAATTTATAAAATAGGATTTGATGCCAGTGTCCATGTTACTGCTTTCACATTCAGTGGTATGAAACTCCATGTTTTATCTACATTAATATTTATTGTTTTTCTGTCATTAATGGGTTTCTATTAGCCTGATAAGTTATTCTCCTGCATTCTAAAGCCTGCAAAGCTGACTCACTGTTGGTTTCTATGAAACCAATTACAAGAACAAGCAAAAGCATGGAGGACATGAGTTTTCTTAAAAGGTTAAAGAATGACTTTTGCAAATTATTAATTTTAACAATTCATTACCAGCTTTCAACAGCTTTTAAAACACAATTTTTGGGGGGTTTGTTGCAGGATGTGAGGGCAAGAACAAAATGCCATATCCATAAGCATTGCATTTGCTTCATTTAACTAGATATTCCCCAAATGATTGTATCCCTAGCGGTTGATACCAGCTAATTTCCTAGGAGACATCGTGACGTCGCTTCTTGATACTGGCATTTTCTGTAACCCATTTTTTTCTTAATGGTGAAAGTAAGTATCACATGGGTGTAATGACTATTTGGTTCCCAAAGGTCACTCCTATCCCCTCTCATACCAACCTTGCAGTAAATGCTACAGCCTAAGAGATATCTTCGACCTTCGCTGATGGCTCGTGTTGGTGACCTTGCTCTACCCCTTTAAAACTGTGGCCGTTCACAGTTTCTCAGTCAGTTTGCAGTTAGAGATTGGACGAGGTAGTCTTACCAATGAACAACAGAACTTCAAGCCTACCTTTTTCATTTATGATATCTTATTGTAATAACAGCAGTAAATAGGTTGGATGGACTCGTACATGCTCTTCCAACCTATCGACTACTGGTGATATACAACAAGATACATGGAATTGTTTTCCCTTCGAGATGAAGTATAATCGATTGGAAATTCGTTGAAATTTGTAATCGTGAATTTTTTTAACGGGGCGTTTTTGTTCCACATTTGCTCATAAAGATGGGCTACAAACATTTCCAAACAGGGTGCTATTTCTAACTTTGAAAATCAAGTTATTTGAATCCAACGGCAATGGCTGGTCTCATCAAGATAAGACAAAATGTCTTGCGGCTAAGACGAATTTTTTTTCGCAATTTATCAATTCTACCAGAAATGACAAATCGTAGTGTTAATGCAGCGCAAGCTGGTCTCCTCAAGATAGGACAAAATGTCTTGCGGCAAAAAGTTTCATGAAACCATAAGATATAATTTCCTATTGGACTGATCTCCTTTCTTTCTATTTCATAACCAATCCAACTGGAAATCATTTTTCTAAACAGGAGGGGGAGCCTTGCTTGGCCATCTTGAACAACTTCTACAAAGATGGCATCAAGTGGCACGACGTAGCTTGCAGCCACGAGAAACCCTTCATCTGCGAAGACAGCGAGCAATATTGCTCAACTTTGTCCGCTCCCGCAACCCAGAGGTCCCCCTCTAAACATTTCGACAAACGCCTCGTTTAATTGGAATTTTTTTTAACGACTCGTTTATTTTCGCATAAGCATTTAAATTACGAAGAAAGAAAAAAAGGAAAAAAAAACACTCATTCATTAATGGCCGTTCGAAAACGACACTTTCGCATGAGACAGGACACTTCAAAACACATTTTTTGACACAATTTTACCATGATGAGGTATATCACTTGTTTAAAAAAACAAGTGTTCACTAAATTTTAATTAGAAATTCAGTGGAATAAAGCACTGAGTTCAAGAGAAGATGATTCAAATCACTTTTAAAAGGAAACACTTTAAAAACGCAAACTGTTTTGAATCACAGAGAAATGTGAGCTTAGGCAAAGGTAAACCCAAACTTGACTTGTTTCACAGCATCAATCCAAACCTCTTCGATTTCCTCACTTGTAACAAAAACAGGGAACTTGAGCTCTGCAAAAGCAGGGCAGGTCCTAATCGTTGGTCGCCTTTTTTCATTCTCCTCTAGATGCAGAAAAATCACTTTTATTTGATGGTCATTCCAATTGGCCGGAATTATTTTTGATCCGGTCAGGAATAGGAGAACTTCTGACAAATCATCTGGTAGCAGCTTTTGAAGCCAGTCAGCGAACCAACTCTGGCATTCTGATTCTGCCCGTTTCAGAGTTGTATTTTTCTTTAATTTCATTTCGGACCAATTCAATATTGCCATTATGTGCTCCGGTGTTAAAGGGTGCCTGTTGAACAATGTCGCACATTCTGGATATGATAAAATCTAAATTAGAACGAATAAAATTAGAATAATATTTACTTCTTAACAAAGGTAATATTTATTAATTACCTTAGATACTTTATACTGTGAGTCCAAACCAGCCAGAAACGGGTGTAAAGTGGAATCTGGTTTTTGAATGTCCATCAGTCGATTAAAGAATGGTAGTGTCCACCAGGGACATAGGAAAGTTTGTACCATTGCAAGCCCTTAAACAAAAAAAAATTTGTTTTAATGTAAATACTTTTACTGGCGGGTGTGCATTAATATCAAAATCAAAAATACCGGAAACTTGGCCGGCAAGATACATTTCCATATTACACTCTTCTCGAGTGAAATGGTAGAGAGATGGTTCGACGGTGCCATCATTGAACAAAGTTGACAATCTGTTGAGTACAAATTGTTCTACCAAAGTAGACATTAGGTCTTTTAAGGGTCCTACTCCGACTCCTAATTCCTGGGTTTGTGTTCCGTTTTCATTTTGCATCAAGAAGGTGACATCAATTAACTTGTTCCGGTGTAAGTTAAATTCAGACGTTCTCATTTTAGCAATAAAATCATGGACCAGATATTGCCCTCGTCTGATAACCACCATATTCTTGCCATTTTCTAGTACAGTCTCTCGATGGCATTTCAATTTCTCGATTGCTGCAAGTAAAAGAAAATTATTAGTATCTAAATTTGATTAGTTGTTCCCACTAAATAATTTGTTTCATTTATTTCAAATGTAAGCACCTAAAGGAGCAGCAGTTGCACTTGAAACCACATCCATCGACGCCGTGATTTCCTCCCACAATGTAGGTAATGGAGGGCCAGACTGTCGCAATCTATTTTCTGCTGCCAATAGACAGCTTTTTCGACGATTTTCAGGCGATATCCTATCCATCGTTACTTGCACAACCGGAATGGCAACGTCCTCCACATCACGCGTAACCAACACGTTAGGGCCTCTAATTGTTTGATGAGAATGAGGAGTCACGTTAGCCATATTCCCCAGTTGAAGATTTTGTTCTTCCTCGACGTGATTATCATGATCCGTAAACTCCAGTTGAACATGTTGTTCTTCATCGACGTGAACATCGGGTGAATTAGGAATAGTGTCATTCAAAATGTCAATGGAGTCCGAATCCGATTCTTCATAATCTGTTCCCTGATATCTCCTTACGCATTGCCGTTGATGTTGCACAAAGACAGTAGCGGATGCCATGCGTGCATAACAGTTGACACATCGGATTTTGGAACGAAATTCACCTCCAGCTTCAAACTTAAGAGTTGTGGTTGATGTACACCACAAAAGTCAACCAACCTATAATTTCATTTTAGTATAAACTGTTTAGGCTAAATGCAAATAAATCCAAAATGTTAAACTAAGTCAATACCTTTCTTAATTCTGCACTTTTAAGAGTAGGGAGACAATGTAAAGTCTTAGCATTTCCGTCAGCTCTTTGGGCCACAAATGATACTGTTAAGAATCACAACGCAAAACGCTTCACAAATAAACGAATTTGTATTGCCAGTGCACAAATACAATGCTTAGTCGCAAATAAACCGAGAGCCTACCGACCGTAGCTCTTACTCTCACGACTCTCCAGCGGCAACTAGCGCCAAAACTGCAGGGGGGCGCGTTTTATGCGGGTTCAAGAGGGCAGGGTAGGTCAAGGGCGGGGCCAATCAGGTCAAGGTAGGGAATAATATTCTTACAAAGTACATGCCCGCGCATTCTAGCGGTCAACTTAACAATTACATGAACAGATTTTGACATTTCATAACACTCGGCCATCCTGACAATTTCAAGGCTCCTGCCTTGACGGATCGATTTCATTGTTCATATATTTCAAAAATTAAGGCCCTTAAATGCAATGATTACTTTTATAAATTAATTTATATCTTGTAGTCGCCAAGCAGGTGGGTATGTTCGTCTTCCGGCTCGGGTTACGGTTCCCTCGGGTCGTGGCGTAGGTCGGGCGGGTTGGTCGTCCGGGTTTCCCCTGTTTTCGTTCCCATTGTCCCCGGGTTCGTTCGGATTTTGAGCGGATTTTGACGGTTCATGTTCTTCTTCGGTATGTTCGTTCTCTGTGTCGCTTTCCGAGTCCTCAGGACGCCATTCTGTTTCATTAGGGGCACGAAACGGCCTTATCTGAGCGACGTGCGGATTAAACCGACGCCAAATTTGCCTCTTTCTTCGGGTTGGAGGATCTTCGACTAAGTAAGTAATGGGGCAGACCTTCTTGACTATTTCAAATGGTCCAATTGTCTGACAACCACAAATCCCTCAGGTCGTCTTGAGCTTGAGTAGATAAGATTTTAACTCCATTCAAGTGATCCCGGATTTCTTCTCCTACAATATAGGCTGGCATCTTAGATGGCCTATTCCCTTTAGGACCTGATTGACAATTGGGCACAGGATTAGGCCCTGCCTTGTATGACCCACTGGGCTTTGTTTTTGGAATGGCACCTGGACCCGGTGGGATGAATCTAGGGAGTGGAAGCCAATGACTTCTTTCAGGAAAGTATTGTTTTGGCCCCTGTTCCATCATCTTGTTTGGAAGACTTGTCTGGCTTGGTGGTTCTACCAGGGCTTCCCCTTCTAATTGAGCCTCCCCTGCCCAATCTAGTTCACTAAGAGTCCTTTGAACCGGAACATGCACCTTTGCAACATTTGAGGATTCACCTGCTGCCACTTTCGCTAACTTGTTATTCTTTAATTCCGTCAGCAACGCTTCAGCTTTAGCCTCAGAATCCATGTTTGAGATTGTAGATCTTTTGGATATTGACCTAATCCTGTAGTTTTTTATTGTAGCGAAATAGAAACTGTATGATCAGATCAAAGTAATTTGAGAAAACAAATGTCTTAGTTTAAAAAATTTGAGCAGTGGAATAACCAATCTTGAATAAATGGGTTAGAACCCTTAGGAAGGTATTTAGGCAAGATTCTGTTCTATTACCCGAGGTAATGGAGACCTTCACCTAATACTCATTTGTATTTCTGAATTGGCTTGCGTTTTCAGCAGATCATTCACCCTACTATCACTTCCTATTAGATTTCTTGAATAGGAAGGAGTAATCCTCTACCGTAGGTGGCACCATGGTTTCCTTCAAAACAGCTTTCTCGACTCTTGTAGCTGATCCACTAACAGAACTAATAGATTGGGTTCCCATGACCAACTTCCCAATATTCTCTGGTTTAACACTCTGGTATGCTGATAACAGAGAATTAGAGTGTTGATGAAAAGCACTAGCCACATTTTCTAGTGTCTTTGCTAATACTTGCATCTGACTTATCACGAGAGTGGTGTCTCTGTGATGCTCTAGACGATTGGATTTCAGATCATTAACAAACCCGGTCATAGCGGCATGGTTAGTCATCAGAAGGTTCTTTAGCTGATCGTCTACACCAGTAGGCATTTGAGTCCCAAATAACCAGCCCTTATTGTCCTCTATCAAAGCCTCACAATCACTGATTGTTGTTTCCTTTGAAGTGATCTTAGCAATCATTAGATTCCGGTAGGCCTCCTTCAGAACCTTCCATTTGAAGTAGTTGTTACTATCCTCTGGGAGAATACTGGCAAATGTGTTGATAGTCAACCAGGGAGGAGGATTTTTTAGATTGGCCCAGGGGAAGGCGTTTTCTCTAGACAGGACCGGTGTTCTTCCGTATATTAACTCGAACGGGGAGCGCTTTGTGGTTGACTGCCGGGCTGAATTGATGGCTAGCGTTGCCATAGGAATATGGAGGTCCCAGTCATCATGGGAGAGGTTTACGTAGCTTTTTATGGTGGATACTAAGGTTCGGTTGGCCCTTTCGACTTGACCGTTTGTTTGTGGTCTTTCGCAAGTTGCTAGGACATGTTGAATGCCGGATTTCTCCATTTCTAGGGCGAAAGCTTCTGAGGTGAACGCGGTACCTTGGTCCGTAATGATCCTTTTCATGAAGCCGTGCTGAGGGATTACAATTTGGTTGAGGGCATCCACAACCCCCTTGGTTTTGACGTCAGGACACGGAACAGCAATTATCCATTGGCTCAGATAATCCATCATTACTAAGGCGTGTACGTTTCCTCGAGGAGTTGGTAGGAAAGGCCCAATATGATCCATGCCAAGAGTATGAAAAGGCGAGCTGGGTACTGGTATGGACATAAGCTGTCCTTCTGTTCGACCAGACCCCGGTTTGTTGAACTGGCAGACTCTACATGACGATACATACGCTTTTACTGATTTCCAGGAGCCTTTCCACCAGTATCTTTCTGCCACTCTATGATATGTGTTGGTAATACCCATGTGACCGGACGAGGGATCATCATGACAAGCGCTTAGTACTTGTCTTCTTAGGAATGAAGGAGCCACTAGTAAGAGTTTTCGTCCTTTTTGACGATTTTTTCGATACAACACATCCTTTCTTAATACAAACGTATCGCTCGCGGCGGCACCATTTTCTCGCAATTGCATTCTGATTAATCTTGTAGCTCTGTCATCATGTTGTAGGAGGGCGATTTCTTCCGGAGGATGGAAGCTTCCTACCATGGCACAACACATGGCCTCGGATAAGTCCGTTTCTTCTGATTCTCCGACTGGGAAGCGAGAGAGAGCATCTGCTACCACGTTTAAGTGGCCCTTGATGTGCTTTATCCGTATTTGAAATTCCTGGAGTGCCAAGATCCAGCGAGCGTATTTTCCATCGATATCCTTTTTGGAAAATAGCCATTTAAGTGCGGAATTGTCGGTGAAGACTGTGAAATTTCTTCCGTATACGTATGATTTTAGTTTATCCAAGGTCCATACTAATGCGAGGCACTCTAAAGCGTTGCTGTGGTAATTAATTTCTGCTTTCGAAGTCTTTCTACTAATGAAAATTATCGGCCGTTCCGTTTTCCCTTTGACTCGACTCAGCACAGCTCCTAGACCATGTTTGCTGGCGTCGGTTTTCAAGATTAAGTCTCCATCATCGTCATCGTGTGCTAAGGTTGGAGCTGTCAGGAGGGCGTCTTGTATCTTCCTCATGGCCTGTTGATGCTTTTCTTTCCAATCCCAAGTTACACCTTCCCAGATAGCACAGTGCAGTCCCAAAGACGTCCCAAACACGTCACTTTGAGACGTCTGAGATGTACTTGGAACATAGCAGATTCCCAAGTTTACATGCCTTGGACGTCTTTTACGTATGGCCAATGTCCGCTTCGACGAGATCCGATAGCGGTTCCTATCCGGTGCCATTGGATGGACCTTGGACGGGATTTGGACGGGATTTAGATGTAAATGGAACCATTGAGATGCATTTTAAACGTCTTTTATACGAATAATATCCTCGTTCTTTTTAAATTTCATCGCGGATGCATACATGGCTGAATAGGAATGAACCACGCTCAATTTATTATAAAATCAAGAGACTCAGTAATATTTTGGAAACAAACTCAAATTTATTTTAATTCTTCATATACAACAGAAACATGAAATAGTCAAATTACTTCGCAGAGACAATGAAAAATTAGTCTTTAGTTTAGTAGGTTTCTTCTTGTTCCTCGTCTTCTCCACTCTGGCTTCCATCGTCAGTTTGTTTCGACGCATATCTTGGGCAATGACGTAGCCAGTTCTTTATCTTCGCTTCAACTGCATCTCTTGTCAAAGAATTGTGTGCTTCACGAACTCCATCTGAAATGGTAAAAGTATGAAAAACGTTAAAAAATTGACGGAAGAAATGTTAAAATAAAAATGTATTCTAAATACTAAGCACTCACCAATTACAATCTCACAAATAGTGGTTGACTTGAAAGCCACTTTATCTTCATTTAGGCCTAGATAACAGAAACAACTGCCACACCGGTAGGTCATGATTGACTTCATGACCCTTCCAACCATGGAATTCGTAGTCCCTCCTATCCCAATGACGAACGTCTTCTGCAATAACCAAGATGAATATAAAATTTAGATCATTATTTATTAGAGGAATGTTTGAAATTTACCATTTTAGATGCATTATGTTGAATTTTCAGTAGCTTTGTCAAGTTCCTCGCATCCTGTAAAGTCTTCATAGGCAGCTGAAACAATTCCGTAATGGAAGGTAAATCCGGTTGGGGTGGAGCACTGTTTTTCAACAGCAACGTCAGTAGGTCTAGCACCTCCCGCTGATTAGCCTTCACAACTTCAATGCCTCTAGCTAACGCCTCCACCCGTTGCAAGATAACACCTATTTTTCCTAAGATAAAGAAAACGCATATAAAAAAATAGATTCCCTGGAATCAACACTACATGAAAATCTTACTTGCATCCACTTCCGGGCTGGTGGGAGCTGATGGTGATGGATTTGATTTTCTAGCTACGGCTAGCTGCTGTCGTGGTATAACAGGAGAGGACATAATCTCATCCGTAACACCATTCCTGTCACCAAAGGAATTGGATCTTTCTAAATGGATAGAAAAGATAAATGTTATACTCAAAATTTTCCACTAATTGTTGTACTCGTACTTACCGTTCTCAGTAGATTCGATTCTTGGCCTGGTGTGGCTAACTTCATTTGAAGATTGAGAAGAAAAAAACGTGTTGATGTTGAAACTGTTCGGAACAGGTGGCAATGTCATATGTGTGTCTGATAAATTTGCTGATACCGAAGCATCATTCTGGGAAGGTCTTGCTGGACCTAAAAACATCAATTCTGTAAAAAGTAACTTCGAGAAAAATAAATTAAAGTGCTTACTACGTTTCTTCTTCTTTCTTGACGAGTTCTCCTTGTTCTTTCTATTTCCGTCGTCGCTAGATTCACTCGTATCTTCACTTAGATACCTTCTTGTTTTCTGTTTTTCTCGCTTTCCTTTTCCTTTTTTATGTCCATCAACGTCAGTCGAGCTGGGAGCTACTGATTCTCCAGCAATAGCAAGAGGCAACTTAGCCTTGGCTTCTGCATACGTTTCTGCAGAAAGAAATCGGTATTACTTTAAAAATTAACCTCGGTAGAATAGTACATGAAATACTTACTGAAAGTAGCAATGAGGCGAGCATCATAACAGTCCCATGTAGCTTTATCACAATCCACTGACTTCGATACTTTTTTTTCCAATGTTGAACGAGCAAATGCACCTGGAGGCCACCAACACTGACCTGATGAGTACCATGAACTGGGGACAACTTCTACTTCGGTCTCATGTTCACCTATGATATTGTAACGAGTTATCGCCGATGGGTTCGGTGAATCAATAAGGTGTATTCAATCACTTCAACACTTAAGCACTACACAAGTAAACGTAACTGTTCTATCTAACTACTGGCCCCCAAGGTCTACACTACAGTCCCATTTATAGTCTTACAGGCGTGGGAAAGGGTCAGTCGATGAATCCAAATGCATCAGCAATCGGATGACACTCGAATGACACTTCCGTCGGTCGTTTGTCTATCCGTTACAGTTATAACGGATGGCGAGAGTTCTCTTACAACGATGCGTGAACGCTACATCCCCCCCTTCAGCCTGCGACTCGTCCCGATCGCACTATTACGACGAAAAACAAGGAGAAAAATAAACATAAACCCCAAAACATAAGAGACACGAGCAATTTTCGGCCAAAAAAAAAAAAAAATCAGTGCAAAGAAACAATTTTTAGCCAAAAGTTAGTGAAAACAAATGAATGCAAAATTCAATGTAAACAAATGTCACAACAAATGCTAGAAGGGTTACTGGTAGAACCAATGGACATTAATGCAAAACATAAAAAAAAATCAAATTACCAATAAAACAAGCATGAAACAAAATAACAGCTACAAATAGCTATTGAGAAGAAAAAGAAAAGTTACACAAGAAACACCAAAATAATTTCAGCAATTCGAATAATTCCTTACAGAATAGGGGAGAGAGAGAGAAAAACAAAAACAAATACAACGGGTCGGGTAACGGTTATAAACGCTCTTCCACCTCGGCCTCATGAATAGTCAATCGACCTTCCAATTCGACTATGCGTTGAGTCAAGGCTTTTATGGTTGCCCCGGTTTGACGTAAATAAACGAACAGACTTGCTCCCAAACCAAAGAATAAAATCGCTATAACTGCTACCAATTCGAACGGGTACCGAACTGTTTCGGGTTGCCCCGCGCCCCGTCTAGCTTTCTCTTCTTCCTCAATGATACGCAGATGTTCCCCCATGAGGGCTACGCGACCTTGAATCATCGCACGGCGCGTCAGTATCGGCTGGCTTTTCTGGGTTCTTGTCCCCCCTCCCTTTCTAGTATAGTCTCACTAGCCTCAGGCGCTTTCAAAACTTGCCCTACTTTTTCAAGCTCAGTGAGTGACGGCAGTGACGCGTTGTTCAGTGTATACTTGACATTCTTCCTGAAGCTTGCCTGAAAAATCCAATTATCCAGGTGTGCAGTACACGACATTGGAACTTCAAAGACATCAAAAGGTTTTCTTCTAATTAAAGTGTTAACCTTTTCACGACTTTGCGGGCAAGTTATTGTTATTGTTGTATCTTCAGTAGTTGAATAACCCCACCTCCTATGGCCTAGATATACAGTTTGTTGGCCAAGCCAAGGTGACACATGAGTCGTGCACTGGGTGCGACTACGGGCCTCGTCCTTAACAAACAAAGACATTGCACACCCGGGTTCCCTGTGTTTCCGATTAATAGCGCTACTTATCGGACAAATTAAAGCCGGTGACATTAAACAACGAAATGCATCGTCTGCTGATAACTCTACAAAGGCTTGTCTATCAGTTGCTACGGCAAGAAATGGTGGAAGAGGATAAAATTGTGCACCTTGTGTGGCATTTTCTATAGGGCGCGGCAAACTGATTACTTTATAGAGTGTAAAACGAAAAGGAAACTCAAAAACAGGTAAATGAATAAAAATTCTAAGACCATTATTAACCGCAGCCACGACTACTTTAGCTTCAGTGTACACTTTCCAGACATCGCCCTTCTGGATGGATGGACTCAAGGACCATCCTGACGGCAGCACAGATTTAATTTCTTTCAGGGCGGCTTGAACTTGCAGCGGGGGAAAAAGGGTAGCTGGTAGACGTTCCATAGCCATAACAGCCAATCCAACGGCAAAGTTATCCAACACCTCTTCGACCCATCCCACGGCGGACCCAATTTGACGGAACGCATCTCCAACTTTCGTGGTAGCAATCCATTGCCTTTCGATCTCTTTCACCACCCCGTCCATTTTGTTGTCCATTTTCCAGGCCTCTCGTTCAATTTTTGCAAAAGCAATCTGTAGCTCGGCTACGGCGTCGCCACTTGCCTTAGTCTCCCACAGCGTCTCGTTAATGAGAGAAGCATGAACTTCCAGGGCATGCACAATGGATGTTGTCTCCGTCGAAAGCTTATTGATCCGGCCGTTCACGTGTTCGAGATCTTCTTGGGTAGAGACCCCGAAAAGCCAGTTAAGAAGTCGACCTCCTCCATCCACTAGGCCACGTTTCACTCTGGAGTCTTGCACACCGACGGCTGTTTTTAGTTCATTCCAGCGCTGATGAACCTTCCGCAATTTCAACAATTCTTCTTGTGCCCGTTCTTTCACATGTTGTTGCAATGCCTGTTTAAACTGTGATTTAACTCCGGCGTAGTGATCGGACATGGCATTCACTCGAATGTCTAACCACTCGTATAACGATTTTACCACTTGGTCCACTGGATCAAACGTAAAATCTGTCACTACGACCCACTCCGAGTCGGAAAAGGCTAAGTCTCCTTCCGACTTGAAGATCACCCCTTGATAGGCGACGATCTCGCTGGCAGCTACCGGACCCGGACCAGACATTACGGTAAGCAAAAACATCAACGGGAAAGCAAGTAAGAATGTTTTCCTCGGTGCCCGTATTATCGTAGAGCGTCGAAGGCCGACGCCTTCGGGCGCGATGGCTGTAGCATGTGACGGCCCATCACGTGCAGCTGGAGGGTCAGCCGGAGAGTTCCGGTTTACTCCTCTCGGTTCAGGTCCACGGACTCCTGATGAGTTCCCAACGGCAGCTTCTCGCTCCGGCGGCGGAATGCTAACGCAATCGACGAACGGTTTCATACGTTCCACATGAACGATTTCAGTTTTAACCGTTCGTCCCAGCCGCAGCTCGTAGTTACTAGGAGTGGTCTGTCGTACGACCGTGTACGGTCCCAACCAACGATGCAAAAGCTTCTCAGATTTTCCTACCTTTCTGATAGGCTTGTAGATCAGTACCTCTTCTCCAGGTAGATATGTCGTCGCCTCCCTCCGGCCCTCGTCGTAAACTTTTTCTGCTTCCGCTGCACAGCAGCAGCGCGAGCCTGCACTTCCAATCGGGCCTGTTGAAGACGTTCCACCGCCCATTCGGACGGATCCCGGTTAGGTGGAGGTACCAAATTCGGATCCGCGTTCAGAGCGCCATCGATGGGGAGAACAGCTTCCCTTCCATACACCAGGTAGAATGGAGTTCGTCCCGTACTTTCATGACGACTGGTGTTGTAAGCGAACGTTACGAAAGGTAACGACTCGTCCCAATCCTTATGGTCGGAGCTAACATACATGGACAGCATGTCAGCTAGGGTGTGGTTCAACCTTTCCACCAAACCATTTGCCTGGGGACGATAAGCCGTTGTCGTACGATGGTTCGTCTCCAGGGCCTGCAACACCTTTTGAGTTACCTCAGCGGTGAAGCAACGTCCCTGGTCGGTCGTCAACTGGCGTGGAGCTCCATGTCTTAACAACACAAATTTCACCAAGAAATCTGCTACCTCCGACGCATCTGCTGAAGGTAGAGCTCGAGTCTCCGCCCACTTGGTGACGTAATCTACGGCTACCACAATACTTTTATTCCCACTCTTGGACAGTGGAAAAGGTCCCAGAATATCCATTCCCAGTCTCTCGAATGGACGTTCACTTCTTTGAATTTCCATAAACCCCGCTGGTCGCTGGTAGACTGGTTTTCGGGACTGGCACTCCCGACACGCCCGCACAAAATTACGCACATCCTCGGCCAAGGCCCACCAGTAGTATCTACCCCTCACTTTGTCAAGAGTACGAGTGACACCTAGGTGGCCGGCGGTAATGTCATGATGGCAAGAGCGCATTACCTCGTTTTTAAAGGATTGAGGCACACATAGCCTTAGTAGGAGGTCGTCGTCAACGACCTTGGTCTGGAACAGCAGACCGTCCTTAAGGCGATACTGGCTGTATTTTCTTCCTTTCTCCAGACCCGCGAAGACTTGGTCCCACTCCACTTGCTGCGCTTGCTGAAACTCACTCTTACTTTCAGTGTCAATACTGAAGGCAGCTAGAGTACAATACAGCTGTTCGTCGAGCTCCTGTGGTGCGTCGACCGGATAGCGGGAAAACGCATCTGCATCCGTATGAAGTCTTCCATTTCGGTGTATGATCCGTAGTAGGAATTCCTGTAGCTGTAGACTCCAGCGAGCTAAACGTCCGGCTAGATCCTTCTTGGTGAGTAACCAACACAGAGCGTGATGATCGGTCACCACCAAAGTATCCATGCCCCATATGTAAGACCGGAACTTCTTCACGGCCCAAACCAAAGCGAGACACTCTTTCTCCGTGATCGAGTAATTCGACTCACTTGGAGACAAGAGGCGACTCGCGTAGGCCAGGGGCCTCTCAATGTTATTTACGCGTTGTAGTAACACCGCTCCTAAACCGTAGTCACAGGCGTCAGGGTGTATCTCGAACGGCCTTGTAAAATCGGGATAGGCCAAAGTGGCCGCACTCACTAGCGCCTGCTTCATCAGCTCAAAGCTGACTTCTTGAGACTCTTCCCACACGAAGCAACCACCCTTTTTAAACATGTCCGTCAGGGGTTTGGCTGTATGTGCAAACTGAGGAATGAACCGGCGATAATACGAGCAAAGCCCCACAAAGCTACGTACGCACTTCAACTGTTCACTTGGCTTACACAGGGTCGACGGAGAAGGGAAGTTTGCGACCGCATTAAGTTTTTCTGGGTCAGGCCTAACTCCATCCCCACTAATGACGTGGCCTAAAGCCTTTACTTCGCTGGCTCCAAACTGACACTTCACCAACTTAATTTTCAACCCGGCCTTCCGCAGGGCGGTCAACACTTGTCGCACTCGCACCAAGTGTTCCTCTGCATCAGCCGCGTAGATGATGATGTCGTCCAGGTAAACGAGACAAATCGTCCATCTCAGACCAGTTAAAACCAAATCCATCATGCGTTGGAATGTCCCCGGTGCGGAGGCCAACCCGAAGGGCATAACAAGAAACTGATAAAGTCCGTCGGGGGTGACAAACGCCGTCTTGACTTTATCCTCTTCGTTTAGTGGTACCTGCCAGTACCCACTCTCCAGATCCAGCGTCGAGAAGATGCTAGCGTTCCCCATCCGAGACAGCGTCTCTTCGATCCTCGGCAACGGGTAAACATCTTTTACGGATATGGCGTTGAGGCGGCGATAGTCCACACAAAAACGCCAACTTCCATCCTTTTTCTTCACTAAGACCACCGGTGATGCCCACGGGCTAGTTGAACGCTCAATTACACTTCTGCTCAGCATTTCGTCCACTTGTTTCTGCACAATAGCCCTCTCTTTCCAAGCACTCTTGTAGGGAGACTGATGTACCGGCGTAGCAGTACCAGTATTTATGCGATGCTCTGCAATCTTGCACACCCCCAGTTCTCCCTCCTTCAACACAAAACTAGTGTCAAATTCCTCGAGTAGCTCAACCATCTTCTCCACATCAGCAGGGGGAAGCGTCGATGCTACTTGAGCCCGAAAAGCTTGACTCGGAATAGAGGTCATTCTCGGCATAGAATCTGAGTCGCTTATGGACTCAGCTGAGTCCTCCCCAACATCGTCGCCCAGTGAATCTGGCGTTTCCCCCTCATCCACTGCGACAATGGAGGGTTCCACAGCCTCCATCTGCCCCAAAACGGTTCCCTCTCTTAGATAGGCGCGCCGATTGGTTAAATTAACCATCAACACTTGTCCTAACGGTTGATCCGAAGACACCAGCACTTTACCCGCCGTCAGCCCCTTGGTTTGAGCCAGATGTTCCGAAGGTTCAATCATCCACGTTGCTTCATTGAGAGTCGTGGTTTCTATCTCCACCGGAACAATGGCTCTGGGCGGAAGCATTCTACCCGTCTTCGTGACCAATCTAGGTGCTTTCACGGTCTCCTGTTCTTCGATTACGTTCACGGGTAACTCTCCGAGCAATAATTCAGCGCCATTTGGGACGTAATTTATTTGGAGCCGCTTGAACTGGCTCAAAAAATCGTTACCGAGCAGTAACTCGATCCCTCTCATTTCCAATAGAATTACTTTTCCACTGGCCTTCATTCCTCTATGCTCGATTTCTAGCTCGAGGGCTCCTAGCGGGGGAGCTCTCTGGCCGTTTACCATGACTACAGACGGTCCGTCCCATCCCAATCGACGAGCTCCTAATTTCTCTTGCAAGCTCGGAGACGCCACCGACACCACCGCTCCGGTGTCAATCACGGCCTTGATCCTTATTCCTCGGCACACTACCTCTTCAGTTATCAGGCGGGAAGAGTCGATAAGCAGTACAGCCGTCTCTCCTGAGTCGTCTTCGTCGGCCGACACCATGCCCACGGTATTCCGGTCATCTTCTTCGGAATCCCGTCGCCTAGCCTGCCAGGCCTTTCCATCTTCCTTGCGCCGATCGTTTTTCCATCTGTTTTCTCCCTCGTCTCGACGATCACTCCGCTGACCGCCCTTCCCCTCTTCTTTCGGGGCCGTACTTTTCTGGTCTTGGCCCTTCTCCGCTCTACAGAAACGAGCAATGTGCCCCGCTTTGGAACAATTATGACAGATAGGCTTCCCATCCGAAGTCCGAGATGCGAACGACACATTATTTTGAGGTCGCCCCGAGTTTCCCCGTCCGCCCTCCGGCCTGGGAGATTTTGACACGCGCTTTAACTCGGCGATCTCAGCTTTCAATTCTAACACCAGGTCTCTCAATTCGGTCCCAGCTTCCTCCTTTGGAGGAGGTAACCCCTTCATTGGTCCTAACACGCTCACAGCCCATTCTGGTCGAATAGCTAACTCCGACGCTTCCGTGTGCAGCTGCACCGCAGTCAAGAACTCCGCCGTAGTTCTCGGGCTAGTCACCCAGATCTTCTCGACAAGGGTAGGCTTCAAACCACGAAACAGATAATCCACTTTTGCCTCTTCCAACATCCCTGGGTCTACCCTCCGACACAAATCAATGACGTCGTAGAAGTATTCTACCCCTGATTCGTCTATCCCCTGCTTCCGCTGTCGTAACTTTGCCTCTTGATAGCGGCCATAATGTTGTGGCTGAAAGGCGCGAAGAAATCTCGTTCGTAGTCCGTCCACCCCAGGCACAGCCACCACCCCCGGTGCTGCTACCACTGCCGGTGTATCCCGCCACACCGCCGGCGCTCCCAAGCAGAGAAACCATTTCCTAGCTGCTCCATCCAGCTGCATCCCAAAATTCTCGGCCATTTCAGCTGCTCCCCAACGGTTATAGAGAGCCGTACTCTCATAACGCTCTAGCCAATCCACTGCATCCTCATCCTTCCTCCCGTAGAAGATCGGAGGAGCCCGGTACTTCAATTGGGGGGCAGGTGGTCGTTGGGCCATGACTACTGGTGACGCGGCCCGAGAACCGGCTGAACTGCCTGACGACTCACTCGCAAGCTCCTCTTCGTCTACCGACTCACTCGCAAGCTCCTCTTCGTCTACCGACTCACTCGCAAGTGATGACTCTCTCGAGGATATGGGTTGGCTTCTCCAACCGTGCCAATCCGAGCCCTCCTGACTGGTCCCCTCTTCCGGCTCGGAAGTCGCTCTGAGCTCTACCGCGTCCTCTCGTAGGTCGCCGGAATCCCACTGCAGTGACTCCGTGTAATAGGCCCCTTCTATCCCCGCTTCCACCAAGTTAAGCCTACTCTCGGCCCTACTTCCTGGCAGGGGTGGATAGGTAGCGGATCGCTCCCTTGCGCCCGCCTCTTCTCCTGAGTCGTCTGGATCTACGACCGTCCGTTCTCCTAGACCGCTGTCTCTCGGTCTCCGCTGTAGCAAGAACTTCCGATAATTGCACCCCCGATTCGACCTCTCTCCAGAACTCCCAACCAGATTCCCTGAATCAGCTCCGAGGCTCGGGGCGGGTTGACTAATCGCTAGAGAGGTTTGCGTCCCAGTACTAACACAAACTTTGGTCGTAACTTCCGTTTGAGCTTCCGTTACGTTGGCCTCCCTACGTTCCCTTACTTCACCCTCGGGTGACGCTGCAATCCTCCTTAACCGTTTACTTTGCCGCAGTGGACCAGTACTCATCTACACCCGATCATTCAGGATCGACGAACCCCCCGGTAGACCTATTTTAACCCGCGTAAAACAAGACAAGATCTGCTCTCTTACCCAAGTTGTGGACGTTCAAACGAATAAGAAGCTCGGCCAGGCCTGTGGTCCTATACCCAAGCAATTTAAGGTACCAATACCCGCTGGTCACACCTTCCAAGGACCTCTCAACAGCACCTGCCTCCTAGTTTCTTACTCTCTCACTTCGTCCCCTAACAACTCAGAATCAAGCACAATGATCTTACCTTATTTTACCAGGAAGGTCTACCCTGCATCTCCACCATGTAACGAGTTATCGCCGATGGGTTCGGTGAATCAATAAGGTGTATTCAATCACTTCAACACTTAAGCACTACACA